>NC_090923.1:530253125-530556155 GCF_040938575.1 Ambystoma mexicanum
CTTTGATTCCCCATACTGCTGAACCATCGCAGCCAGAGGAACCCAGCTGCACCACAGAAAATCGTGTCACACTGAGATGCGCTCCATAGTAAGATGCTACCTCTTCGCTCCCGGTAGGTCCTCATGCTCATTCTTTAGGCATTTTTTATAAACCACTTAGACATGCCCCATTGGCTAATATCTAGCCTCCATTTTTTCTAGATAGCAGCAACTGCCGTATCTAAATGATTCTCCTGCTTGTACAGACAGCTTGCTACTAATTTCATTTGTTTCAAGACGCCACCTGAATAACCTAGGTAGGTCTCCCAATACAGTGCCACTCTTCAGTTGCTACTACTTAGACATTTTAAAACATCCTAGTCTTATTTTTAACCCCTTTTAGGTGCACTAGGTCCCTACATCAGTTGCCCACCTTTATACCATAATCAGAGTCCTGACGACAGTTCGGTACCTGCAGAAGACCTGCCTGAACAAGGCAATACATGCTGTGTTCCATCTTTATCCGAACCAGAAACACCTATCTTATGTGTCGACAATGATTAAGTACTGCTACCTATGCAGCAGTACATGAAATTGCACTTACATTTGTTACTAACCCACACAAATGCATATTTACTTGTGTGTATATCGTTTGTGTTAGATAGGCCTATGCCCATTTTAAATGTTTGTTTAGTCATCAATTAAACTTTGTTTTATGATATATCTATTTTCTGTGACCTTTGGGCTAGCATATGTAAACCTGGCCCCACTGTTGTACGGTGTACCTTCTGTGCGTTTATGAAAGGGGTAGCTTTTGACTGTACATTTTTCTTGCTAGTCTCCACTAACCTTCCAGAGTCAGGCCCCCCATCCACAAAAAAAGAGGGTTTTCTGCCCCCTTATATATTTCACCATCATACACAGGGACAGGCCTTGGATAAAGAGCTGCTCTCTTCACGCCAAGGTAATCAAGAATTGTTGTCTTACATAGCTTATTTTAATCGATTAGTAGCAGAGACTAATTGGCCCGAGGAGAAGAGAACAACACTTTTATCAAGGATTACGAGGAGAACTCAGTCATATTGGCCCAGGTAGTGTATCATCCTACAGGTTGTGCCAAATTCATTGACCTTACTCTACAATTGAATCACCGGTTGCAAGAACGACAAACTGATCATGCCAGATCAGAAAATAGATCACTCTATGTCCATTCAAAAGAGTGGAATTTGTCAAGTGACTGAAGGTTATTTAGAACCAATGCAGTTCGGGGTCCAGTTTCAAAAGAAGAAAGAGAAAAAAGAAGACAGCAGAATTTGTGCCTCTATTGTGGTTAAGCTGGTCATCATCTTCATAATTGCCTATGAAAACTCCATGGAAACCAGTAGGAGCCGTAGACAAGGCTGACAGGAATATAACAAAAAATTAACTGACGGAAGACTCCAACGCCTGACAAGTGTAGAAGTCGACTTGTCGAGCCAGGAGGAGGAAATTCAGATCTCTCATTTAGTTGTTCCCACTATCCTAAGTAGTGACCTTCAGTCTTCCAAGGTATGTGCTCTTGAAACATATGTGGACAGCTGAACAAATGCTCATTTCATGTGACCTCAGTGTAATTTTTGGGATTCATCCCGTCACCATTGGGAATTCAAATGGACAACAGAAAAGTTGAGGCAGTTTTAAATTGGCCTTCCCCAACGTCAGTGAAAGGAGTCCAAACTTTTCTGGGATTCACTGAAAGTTTTATAGGTGCTTTGTTTCAGGATTTTCCCAACTAGTCCATCCAATAATTTCGTTATTACGAAAGCACAAGACATTCTCCTGGACCAAGGAGAAGAGGCTTTCCAGACCTTAAAGAACCATTTTACCACTGCTCCCATTTTGAGACGCCCACAACCGGAGCTACCGTTTGTGGTTGAAACTGACGCGTCCACTGCTGCAAAGGGAGCTGTATTATCTCAAAAAGATTCAGAAACCGGACAATTGCATCTAGTGGTCTTCTGGTCAAAGAAGTTCCCTACAGCAGAGTTAAATTACAGTATCAGTGATAAAGAATCATTAGCAATAAAGAACGCTTTCAAGGAATGGAGACACCATTTATTGGGTGCCCGAAACACCGTCACGGTTCACTGACCACAGAAACCTGCAATATTTACGCAATGCAAAGGTTCAGTCATTCCGACAACTCCGTTGGGCATTGTTTTTTGTTATACGATTTTGTCTTACCTTACTGCCCAGGAGTACGTAATGGTAAAGCTGATGCCTTGTCACGTATCGGACAGAAGGAGGAGGTCCAAAGTATCTCGGATCCAGTGAGCATAATTCCGGAAGAAAAGATGCTAGGAGTCACTGGATTTTCAGAGGAAGACCTAAAATTACAGATTCTACTTAACATTACCACTTCCAAATTAGAGGCCTGGGAGTCAAAAGGACCAAAGTGTCTCATTCAAGAAGGTTTACCCTATTTCTTGAGTCGTCTTTATCTACCAACTCAGGAACTACAAAGGAAGGTCATAGCAGATTACCATGGAGCAATACTAGAAGGCCACCCGGGCATTGCTAAGACTACAGCCAAGATCAAAAGACGTTTTTGGTTGCCAACATGGCACAAGGATATCAAAGATGTCATTCAAACTTGTGGTATTTGCGCCCAAAACAAAAGTTCAAAGCAGAGACCAGCGGGACTCCTTCAACCCTTACCTATTCCACCAGCACCATGGCACACCATTTCTATGGACTTTATTACGGAGTTACCCCCTTGTTCAGGTTAAAATACAATTTTAGTAATGGTTGACTTGTTCTCCAAAATGGCTCATTTTATTGCCCTTAAGGGACTTCACTCGTCATCAGATTTGAAAAAGTGTTTCTGGAACAAATTGTTCGTCTTCATGGATTTCTGACAGCAGTGATCTCTGATAGAGGGAGTCAGTTTGTCTCCCAATTCTGGAAACAATGTTGTGAGTTAGCTAAAGTTGAAGTACGTTTATCTACCAGTCACCATCCACAAACTGATGGTCAAACTGAGAGAACAAAGCAAACCTTAGAACAATACCTTCGATGTCTTCTCCACCAAACAGATTATTCTTGGGTGGATGTACTTTGGGTTGCAGAGTATGCTTATAATAACTCTGAGCACACCTCCACTGGGTATACCCCTTTTTACATTCTTAATGGTACACATCCTCTAACCTCTACCTTCGATCCGACAGATTCTCTAGATATGCCCGCAGTACTAAATCTTCATGAGAAAATTCCTCGAGTACAGAAGGTGGTCTTGAGGCATTTAACTATAGCAAAAGAAAGTCAAAAGAAATTTGTGGGTAAACATCAAAGAAAACCTCCAGATTATAAGGTGGAGCACAAAGTGTGGTTAGCTTCTAAACACATCGCCCACATAAATTCCAGCCTAGGTTTCTGGGCCCATTTTCTGTGGAAGCGATAATCCTGTAGCAGTAAGGTGAAACCTACGATCTCACATGCAAATTCATCCTGTATTTCATGTTTCCCTATTGAAACCAATGAATCCAGGGACCAGACTACCAAAAGCACCCAAACCCATGATTATAGAGAGTGCACCTGAATTCGTAGTGAAAGTAATCATAGATTCCAAGATTGTCAAACGAAAATTGTTCAACTTAGTGGAATGGAAAGGGTTTGGTCCATAAAACAGAACTTGGTAACCTAGTTCAAATGTTCATGCTCCCAAATTGCTTCAGAAGTTTCATCAGAATTACCAGACCAAGCCAGGCCCGGAGGGTCTGTCCTTGGGAGGGGTATTCTGGGGTGGGGGCCAACTGTCGTGATCCCAGTCAGAAAACCTAGTCTTCACTCAGACATTCAGGCTAGGCAGAACACATTGCAGCAATCAGCAGGTCAAAGGTGGGTGTTAGCCTGGCACATATGGCATTTACACCATTCACAGCATTCAATCCCATAGACTTCCATGGCTTTCAATAGTAATTCGGTACTCTTAAAATGGCCGCCCGGGGGATCCATTCACAAGCAGCAGCACGGGACTATTCATTTGTCATAGGGAGCTACTTAAGCCCCGCCTCCACTGGAACGCACACTTCATGTCTGCTCCGTTGGCAGCGGTTTAACGCTACCAGCGTTTCTCCTCACAAAATCGAAAGAAACCAAAGATGAGAGAAATGTTAGTTCTTGCGACAATTGCAGAGCTTCACAGACCACAGAGAAGACTTACCTGACAGAAGTTTTCCTAAACCACTGTCATTTTCGTTGAAGAATATTTGTTTGTTCGCAGCATCTCCTCAGTCAGAGGTTTTACTCGCAGCCGCAGCATCTTCCAAAGGTCTTCCCTCAGCGTTCCGAAACCCTTCAGAAAACAGTAAAAAAGGTCAAAGAGAAGACGTTTTTAATGCGCTTACGTGACTGAAGTTTCATCAAGTTATCACCTCACAGTTGTTAGCGTGCTTCACTTTTGAAGGTTGCAATTATTCTGAATTGGCGAATTATGTTTTAACGTTTTCTCATCCTGAGTAACACCGCAACCATCCCGCATCTATAGTTCCTTCCTCATAAAGAAAAACTCATCTTTTAAAGGGCGCATCATTTGCAGTCAGTGCTCCAAATCCCTAGAACCTGCCAAAAAGGGGAAAAGACAAAAGTGATTAGCATGAGAGATCTCTCCAACGTAGGAATCATTAAGGACTAAAGGACTACAGTATCTTCTTCCGCTTACCTACCTAAAGACTCATTCTTTAAAAGATGGACACTCTCCTTCAAAGAATTATCGAGTTCTTCAGTGTGCCATGGTTAGCAATTGTTTCACCATCTCAACGCGCCCCTGTTGAAAACAGGATAGAGAGCTCCACAATTACAAAACACAGGTGGGAAGGGAGTTTAGCACTAGAGTTAGAAGGGGGGGGGGGAGTACATTTTTAGGTGTTTATACACACCCCATCTAGTAGTAACCACAGTTAATAGTTTGTTTTATAGCATATCTATTGTTGTTATGTCTGTCCTAACAGAAAAAGAATCCTAAAGGCCTCCAGGTATCAGGTCTACAGGCTGAAGGGGTATTATACTCCCGAGGAGTCCAGTTAAACGTTACATTGCACAAAGGATGGAGATGTGGCTTGGACAGTAATATCAACCTAAGGGACCGCAATGCAGGGAACGGGGTAGGGCATCCTGGGAGGCTTGGGCTGGTGGGGTGTACAGAGCCATGCAATGAATAGTTGGCACCCTAGGTTGGGGGAGGGGTGATTATTACTGGTCCAAGGATGGGGGTCAGGGGAGTTGGTCTGGGGACATCAGTGAGGATATTATTTCCTGTTCTCCCCGATAATGTTATCGGTAGTTCAGTTAATATTGGTTGATGGATACAGTAACCAGTCATTATGCTGCAGAAAAAAATAAGAGAATAATGGAAGGTGTAAAACTAGCACATTTTGAAAATAGCGAGGGTAAAAACATCAAAATGACAAAATGCAGACAATATTGTAGATTTGATATATAATAGAAAAAAGACAAAGTACAGTTATTAAAAGAAAAAATGGGATGGATTTCATTGGTCGATGAGGGATGGGCGACCAAAGGGGGGAATACCCAGATAAAAGGTTCTATTTAGGTCAAGTGTAGGAAGAATGTATGTTAGGTAAATGAAAATAAATGAGTGTAGAACCCTTTTTCGAAATGTAATCGTATTAATGTAAAATCCACTAGATGTCACTGTGAAGCCATAGATACTAAATGTATGTAGATATAAGGTGCAATGAGAAGAGTTTGGCAATATTTTTTTCAGTTATTTGCGGCTTGCTAAAAATCCATCTTGAGCTTTTCTCACCGACAATATCACATATAACCTATTTATACAACAGGATCACAGGTTATATCGGATGGGAGGCTATGGGTGGGGACTGGGGTGGTGGTGGTTGTTTATTTTATGGGTCTCATAGCATGGGCGTGTACTGGTCGATGAAATGGGTTGCACATTGGGCCAGACCCGCAGTTACTCATCACGTATGGTGGTTATAATGCTCACTTAAACCGGTGGAATGTATGATGCTCACAATCAGAAAATAGTCTGCATTTCTTGATTTAATGGCCTCTGTGACAAAATCAAGAGGGGGATTGTGTTACGTTGAACATGTATACATCCACTTTTATATTTCTTCAAGAAACTCACCTCATGGGAACGGAGTGCAGGTTTTTTAACGGTCCAACTATCCACTTCAGGCACACGCAGGTTTCATGAGGGGATCCAGAGGGGTTATGGTGCTGATCTGGAACCATGTCCCTTTTACTATCTCGACGATGGTCTGGGGCACTGGTGGGAGGTACATCCTGTTAATGGAACAGTAGGAGAGATGACTCTGGGGCTCCTTAATGTGTATGGTCCACCCAGTGGTAGAAGTGTATGAAAAGAAGTAGTGGAACTATGTTCCCTACTGACCTACAGCGCTCCCCACAGACCCCATCACTGCACCTTCCCCCATGCACAATAAAAAACCCCAAAAACAGGTGCCTGCTCTTTAAGGAAACGTTCTGTGCAGTGCACTGAAAGTGCAAGTTTCAACTTCTTCCTACACTTTTGTTTTAAAACGAAACCGTTCCGGAACGGTTTCTTTTTAAAATAAAAGTATAGGAACGGTAAAACTTAATTAAAATAAGTATAGGAGCACCGCTCCCACCCTCTTCGACCACTGGGTCCACCCCACCGTCATTAAAGATGGAGCTCCTTAAATACTGGCCTGACCTACTATCCTCTATGAAAACAATGGTGAATACTTGGGACGGGGCGATGAAGAAGGCGAGGATACTGAGACGTTTAGGATCATGCACCCCAATTTTTCATAACCCCGACCTCACTCTGGGCCGTTAGCCTGCTGAATTCAGGAGATGGTTGCAGGGCGGCCTTCAATACCTGTCCTAACTCTTTGATAGCAGATCACCCCTGTTGTTTGTAAACTGCAAGGAAAGGTTTGCCTTGTCTGAGGCGGATAGGTACAGTTGTACCCAAATTCAGCTTGCCCGTTGGTGCGTCAGAGGGTGACAGCCAAGTTAATCACCCTTCTGGTCGTGAGGATTACGATTTCCCAGGCTTGGAAATCACCAGAAAGTCTGCAGCTGCCACTGTGGTGGGCCAAAATCGGGGACATTTTATTAGTGGAGAAGGTTACAGCGGCCAAAGAGGGGGTGTTACCCCCAGTCACTGACATTTGTTCAACGATCCTAGAGTTTGGCCTGAACTTTCCCGCGCAAGCACAAAAACCGTACCTACTGGTGCAGTTGCTACACAACCATTGAACATTGTGGGGGTTACCGGAGTCCTGGCGGAGGGTGAATGGATGGACACTATGGGTTGGGTAGATTGGGAATGGTCAAAAAGAATTACAATATGTTTTATGTCCATCTGGCCCTGTTTGTCAGTACAATGTTATATGAATGCAACCGATTTGTAATAAAGTTGAAAAAAAGAAAAACGGGCTGCTCATGAAATACCAGGTACATCGTTGGCTCGTGGGGGACAACTTTAATGAAGTGATGGTTTATGACTGGGATAGGTTCCCAAAAACTAGGGGGAGGATGTCAGAGTCGTTCAAGACTCAACGAATGTGCGCAAGCGATTAGCATGGTCCATGCGTGACATATTACACCCACAGAAGCGAAGGTACTCTTTCCAGTCACGGGTGCACCTTTCCCTCTCAAGAATCGACTACTTCTTCGTCCCTCACTCATAAGCACACTGTGTTGTTAAAGATGCATCTCAGACCACTCCCGGCTGTTGGTATCAATGGGCTTGGACATTAAACCAGGCCATCCCTCAGGGCAACTGGACACATTTTCTGGGCTTCCCAGAGGTGGTTAGCAGGCTACACGAGAAAACATGAGAATATTTTGACCGAAATACAGCGTCGGTGAGGAGAGTCGGGACACTCTGGGAAGCTTACAAGGCAGTTATTCGAGGGGAAGCAATCTCTGTGCTTGCCGCTAGGGAAAAAGAGAGGCTGGTTGAATTACAGGTCTTGCAATTGGAGCAACAATTCCTTATGGATCGATCCCAGACCAAGCAGTAGCAGTTTTGTTGATTAATTTGATAATGCGCACCAAACCCTTGGATAGCTGGGCGCAGCAGTACAAGAAGTCTCAAAGCTTAGTTACAGTGCTTACCGCAGGTAAATACATATATACATACATACATACATTGCAGTGCATATAATTTGCGTGTCAAGGAACATATAGATATGCATACATATGACAGTGCAGTACATATCATTGCGTATATTATATAGGCATACCTGCACTCATGGAATGCAAGGTCAGGTGCAAAGGTTGCAGTAGTCGAGCCTAGTGGGTCGAGTAGCAGTAGGGAGAAGGCGGTTATGAGTCGTTGATACAAAGCCATTTGAGTGCATTATGTCTAAATTTGGCGTAGGGTTGTGGTAGTCTGAGGTCAAATAGGAGCATATTCCACGATTGCGCAGCTTTAACTGGGAAAGTGGTTCCTCCCACCGTGGACTGTTTAAATCTAGGAATCACGAGCAAGGATGATTTGGCAGATCTCGTGGGTCGGGTGGCTATTCTCCTAGTGATTTCTTCAGACAAGTAGGGAGGTGCTAGACTGTTTGGGAGTGAGAGAGACTGTTTTAAGGAAGATTCTATCCTTTATTTTTAGCCAATGAGTCTCCTTTCTGAATTTAGTGATATGCTCTCTGTAGGGGATATTCAGTACTGCTCTCAAGGCATTGTTTTGCAGACTTTGAAGTTAGTCTGTGACATACTTGTTGGCTCCAGAGTATAGGGCGTTGCAGTAATCTAGTCTGGACATTATGAGAGCATTGGCCAGGGTGATACAGCTAGCAATGGAGAGAAACGGTCTGGATGCTCGGATAAGTTTGCAGGTATAGGCTGTTGTGGAGGCAAGGGATTTGACTTGCTTCTTGAGGGTGAGAGGAGTCCAGGTAGAATCCTAAGGTTTTTACCACAGGCATCACCTTGATGATATTGTTATCAATCTTGAAGGATGCATAGTTTGGGCTTAGTTTCTTTAGGTTGGTGTCAGAGCCTGGGATCAGTAGCTCAGTTTTGTCGTCATTCAGGCAGAGGCCGTGTGATGCCATCCATGCCTGAATGAGGATGTATATCTTATTCACCAAGGCCGAGCACGCTGCAAAGTTGCCCGAGAGGGGTATGAGGATCTGGGTGTCATCTGCATAGTTAGTGTAGGTGACACCCAGTCTATCCAACTTGTCGAACAGCGGTTTGGTGAAAATGTTGTACATGGTGGGTGAGACACAGGACCCCTCTGGAACTCTGCAGGTTATTTGGTTGGGATCAGCAGAGGCTGAGGTGGAGAAGACTCTCGTAGTCCGGTTAGCAAGAAAGGATTGGACCCATGGTATGGCCTCCCCTGTGAAGTTGGCGGCAAGCCTGAGATGGTTTCATAAAACTGCATGATCCACCAAGTCGAAGGCTGTCGACAAGTCCAGTAGAAGTAGCAAAGCTGTTTTTCCGTTATCCTTTAGCTCCTTAGTTTGTGTCTTGAGGTCTAGCAGGGCTGTTTCAGTGCCATGGAGGGGGCGGAAAGCCCGATTGCCGTGAGCCTAGCAGGTGATTTGTTTCCAGATAGTCCTGAATTTGTAAATAGGCAACTCTATCAATAATTTTAAGTAGGAAAGGCACAGTGGTAATAGGTCTGTAGTTCGTAGGGATGGTGGGATCAAGGGTTTGGTTTTTAAGTAAGGGAAGGAGCCATGATTCTTTCAGATTGGAGGGCACTGTATTTGATTTAAAGGAGGAGTTTGAGCTTCGAGATGAAGGGGACTAGGTCACTGGCTGCATCCTTTATTATTTGCACTGGGCAGCTATCACCCTTGCAGTTAGAAGGTTTGAGAGAGAGTCTGACTTTTTCAGTGTCAATAATGGAGATAGTCTTGAAGCTGAAGGGCGGAATAGTTTTGGTCTGATTAGGCTGAGGTAGTTGTTGATCAGAGAGGGGTAGTGTGGCCTTTTTGTTAGCTATTTTGAGTTGGAGAGTGAAGATTTTATTCGTTAGGGCGTTTTGTATATTAGTACACCATAACTTGTCCTTGGGGACATTGTCTACTGGTTGGATAGAGGATTCCCTTTCCAAGAGGATGGAGAAGAGTTCCTTAGTGTTAGATTTGGCTTTTGTGATTCTGTCATTGAAAATATTCTTTTTAGTGTTGATTATTTGTTCTTTATAGAGTTTGGATAGTTTGGTTAATTTGTCTTTGTTAGTGTCAGTAGGGGAGCTGCGCCATATAGCTTGGAGCTTTCTTTTTTGTTTTCTTAGATCCTTGAGTTGGGGTGTGAACTAGGTATTCAAGTGCGCTTCCTGCTTGCCTTTGCGTAGTTTAACTGGTACGATGGTGTCTAGTGCTTTAGTCATGGCGTAGTTAAAGGTATCTACTAAAGTGTCGGGATCGGCATTGCTTTCCAGTTCATTGATAGAGGGAAGGAGGAGGGGGATGAGTTTATCCGCCGTAATGTCCTGGTTACTTTTGGTAGGGAGGGGGGTGCCATACTAATGATTTTAGGGCTGAGGAGATCTAGTGTGGCAGTAAAGGTTATTAAGTAGTGGTCTGTCCAGGGTTGCGGGACGGTGTCAGTAATAGCGATGTTGCAGCTAAGATTTGATACCCAATCGAGGGTCCTTCCCTTAATGTGGGTGGGAGAGAGGACTTTTTGGGTAAGTCCGTGATCATTTAGTAGGGCTGCTATTGATTGGGCGTGTTTGTTGTTTATATCATTAAAGCCAATGTTAGTCACCCATCAGCAGGGTTTGTGAGTGGTCTTTAGTATTATTAGCTATGAGGCTCGTTAAGTCATCTTCGAAGGTTCCTAGTGGTCCCGGAGGCCTGTATATCAGGTGGATAGTTAGCGTGCAATTGTTGGATAACATCAGTTTAGCTGTGAGTATTTCCCAGGATGAGTAAGGTGGTGAGGTGGCGAGTCTTATAGGAAGGGTGGTTTTGGAGATGATGGCTAGACCACCACCTCTGGCATTAGGCTTATCTGCTCTGAGTATCTGGTGACTGTCAGGTACGGCTATCATAAGGGTAGGTCCTGCTGCCTCGTCGAGCCAGGTCTCAGTTATGGCGAGCAGGTCCGGGCTGTCATTGTTTAGAAGGTCCACAATTTCGGTAGTGTGGGCTACCATTGATCTAGCATTAATGAGTGACCCAGTTAGCGTCAAGGTGCTATTGGGTTTGGGTATAGGTGGACGTTTGGTTGTGGGGGTAATTTGGCTCATGTGATTCTTTGTGGAGATATGTGCAAGAGTGGAGTTTAGGGTATTAAGTTTGGTAGCCTGTGCTCGCTTAGACAGATGGTCATTATGTTGGGTAGTGAGGAGTCTGGGGGGACTGTTTATTTTGTTTCTTTTAGGTTCGTAGGGGCAAAGGAGTCTTGATCTAAGTCTCATGTTTCTGTCTTTGGGTGGGCTTGTTCTAGTAGAAGCAGTGGCCACGATTGTGAGGAGACCAAGCGTGAGTAGGAAGGTCTGGGTCTTCTGATTTTGACTCATGTTAGGTAGGTTGATATCGGACTGCAAATGCTTTATACGATCAGCTAGTTGTGATTTAGCAGTCAGATAACGCTAGAAGCTGTGTCTAGATTTAATGTACGTAGTATTGGTAGGAGGTGCTATGTACTAACAGCTAGATGCGATTTCAAAAATAGGAAGCACAACTATAGATTAAGATGCTACGAGCTAACAGCTAGCTGCATTTTCAGCAGTGGGGAGCACTGGTCGCATTCAACTAGATACGGTTTCAGCAATGGGAATAACTAATAACTAGATGCAGTTTCAACAATGGCAAGCAATGCTCACATTCATATTATGCCTAGGTTCAATTTCAGTGGTGGGAGGGCACTTTCTATTGTGACTGAATTCAGATTTACACAATATAGGCTAAAATGCAATGTAGTAGCAGTTATATGCAATTTTAGCAATTGGCAGAGGGCACTTTCTACAATGACTGAATTCAATTTACACAATATAGGCTAAAATGCAGTTTGGTAACAGCTATATGCAGTTTCAACAATGGGAAGCAATGGCCATATTCGTGCTGTGATTAGGTTTCCACCGTACAAATGGTTTTCGGATGAAATAGGATTGTCAACATGACTAGATTCAATTTATACAATTTACACAATATAGGCTAAAATGCAGGTATGCTAGATGAGCATATGCTCATGTGCTATACACATGAGCATAATGCCTGCACAAAAGTTTAAGCGATTTGGTCGTAATGATAAACTATGGTTGTGAGACATGTTGAGGTGCTATATAATACATTTACAGCAGGTGATGGATCATTCTGAGTGTAAAAGAACGTCGCTGACTGTTGCACATGATAGTAGTAATATACGTATCAGCAGTGTATACATGCCATTATACATTTCAGTAATCATTACAGCTGCATGCAAAACATTTGGATGAACTGAAGGGTCTCAAGGGGAAATTAGTTCAGGCTAATATGGCAGTTGTCCGATAGGGGCGGTTAAGAAGACTATTGCAATTCTATGTGCGAGATCAGTGGATTAGAGATAGCAAAAGGAGTGGGTCAAGAGGCAAGAATTTGTTAAGAAAGTTAGGTAGGAAGCATCAGTACATCAGCATAAGCAAACTAGTAGAGACAAAAAGGACTGGTAAGCATTTGAAACAGTTCATACAAATCAAGCTTCTAGTGTGGTGCAGGTGTTTAGCTGGCAGAAAAGTAACTGTAACTGTTAGCATAGACAGCCACACAATGAGACAGCTTCCACGGGGAATTTGATATTTTGTAATCGAGTGACTTTAGGCAGTCATACATATGGAGCAATAGGTGTAAGCCAAGCAGGTAGGGTAGTAATGTTAGCTAATAAACGGTATTTGTGGGTAACTTGACGCTTATTGCACTGTAACATTTGTCAGTATTGCGTGGGGAAGGTCGGATGAGCTCAACGAAGTGAACCGCTCGTTTACTGAGGACATTATGCATATTTATACATGTGTATGGAGCAAGTTGGTCACCATATTATGGTATAAATGAAGACTGCATGTAGTAAAGGCGCATAACTACACATTGTCCGTGAGGCTGGCAATGTCATGGAGGTGAGAGACAGGGTTGATGCAGTAGTATTACGATGACACTGAACGTTTGCAGCGTGGCACGATGGATTGAGCAGCAGATAAAGGGAGTCTTACCACAGGTGTCGATTGTGCCGAGGTTGCCTTATGAACGTCGTCGGGTAGAAGGGTGGTGATGGTGTGAGGAAGCTAACCGGGCAGCCCCCAGCCCTTCCGGCTTGGACAGACTCAGGACAGGAAGCCTTGGTTGGTGAGCCTTAGTTAGTGGGCCGGCTAACGCCTGCCGGCGCCACTGAATAGGTAGATAAAGATGCCGGTCAGCCAATCCGAGGCAGGTAGATGGACCTGTGTTGCTCGGCAGCAGGGATGATTAGGTGACGAGTTGTAGGGCCATCTTAGCCATTGCAAGCCCTTGTGGTGAGCAATGGTGGAAATGACCAACAACATGAAAAAAAAGCTTTCAGAGGCAGGTCAAATCTTTGCAGTAATTCATCCGTGATAGTTAGGGTGGCGGGAGCAATGTGAGGTGCGAATTCGTGCAAAATGGGAAGTTTAACAATTGGTGACAGAAATGCTCACAGTGTAGCCAACAGGCTTACCTAAGCGCCGGATGAAGCTCCGGTTCCGCACGCTGGAGGGACACACTGCTCCTGCAGTGGTCGGTGAGCTCCTGAGAATATTTTGACCGAAATACAGCGTCGGTGAAGAGCTTCGGGACACATTGGGAAGGTTACAAGGCAGTTATTCGAGGGGAAGCAATCTCTGTGCTTGCCGCTAGGGAAAAAAAGAGGCTGGGTGAATTACAGGTCTTGCAAATGGAGCAACAATTCCTTGTGGATCGATCCCTGACCAAGCAGCAGCAGTTGCTGCAGGCTAGAGATTTATATCGCACCCTAACAGATGCTGCAAGACAGCCCCATCTAGCATCCCGGGCTAGGGTCTATGAGGCTGGAAATAGGGCAGGTAAGCAACTGGTATGGCTGGAACATCGAGATTCACCATCCAGACATGTAAGTAAAATTACAAAGTCGGAGGGAGAGGTGGTTACTGGGTGTGTGCAAGTGTGTGAGGCATTCAATAGTTATTTATAAGTGTCTTTATGCGATCCCCGAGACACACTGCACATCAGCATATTCCAATTTGTTAGAGGAAATTCCTCTCTTTGACATCACAGAAGTGGCAAAGAGAGGATCTGGAAACCGAGATTAGACGGGAGGAAATTCAGGCTTCACTATCGTTGCTTCAGTTAGGTAGGACTTCGGTCCCCAATGGCTTGCCTGCAGAACTGTGGAAAAGGCTTAGTGACCCTATATCAGGGCCAATACCATCTATGTTTCACAATAGCAAGAGGGAGGGAATACTGCTCCTCGACTTGAAGCAGGCGACAGCCATAGTGATACCAAAGAAAGATAAACCGCCAGAGAGATGCCCCTTATGTCGGCTCATCTCGTATCTCAATATGAAGACTAAAGTATTGGCCAAAATTCTGGCGGCATGGCTGAATGCGATTTTGCTGACGCCGATTGATCACAACCAAAATGGTTTCCTGGCGGATAGGTTGACCAGAATTAATATCTGCAGCCTTCAACTGGCTCTTGAGTCGGCCGACCGCATTCCAGATCCATTGACAGTGGTAGCCATCGACTTTGAGAAGGCCTTTGACTCAGTGTGTTGGGAGTTTATCTGGGCCGTGCTGTTGGGCATGGGTTTTGGACCAGTGTTTCTGCAGGGGATTGAACTGCTGTATGTGCACCCTCTGGGAAGAATCTGGGTTAACGGGGTGACTTTAGGAAGCTTCCTGCTGGAGAGGGGTACGAGACCGGGTTGCCTGCTCTCTTCAATGCTGTTCCACTTAGATATGGGCCCCTGCCGATCTGCCGCAGAGGAGATCCTCTCAAGAAAGGTTTTAGGTGGGCGGTGGGACACGAAGATCGTAGAAATATTACGAAAATATGGAGGGCGAAGTGGCTTTGAGTTCATCCGGGATAAGTCCATCCTCCTACCAGTACAGGGAGGCACTGAATATATCCCGGATAGTTGTGTGTTCCAGGTCGCACTCAGCTCGTTTAAATACCAGGGTATACACATACTTCTCCAGCATGGGGTCTGGCATGGATTCACATGCTCATGAATATTCCCCGTCGTCAGGCTGGGAATCCTCGGTAAAGAAAAAAAAACAGTATCAGTTTCGTTTCTGATCTGTCTTTCGTAGTAATAACCAATCACTGGTCTCTGCGTCATACTGACCACCGCCAATGACTGCCCTCTACCTAAGCACCGCCTCTGGCAGCCATCTTCAGATTTTTACCGCACGTTCATGTGTTGGGATCCTCGTGCTATTGCTCTCGAGTGTTAGTGCTATTTTTTCACGTTTTTTCTCAAAAACTTAGTTTTTTTCGGTCAAAAGAGCCTCAAGCTCCACCGACTCTCCATCCGATCAACGTGGACCCGTGTCGGATTCGTCTGCGCCCCTCAAGGGTGAAGATTTCGTCGAGCTACGCTTTTGGAGGACTCCAGAAGTTTCTCAGGCCCGGACATGGCCCAGGAGAAGGGAAGCTCGACGCCCGGAAAGCTGTTCAGGGTCTGCCCTGGATGCCAGCTGCAGAACGTCTTTAAGGAGGACGAACACTCCTTTTGTCTCTACTGCTTACATGAGGACAAGACGCACGTGGAGAAGGACTGTGCGTTTTGCGGCAATATGTCGGAGCGGACCATGAAGGACCGCCATCAACGTCTCGCCAACTGGCTGCAAGGGAAGAGCCCGTCAGGCGAGAAGAGGAGGAAGAAATCCGAGCGGTCTTCTAAGACCTTTGAGGACACCCCGGCGACGGAGGTCCAACACAAGGCCAAGCAGCGCGAGTCCGCTGGCACCGGGAGCGCCGAACGGTCGGGCTCTACGGGCGCCAGGCAGAGCGCACCCCCCCCGGCACCTTCAGCCACGAGCCAACGCTCTGGGTCGGGTAAGAGGAAGGGCAAGCACCCGGCGAAGCTCCTGGAGAGGCCGCGGTCGAGCTCGAAGGCCCCATCGGAGGGGGAGCGAGGCAGTGTCCCCCCCCTCAAGGATAAGGCGGTGAGCGCACCTAAGGTGGTGAAGGCCTTAATCCATCCGGCCAAGCCCTCTATCGAAACTGTCACGGCGGCCCTGGTTCAGCCTGTGGAGGCTACACCAGTGGTGGCGACCTCGGGGCTCAGAGTCTCCCTGCCACCCAGGAGGGAGTCCTCTTTTGTACCCATCGATAGGACCCCCGTGAAATCCCCGGCGGGGAAGAAAAAGGGGGGGCAGGGCGTCGTCGTAGATTCGGCTTCAACCTCGGAGGAAGAGCTGATCGAGGTCTTAAGCCAGGGCCTTGGCGTGGTAGAAGACCGGCCCGTCGGGATGGATCCCGACGCAGGTGACGACGACATCGTCGAGGGTGCCGACGGGGCCCCTGATCGCCCGTCGGATTCCCCTCTGCCAGCGCCGCAAGACAACTCGGCGGCCATTTTGTTGGCTATACAGTCCTTATGCTCAGAGATAAGGACGAGACTACCGTTGCCGACGGAGGAACCGCTCCCGTCGGGGGATCCTGAACCGGGACCTTCTGGTGTTCCCCCGCCCAAGAAAAGAAGGATTCACCCTCCACCTCCTTTTCAGCCGTCGCGCCCCGTCCACCCGAGGGGATGATACAGGGACTGACAGGGCAGCGACGGGCACGGACGACGAGGTATACGACGAGGATCTACCGTCGTCACCTCCCACCAGGGCTTCTCCGCCCGACGAGATTGGATCGTTCCACTCCATGATCGCCAGGGCATCCGAGCTTTTCCAACTCTGCCCTGAGGAGAAGAAAAAGGAAGGATTCCTGTATCAACGGCGCGAGGCCAAGAGGAAGACGGTCCTCGCGGTGCCTCTACTGGACGACATTTGGGATGAGGGCCTCGCCCTCCTCAAGAACCCTTCCACGACGCCAGCTAGAAGAGACCGGTACGAGAAGAAGTACCGGGTCCCGGACGCGGCCCCCCTGTGCCTCCAGGCGCAGCCTACCCCGGACTCCGTCGTCTCTGCGGCGGCCAGGAAGAAAGCAGGGGGGGTGCGGCCTCCACATCGACTTCCCCACTGGACGGCGAGGGAAAGAAATTGGACGCTATGGGACGCAGGGTCATCTCGTCTGCAGCGACGACGATTAAAGCGGCCAACGCCTTGGCTATCGTGGCCTGCTACGACAGGGAGCTATGGTACAAACTGGCTCCCCTGCTGGACTTCCTACCGGACGACAAGAGGGCGGATGCCCTTTAGATCCTACAGGAAGGTGACATGGCGTCGGACCACGCCATCACTATTGCGACGGACATCGCCGACACTGGGTTTCGCCAGTTGGGCAACGGCGTGTGCCTTAAGCGGCATGGATGGCTCAAGGCTACGGACTTCCGTCAAGACGTACAGACCAGAGTCCTGGACATGCCGTTCGATGGGAACAACCTGTTTGGGAAAACAGTGGACGATTCCCTTCAGGCCATTAAAGCGGACACTGAGACGGCCCGGGCCCTTGGGGTTCTGCAGCAACGACGGACGCCCTTTCGGAGCAGCGGAGGCAAGGGCGCCTCCAAAGGTTCCGGCGGCGGTTTCTCCACCTACCGTCAAGCGGCCCGCTCGTCGTCTCAGGAGGTCTACAGAGGACGAGGCAAGTCTGGCGGACCCCGCCGTCGTCGCCAAGGAGGTCAAGGCGGCAAAGCCTCGTCGAAACAGGATTGAACCGGCCGTGGGGTCGGGCCCCCACTGAAGCACCCCGGTGGGAGGCCGGCTGGCGAGCTTCGTCAGAGTGTGGGAGTCCATCTCCACCGACCGTTGGGTGCTGGACGCCTTAGCCCGGGGCCACGCGCTCGAGTTTCAAAGAAGGTGCCCGCGCGTCCCCCCCGTGGCGAGGAAAGAGCTTCACGTCCCTCAGCTTCTCCTGGAGGTAAGGGCGATGCTCAGGAAGGGCGCCATCGAACTCGTCCCAAAGAGGCTTTGGGGCTCCGGAGTTTACTCGAGATACTTCCTCGTGAAGAAGAAGACGGGAGGATGGCGCCCCATCCTAGACCTGCGACGTCTGAACAAGTTCATCAAGGCGCAGAAGTTCCGGATGGCCTCCTCCAGCACGTCCTGGGTCAGCTGGAGGAAGGAGACTTCCTGTCGTCGTTGGATTTGGAGGATGCCTACTTCCATATTCCCATCCTAAAGGGGCACCGAAAATTCCTCAGGTTTGTGGCCCAAGGGCGTCACTACCAGTTCAAAGCCCTCCCCTTCGGACTACGGTCGGCACCCAGGGTATTCACCAAGTGCCTTGCACCGGTGGCGGCGCAGCTGCGCCGCGAGGGGATCCACGTCTACCCCTACCTGGACGACTGGCTCATCCAAGCCAAGACGAGGGAGCTCGCCGTGGAGCACACGGCAAGGACCGTCCAACTTCTCACGGACCTGCGATTCTCCGTGAACTACGCCATGTCCCACCTGGTACCCGCGCAAAACGCACTGTTTCTGGGAGCGAAGCTCGACACAGTGTCCCTTCTGGCCTCCCCGTCGGAGGAAAGGACCAGGTCCATCCTGGGCAAGGTACAGCGGATGTTGGTTTCCGACGCGGCCAAGGTGAGGTCCATCAAGTCCCTCCTCGGAATGATGTCTTCTTGCATCTACCTCATTCCCATGTGCAGGCTCCGGATGCGCCCGTTGCAGGAGTTCCTGGACGCGCGCTGGATCCAAACGACGGGCGGCTTCGAGGAGAGGATCACACTCGACGAGAATTTCCGCCGAGCGGTCCGGTGGTGGGGCACCCGCACGCATCTGACGGCGGGCATGGACTTCCAGACCACCAGGAGACAGTGACCACGGATGCCTCCCTGGAAGGGTGGGGAGCGCACACCGAAAATCTGCACGCGAGAGGCCTTTGGCTCCCGACGGAGAAGTCCCTCCATATCAACGTCCTGGAGCTCCGTGCAGTGTTCTGGGCCCTCAGGTCCTTCCTTCCGTCCCTCAAGGGCAAGGTGGTGAGGATCTTCACCGACAACACCACCACCATGTTTTACATCAGGAAACAGGGCGGAACCAGGTCCCCAGCACTGTCCAAGGAGGCGCAGGACCTGTGGCATTGGGCCGTCGCCCAAAGGATGTTTCTGGTGCCGTTTCATCTGGCAGGGATAAAAAACACCATTGCCGACTCACTCAGCAGGGAGCTGCGCTCGTGCCACGAGTGGGAACTACGGCAGGATCTAGTGGATCGCCTCTTCCGACGGTGGGGCACACCCCAGATCGACCTGTTCGCGACGGCGACGAACTCCAAGTGCCGGAGGTTCGCCAGCAGGTTTCCCCAGGCGAGGAGCATGGGCGATGCTTTCTCGTTCCCCTGGGAGGGCCTGTTCCTCTACGCGTTCCCTCCTTTGCCACTGCTAATCCGGCTCGTCAACCAGCTCAAGAGGTCACGGTGCAGGATGATCCTCGTCGCACCTGCGTGGCAGAGGCAGATATGGTTCCCGGACCTTCTGGACTGGTCAGCGTCCCCGCCAATCAAGCTGCCGGTGGACGCGGATCTACTCTCCAGGGAAGGAGGCGCCATCCTCCACCACGACCCGAAATCGCTGAACTTGCAGGCCTGGCTCCTGCAGCGCTAGAGTTTGAGGGATACGACATACCGGCCGACTGCAGAGAGGTTCTTGCAAAGGCCAGGGCGTCCTCGACTTTTAAATGCTACGGACACAAATGGAAGAGGTTCTCTGTCTGGTGCCACGCACAGAAGATTAACCCTCTATGGATTACGGCTCCCCAGGTACTGCCGTACCTGCTGACGCTGGCCAAAGCTGTTCTGGCACACGCGTCCATCAAGATTCATCTTGCTGCGATCTCCCGATACACCAGAACCACGGGGCGGACGTCCTTGTGGTCTCATCGTCTGGTGAAAGAGTCATTGAAGGGACTGTTCAGATCGTTCCCGCCGGTGAAGGCTCCGGCCCCGGCGTGGGAGCTCAACGTGGTGCTGACCAAGCTCATGGGACCTCCGTTCGAGCCTCTGCACTCGGCCCCGTTGAAGTTTCTGTCGTGGAAAACAGCGTTTCTTGTGGCCATCACCTCCGCACGACGGGTGGGAGAGATCCAGGCCCTTTCCTGCAAGGCCCCGTACTTGACTTTTCACGACACGAGGGTAGTGCTCAGGACGCACCCCTCCTTCATGCCCAAGGTACCGTCGGACTTCCATCTCAACGAACCCTTGGTGTTGCCTGTGTTCTTCCCGTCGCCTTCGTCGCCGGCTGAGAGGACTTTGCACTCGCTGGATGTGGCTAGAGCGCTGAAGTTCTACGTGGACTGCACAAAGTGTTTTCGGAAGACGTCACAACTCTTTGTGAACTTTGGACCTGTCAATCAGGGGAAGGCTCTCTCGAAGGCTTCCATTTCCAGATGGCTCTTCGGCTGTATCATGTACTGTCATCGGTTGGCAAACCGACCGCTGCCTGGCCGTCCGAGAGCCCATTCCACCAGAGCGATCGCAGCTACCACGGCGTTCCTTTCTGGTGTGCCCCTGCTGGACATATGTAGGGCTGCTACGTGGAGGTCGACGCACACCTTCACGAAATTCTACTGCGTCGATCGGGATTCCAGGGAGGAGTCCAGGGTTGGCCAAGCAGTGCTGCGCAACCTGTTCGCCTGAGGTGAGCCTGGTGAGGAGGTAAGATGCTTAATGTTGAGTTTGATATAATGCTTAATGTTGAGCCTTTGCCACCTCCGGTGGTTGTGCATGTGTGTACTGCTATGTATTCTTTAATCATGAGCATGTGAATCCATGCCAGACCCCATGCTGGAGAAGGAACAAGTTACTTACCTGTAACTGTTGTTCTCCAGCATGGGTCTGGCATGGATTCACATGCGAACCCTCCCGCCTACCCCTCTGCGGCTCTTCACTTGGTCATACTGCCACTTCACGTGCTTCCAAATCTGAAGATGGCTGCCAGAGGCGGTGCTTAGGTAGAGGGCAGTCATTGGCTGTGGTCAGTATGACGCAGAGACCAGTGATTGGTTAATACTACGAAAGACAGATCAGAAACGAAACTGATACTGGTTTTTTTTCTTTACCGAGGATTCCCAGCCTGACGACGGGGAATATTCATGAGCATGTGAATCCATGCCAGACCCATGCTGGAGAACAACAGTTACAGGTAAGTAACTTTTTCCATCCAACCATCTTTCTTGCCCGTAATTTGACACCTATATCCAAAAGAATTGGCGCTGACACCAAATTCTGGTCAGCTCTCCCCCCTGTAATTTTTGGGCAGAGCGGCAATGTTCAAAATGACAACGCTGCCGAGGTATTTGTATGTCCTCTCCAATACCCCCAACAAGATACTGGATGGTGAGTTCCGGACCATGAAAAGAGCTTTGAGGAAGCTGCTGTGGTGGAATTCCCAGCCTAGGATTGCCCCACGGCTCCTGTACAACTCTGTATGGGAAGGCAGGATCGGTCTCCTAAATCTCCAGAAATATTCTTGGGCCGCCCAGCTTGTGGTCGCAAACAAGTGGATGCAGGGGGACCTGTCCCGCCCACATATTTGATTGGCACGGTCCAGTATGGTACTTGCAGATCCTCTGCAGGGGCAAAGTTGGACGGTCTGCCCTCAATTTCGAAACATGTGGTAAGTGCTGGGGAGAGAAATGGGTTGGGGTAGGGTAGTGAATAATAGGGATCTGCCAGAACAGAGAAAATTGACCTTAGCTACTCATTGGTATGAGAAAAACATACAGGTGTTGTGGGATGTGCTTATGGAGGGGCGCCTGCAGTCTTTTCACAAGTTGCAGAGCTCACACAGTTGGATGCTTATCGATATACTCTATTCAGACATGCCATTTTGTCGCAGTTCCACGGGAAGTACGACTTCCCAGAGTAGTCTCCCGTGGAAGCCAACATGTACATGGGCCTGGTGGTGAAAGAGGCGATCTCCACCCTGTACCTGAACCTCTGCAGCTTCATCACGCATTCCTTAACCAGACTCATGCAAAAATGGTAGGGTGATATAGGTCCTAACGCAGTGGAGGACTGGCAGGAGGCTATAATGATCCCCAGGGAGATTGCGATCCTAAACCCATTCTGCTCACAGTTTTATAAAGAACATACTAGATCTGAAAATTTTTTTGTTGGGGGCAGGTTACGGATTCCAGTTGTCTGTGTATCATGTTGGTCAGGGAATGGTTTACCACACCATCTGGGCATGCCCGAGGATTCAGAGATTCTGCAGTAGGATCAGCAATAAAATGTCCTTGATTGTATCCAAACCGGTACCAGGGGAACCAGCTTTGATGTTGCTGGGAATATGGGGGGAAACAACGTATTCTCGCTACGAGAAACTGTTTATTGCTAATGCACTGATAGTGGCAAAGAGGAATATACAGTGGGGGTGAGGGAGGCACCCAAAATCTCTGAATTGGTGTTGGACATGACATGATATGGCATTTATAAAATGCCTGTACACAAGTGTTTCTAGGCGCGCGGACAACCTCATAACTATGGAAGATCAAGTATATAGTTCTGGGGTTTAGAAAGATATGGGATAGATATGGGAATTCAGACTGATGCCAACACATGCGTAGGTGCTTGTCCTGACCCACTTGCAGCGGGGTCGCACATTATGTTGTGTTACTGTGTGTGTCTGTGCTAAAGCCCAAATGTTTTTGTCTTTTCCTTTCTTGATGTATTTCTGCCTGCTGGTTATGTTTATGTGCTCTCAAAGCTGTGCTGTGATCATTGTGTTCTGAGTTTGTTTTGTTGTTGTTTAAAAAACCAATAAAAACAAATATTAAAAAAAAGTGATTGACGATGGCCATTCTTGCCTCCTTGTTCTCCTCGACCTCTCAGCTGCATTCGACACAGTAGACTACTGGACATTCACTGACGGGCTACCTCGCCACATAGACATCAGCTAGATCATCCTCAGCTGGTTCAAATCCTGCCTTAATAGCTGCCACCAATTAGTCCAAATGAATTTCTCCATTTTACCAACTGTACTCCTCACCGGTGGAGTCCTGCATTGATCAATCCTCTACCTTGTTATCTTCAATCTTTACATGGAACTGCTCAGAACCCTCTACATCAACCAATATGCAGCTGGAACATAGATCAACCTCAGGATTTCGTTCATCTAAGACATCCACAGGCTCAAGGCCTACCTTATATTGATCCGCTCTTGTCCACTGCTTTCTGGAAGCTCAATTCGTGAAAGACCAGAATACCTACTGCTGAGCAGCAACACCGAACACCCCTACAGCCAGACCTGACCCTCCTCTAGGCTTCTAACCCCAGCTAACCACCAGCGCCAAGTGCCTGGGGTTCGACATCGACAGACAACTATCCTTCAAATGGCACATAGCAAGGAACACAGAAATGGCTTGGTACCAATTTTCCCTTCTGCGAAATATCAAGCTATTGATCCCATAAAATGCCTTCAGGTTTGCTATCAAAGCAAAGCTCTGTTCGTAGGCTTTCTGGTGACTACCCTTGCACCCCTGAGACTTGTCATACAGTTGCAACACAACTCGTCAAAGGACTCTGCAAATTTAACCACATCACCCCAATCCTCATTGAACTGCACTGGTTCCCGCTGCAAGCATGTATCATCTTCAGATCCTGCTGCATCTACAAGGCTGCCGCCCTGAAGTCCAGAAGCTCCCTCGCTGAGAGACTATGCATCTCCAGAGGCCTACAATACACCAGAAGTAAGGACATGTGCAGAGTTACACCAATTCAGGAAGAAAAGAACCAGAAGACATACCTTCTTTGTCTACACCCCCAGACTTTGGAAGCTCCTCTGTTTAAACCAGCCCTGCCCCTTCCGCTTCTATCATTCAGGAAGGAGCTTAAGGCCCTCCTCTTCGAGAAAGGGCTCATTCCTTGCACCTAGTCCCACACACCCTCCACCACCATTGAAACCTTTCACTGGTTGATCTGCTCCTCCCTGTTTCCTCCCGTGATTGCTTGTAGATCTCCTGTTGCCTGATTGCCTGCCCCACCCCCATTGTTATTTCCCTGCTCACTTGTATTTCTGCTCCCTTTATTTATGTATTGCCCATTTATGATGCGCCTATACAGCAAATTGTGTTTCAAGGTGCCACAAGACGAAAAAGTTTGTGTGTGGAGGGGGGGCAGGGATGAAGAATAGCAAAAAACAGCCCTACTAGGTCTTGTCATTCGGATCATGCAAGTGCAGTAAAAAGAAGTGCACGGTAGCGGGGGGATGGCAGGTCAGGGGAAGTGGGCGTGCAGGTCCCTTCCCTGTTTCCTTCGCTCTATTACTTGTAAAGTGCTCCTTGCTTCCGGAAGTTATTTCCCTGCACAATAAATATCCTAATAATAATAATGATAACATACTTTACAATAGTGTGGGCGTTCATCAAGAGAGCAAGTTAGATCTTCTCGACACACTTGTCCTTGAAGTACTATCCTACTGCGAATTGGAACTTTCTGTTGTGGTGGGCAGAATTGTAGGTTCTAGCCCCCAGCAGCATGCCCCCCTAACATACCTGCAGAGGTTATGGGGCACTGTTCAAGGTCTGATATTTCAGTAGGATCTGTGGGAGTGTATGATGGCACTGCGAGGAAGGCTATGGGTAAAGACAGAGCAAGAAGCAACTGGAAAATTGGTCAAAATTAAACCACATAGAAGTCCTAAGCTTTTTGTTTGGGGAATGGCAACCAGGCGCTGACTGGGTCAGTGCACAGCGACCACAGTGATGGAGGGAGAAAAGGATGTGAAAAGAAATGGCAGCCTGGGAGAAGTGCCAGCAGCACATGGTGAAACGCAGGCTTATACCAGATAATCCAACCTGCCAATGGGAATGTGCTACGCCTCTCCCCAGGGTGCTAGCGATCTATGGATGATCTGATCTTGCAGGCACTAGGAAAATATCACAGAGAAAGTAATATGATTAAATTGACATTTCAGTGGAAAATATGTTTTGGTCCTGGAAAAGGGTGCAAGATTGACTCGCCCACACTTTAATTTTACTGACTATTCCCAAGCCCTGCCAGCCTTTCACAGCAATCAACAATTTATGAAATGTCTTATTTATTATTCATTTGAAGTTTTTCGTTTGATCACTTCCGAATGATGTAAAGCTCTGACTCCCTCCCCATCTCTTGTGGCTTTTCAATGTCACGAACCTGATATGCCTCTCCACATAATATGGCCCCTCTATGCGGTAATTATTTAATCCCACTGAAAATGATAAAAGACTAAGCCAGATACATAACATTTGACTTCTTTATCCTCAGCCCCACGAACCCTTCACAGGTCCTGTATTCCCCTTTAATATCATGTTAATAAGGATGAAAGGCTGTGCCGGAAACAAAACGTGACTGACATAGTCACAACTCCCCAACCTAAAATAAATACATTAATTGCAATCATATTCATTTAAAAGTGCACCATAGAGGGAAAACACACGGTGCACTGTCATTCCTCTTTTGTTTTTGGAAATTGTTAACATGGAATAAGCCTTGTATATTTAAGATGGGGTTAGGTGTACTTACTTCAGTTTGTAACATTAGCAATGCAAACTCTTTATGGGTGAAAGTGGTGGAACATCCACATCAAAACTTTTTCTCTAGAATCAGGAATCAAAGGTTTGGTCGCAACATATATTCTATGTCTTATTATGTACTGAAGCATTATGTGGCACAGTCCCATTATGCAACATTTGTGTTTAATGTAACCTGAAATTTATGTAATGTAACTAAGAAACTGAACGTTCCTGTAATGCGCCCAGATACCCTTGGATTTGGAGCGCTCTACAAATAAACAAACAATATTGGTTGATCATCAAATACTGTGCCACCACCTTAAGACGGCTGCCCACTACTCTGACGTAGCTACATCATGGATCAGCTCATTCTTTGCAAACAGAACCATGAGGGTCTTTTCAGCCGCAGCTGACCCAGCACGTGTCCCGTGTGGAGTCCCACAAGGCTCCTGTGTGTCTCCCTCTCTCTACAACGTGTTTACTAAACCGCTATTTGATATACTTGACCATCTGGGTGTCTCCTACACTAATTATGCGGATGACACCCAGATATTCGTCCATATCATTGGCGACTATGTAACTGATGCAAGAGCTCTCAACGCAGTCTACACTGTCATACACGCCTGGATTCCGCATCATGGGCTCTACCTTAATGGTGAAAAAACACAGTTATTCACCCTAGGCTCCCACTCCAAACTCGACCCCAAATACAAATCCTTCTCTACCGACGGTAACGACATCAAAGTCTCTTACGTCACAAAAACACTCGGAATCTACCTTGACTCTACCCTATCTCTCAATAGACAAACCAATTCTGTAGTCTCAGCATCAGCCTACACCTGCAAACTGTTCAAAGCTTGCCGTCCCTTTCTGACAACGGGCAACTGCCTGATCCTTGCCAGAACCATCATCATGTCCAAAATCGATTATTGCAATGCCCTCTACCTAGGGACAAGTCAAAGGAACCTCGATAAACTCCAGGTCACACAGAACAACGCCATACGGGTGGCTCTTAACATTCCCAGGCGATCCCATATCGCCCACACCAGACGTAACATGCAATGGCTCCCCACTGCCCATCGCATATCCCTCAAAGCGCTAGTTCTTACTCACAAGGCCCAGAACAATGCAGCACCTGCATACCTATCTTCGCGCTTCACACAACATACCCCTGAAATCTGGCCAAGCTCACACCCTCACTATCCCTAGCTTCAAGCTGCACACTGCAAGAGGCTCGAGCTTCCCATTCCTTGCAGATAAGCTCTGGAACTCCCTACCCAACATACACAGAACGGTTCAACATCTCCACTCCTTCAAACACAAAACCAGACAGTGGCTACATGAAAGGGATGCCCAGGCCACCTCCTCACTTTAACCCTCCAGTTCCTACTCTTATCATTACGTCATATCTCGTAAATTTGTGTAAATGATATTTGCTGAAAATGTATAATATAACTTGTAAATTGCACACTGTATATATCTGCATCATGTAACTTGTAACTGTCCACAAACATGCACCCAGATGCCCCGGGGGAAAGGCGCGCAATACAAATAAACAAAATACAAATACCAGAAAGAACATTCCTGACACAAGCAACTGGTTCAATGTGAGGATGTTTTTATCTTGACAGATTGTGAATTATGTGACCTCTTAATGTGTGTTAACTACTTAAATGTTCTGTTTCAGGAGTTTCCAAAACCAGGATGGAATGTTGGAAATTATGTACAACTCTGCAATGTCTTTTCACAAACGGCTGTATGAAGATCTGGATAGTATCCTGTATCATATCCAGCTGCATGAAACACTTTCTTCCATTGTGCAACATCCTCTCCTCTATGTTAGAGATATGGTTCCATCACCATGTTTTCAAGCATTGTCCAGGTAAGGCTTCGAATGCATATTTAATTACTTTACTGCACTCTATACTTGAGGTATCATTAATCAGTTGCAAATTAAGTGTGTTTTATTCTTCCAAAGTAGTATGCTCACATAGCACATTTCTTTCTAAGAACAAAATATGATATATATAAATATATTTCTAAGGCTTGTGGATCTGCTTAGAATCACATGCTTTGCATAGGCCAACATCTACTGGTTGTTAGAGTTTTACATGATTTATTTTTGAAAAAGGGACATCGATGAGGCATTTCTGTAATACTATTCCTACTGTGAAGTATACTGTACTCATGATCCTTTACGCGTCAAGGTCCTCAGATCGTTTTTATTTTCCACCATCGGGTTAGTCGCATTTAGTGGAGTTTGTCAAAATACTACTACTGCTCGTCACCGAGCATAATATTGATACATATAGTTGTCAGTCTACTTAACGGGCATTGCCAAAACCTCTCCATGGAGCACAATGACCGCAGTATCTATTATCGTACACAGCGCACCACGGCTTTGGAGATCCGTGTTCAACGGCCTACTGCTCAAGGCTTCGGCCACCATTGTAGGTAGAGTGTGGGAAGACGCTTCCACTCTTGTAGTAACAGGAGAATGTCTCCATACATTGCCTCATTAATAATTTTAATCTCGCTGTCCACCAGCTTTTGTCATGGTGGAAAATACCCCATTTACGTTCTGTCCAAAGTGTAACAAAAAGATTTCCGTGGAAAGACACATTCAATGTGTGTAATTATTGTCTTCCTAGAGACCACCAGGTAGATAAATACCAGTTGTTGTGTAAGCTCTTCAAGCCAAATATTCTAAAAGATTGACGATCGAAATGCTGGGCAGCCTTTGCGATGCAAGCTGGGGCATCAATGGAATAACCCGCCGGTGCAGACGAATCTGAGTCAGAACCGGACAGCCCTGGCTTCGAATCAGTAGCCAAAGAGATTTCAGATCGGGAAATAAGGGCCAGTGCTGAGCTATGAACGGCCGGTGACATGCACTGCTATGGAGGCTTGCTCTGGCGACACAGCTACACACTGTAAACCCATACACTGGACTATTTTGGCACATTCCATAGGGACGCAGAGAAAAATCAAAGCACGTACCTCGCGATAAACACATTTTGCCCACAAGGACTTTTTTTGACACATTTGTCGAAGTTCCTAAATCCTCGGCAGAGCAGGTTTAGTCAGCAGCTAGCAGGTCGGTAAAACAAAGGACCTCTGCTCGGAGTGCCTCACACTCAATGCATGTACAAAAGAGTAAGTCCACAGAGATTGTCTCTGCATCGAAGCATAATAAAAATATAAATAAGGCCAAATCGCATGTGCCAAAGATGCCCATTTCATTGCATGTAAAAAAAACAAAAGTCCACACATTCATACCACAATATCAGATTCACTTAAAAAGAAAAAAACATGCACACAGACAAGAACAGGGAGGGTAGGTGCAGAAGAAGAGGTTGCTTTCCCCCTCAGGGTACATCCCCACGTATGTCACTGGAATGGGCAAAACAGAGATTGAAAGTCACTATGAACAAGGTCGCCTCCTTCATGGAGTTTCTAGGCAGACATTGACTAAAATGTAAACGGGTCTTAGAGGAGGAAGAGTTAACTCTGAAAAAAGTGGAGGCCAGTACTCAGTGTCCCTTATAAGGAATCAGCGGAAATAGACCTTCACACTGATAAAGTGGAAGACTTTGTGAAAGAGAATACAGACACTGGCTTGTGCCATGACCAGACATTGATGACCCCATTTCGTCATCACCAATAGATGACAATATCCTTCACAATGATCTGCACATTATATTCGAATTGACACTCAGGAGTTTGAGGAAGACACAGATTTTGTGGATGAATTCCTCAATGAAAAGAAGCAAGTTGGCCAATACATACTGTTACTTAAATCTGTAAAAAGATCGCTTCGCTAGACGCCTCTCTTTCTACACCAGTGTTAACGAAGGTGGTTAACCCACAAATTGAAAAAAGGCTAAAACTAGCCCCTACCAACCATCTGTTTATAGGGGAAATTTAAAACCAGACTCCCTGGTCAGTACTACAACACGTAGGGGGGTGGCGACTCCATTGGCAATGTCAGAAGCTCCTCCTCACAGAGAAAGTAAAACAATCTGTGCTCTGGGCAAGAAAGTGGCAACATCTGCTGCATACCAAATGCAGATAGCCCATAATACAGCCTTAATAGTTTCAATAGAGACCAATGGGACAACCTGGAAGAGCATACTAATAATGTCCACGAACCACTTAGAACTGAAATGCTCAAAACGTTAACTGAGGGCAAACAAACTGCTAAAAGTTTTTTTTTAAAAACACCCTGGACACTGCGGATACAGCTGGAAGGGTGATTGCTGACAGGACGTTAATTAAAAGGTGTGCTTAGTTCAGAAACTCAGGCTTTAGATTAGAAACTCAAATAACATTGCTAAATATGCCAGTACAGTACAATGTACTCTTTGGTAAAGCAGTTGATGAAGCACTAGAGACTGCAAAAAGGACTATGGAAGGATGAAAAACAGTAAAGCAGTTTACAAACCGTCCCTTTCAACAAAGAGGAATGCAGTCGAATCGCAGTGATTTTTGTGGCCAAAGCTATTCAAATTCTGCAGCGCAGACAACTTCTTGGATGTGGGCTCCTCTTCATGGTTCGTAGCCAAGGACAGTTGTCTACCACACAGTCCTCTTTCCCCAGAAAATTTAGAAGAAAATGAGGCAGAGGTAGAAGCCAAACCACAAAAGGTTTAGCTACACCTGCAAAATAATGACTCTCTGTTTCAGGTCCGATCCCATATCACCCCGGTAGGTGGTCGCATAACATCATTCGCCAATTTATGGGAGGGGATCACATCGGACAAGTGAATGTTGGGAGCAGTAAAACACGGATATTGTATCTTTTGCCAAGAATATGAGAGTACTGTTAGAACATCAATGGATTATGTAAGCCAAAGTAAACACATTTCTATAGAAGGGAGCCATTCAACTCATTCTACCATCAGAGGTAAACACAGGTATTTATTCTGTGTACTTCCTTGTTCCAAAGAAAAACAAAACAAACACAGAGTACTCAAACTAAGACCAGCAAACACTTCTGTCAAACCACAGAAGTCCAGAATGACAACATTGCAGGAAGTCATCCCGTTGCTTAAAGACTTTATGGCAACACTTGATATGAAGGATGCATACTTTCATATTTCAATGCTGCCAGCGCATCAAATATATCTAAGGTTCAAAGAGGTCAGGCACATTGCCCATTCAAAGTGTTTCCCTTTGGGACCACATCATCCCTTCGTGTATTCACTGAAGTACTAGCGGAGAAAGTATTCCAGTATATCCTTATATGGACGACTGGCTAATAACAGGAGAAACACCGGAAATAAGTCAGCAAAATACCCAGAAGGCAATACATCTTCTGCATCAGCTGGGCTTGTCCCATCAACAAAAGGAAGTCAAAACTAATCCACAGCTAGCAAAAACAATTCCTAGGAGCAGTAGTTCATTCAAAAGACTCCCTAGTCTTTCTCTCCAACGAGAGGGTCGCTCTCGAGAGGGTCATTGTTCGTTATTTGCATACTTTTTCCTCCGACCCCAGTCTTGAACAAAGTAATCCACAAGGTGCACCAGCAGCACTTAACAATGTTTCTAATTGCTCTAATGTGGGCACGTCGGATGTGGTATTCACAAATTCTCAAATTATCCATGTGCCCACCAATGTGCTAACATGCCCTTGCAACATGTTACAGAATCAGGGATTAATCCTACAATCTAAACCATAGGCAACCCATTTAGGAGCTTGTTTTCTGAGGTCCTAGAGTTTGGACACCTTAATCTCCCTAGCAGATGCATGGAAATATTAAAAGAAACCCATAGGCCTAGCACTGGACATTGCTACTTCAACAAATGGAAAAGATGTATAGTGTGGTGTAGAAGGTCAAATGACAACCCAACTGACTGCTCACCATTGCATACAGTGCACTAGAAATTACTTATCAGACTTGGGTCTGGTTTTTAATTAATTAAAACTTCCTTTACTAGCACTCTGCGTATACAACCTCCCAATGCAAAGTTTCTTGGTGAAGAGGTCCAGTTGTGAAAGTCTTCATGGATGGAGTAAAATGGCATTCCCCTCAATTGCAAACCAACCCCCAGGTTGGTATTAAAATATTGTTTTAAGCATACTCATGTGCCCACTGCTTGATCCAATGCATTATGCAAGGCGCAGGGATCTCAATTAAAAGGCCACTTTCTTTATAGGCATTACATCTATTTGAAAGGTAAGTGGGCTTCAGACGTTGTCTGTAATTAACCCCTTTGTCACAATACATAAGAACAAAGTTGTCCTAAGAACGCACCCACGCTTCTCACCAAAGTACATTTCTAAGTTCCTTGTCAACCAATCCATTGAACTGCCAGCTTTCTTTCAGAATCCACATAACTCTGGCGAGGGAGCACTCCACACACTAGATGTTTGAAGGACAGTCATGTCTTCAACAAAACCACTCTGAAGAACAGACCAGATCTTTGTGTCTCTAGCAGCCGGGAGAGAAAGGGAGTCCTGTCTCAAAGGCATTGCGGACGTGCCACTGGAGGCTATCTGCAGGGGAGGAACATGGAGTTCAGTGCACACTTTCACACAACCTTGTTGTGTTGACACACAAACCAAATATAACTCGCATGTGGGACAGGCAGTGTTGAAATATCTCTGTTCCTTCTATCAACCCATCGAATTTATCGGGTACTGCTAACTAGTCTCTGCAAAACATGTGATTCTAAGTAGATCCCCAAGCTGTCATGATCCCAGCAAAATAGCACAGTTCCCATTTAGAAATACCAGGGAAGTAAGCAACTTCATATCAGTCAATGGGTCAACAGTGGCTTCATGCCTGGCACACATGGCATTTGTCTCATTCATGGCATTGCACCCATAAGCTCACATAGCGCTTACATTGGTTTTTCCTACACTCAACATGGCTTCCGCCAAGTCCATTGTTAAATCCCAGCACATACTACACCTGTTGCAGAGGGAGCTACTTAAGCCCTGCCTCCGGTGGAGCGCTCGCTTTGCGTCTTCTCCGCTAACAGCTGGTAACGCTACCAGCGATCAAAGGAAAAACGAAGTTGAGATATTAGTTTTCACAGAAAATCAACAGAATTCCATTGTTTTAGTTGTAAAGACTTACCGAACCAAAGTATTTCCGAAGTGTTTCCTCAGTCAGCAGTTTATTTCGTAGTCTCTGCATCTTCTGTCAGAGGTTCTGCCGCAGCATCTTCCTCACAGCAGTCTTCGTTCGCAATCGCAGTGCCTTCCTGCTGAGGAAATGTTTTCCTCAGCAGTCTCTGCATCGTCCTAGGTATTTCATCTACAGCTTCCCGAAAACCTGCAAAACAAAAGGTATTTACGTTAATGAATGAACTTGTGAAATAAGAAAGAAGAAGTTTTACATATGTTGCTTACCTGAAGTCCCAACAAGTTTTTCTTCACTTAGTTGTTACCGCGCTCGTCTCTGAAGGTTGCTATTACTCTGTTAAGGCAAACTTACGTTTATTAAACGTCTTCTCAAAAAGAGAATAGCCGCAGCCATACCACAGCATATACCCTTCTCTGAAAACCAAGAACCTGCAAAATAAAAGGAACATTTTAGATAGAGAGATCTCGCCAACGTAGGGGACTACTCAGAATCTGACAAACTATATATATTTTTTTCACCAAAAACTCACCCAATATAACTCTAAAAGAGGCAAGGACATTATTCTGACAAGAATCTTTTGAACAATGCAGCCTCGCAAGTTAACAGTTTTCAAACCAACGCGCCCTAGTAGAATACAGGATGGAGTGCTCCACAAAACCTAAGCACAGGTGAGAAGGGAGAGATTTATCAAAAGCACACTGCACTAGAGATTTTTTCCCACAAATATAAATTACAGTAGTTATTATTGTTGTTTTCACAGAATAAGAGCCCAGATAACAGGTCCTCTAGCTGAGAAGGCATTACGCTCCCGCGGAGTCCCATCCCAGGTAAGCTTTACACAAACCTGGGAAGACAAACATTACATTCCTGTAATAGTCTTTTTGATGCGTGCATCTGCTTAGAGTTACATGCGTCCTTCCATCCTCTCCTTGTTGGAGGTAGAAGGTACGATACACAACGTGTTTTTTTTTTTTTTATGCAAGGGTTTTCAACACAATTCTTCACATTAATTTTTCTTTATGCACTTCATGCAACCTCGATCAGAAACATAACAATCTGCGGGCCTCGACCCGTGAAGGATACTGGGTACAGTACACGTCACAGTAGGGATAGTATTACAGAAACTTCCCGTCGACATCTCTTTTCAAAATCTAAAATAAGTCCTGTAATACTCAGCACCAGCCACTATGTGCTGGGCTATGCAAAGCATGTGAATCGAAGCAAATGCGAGCATCAGAAAGACGATTACAGGTATGCAATGTTTGTCGTATAGTTATATAATAGTGCGGCAGTTGCTGCACTAAATTGAGTATCAACTTCCATAACAAACAAAAAATTAAATTGCTAATAACTTTTGACTTGTCTGAAGGATTTGCCTATTATTTTTCAAACAAAACTTTTGTCACAGGCCTCCACAGACTGACCATTTTGGGAACGGTTCATTAAAAATGAAAAAGAAATAAGAAATCATAAAAACACTGTTTTCGTCCTACTCACATTCATTTCCCCATAGAGCAAATGTCCACATTTGTGTGCACAACACAACAAAAGCCGCTGGTCAGAATTGGATCAGGTACGAAAAAAGAACTTGGGCACGAAGCGTTCACTCTATTTCAAGGAGGTGTCTGGGGTTATTCCATCCAGTAGTTGTTAAACTGTTTGACGGAGAAGGGGGTTACCTCGTCTTCCAAAATGATAACTATAGATGTGTACCACAATGCATCAGCAAAGCTTTTCCGAAATGAAAAAGCCACCATCGATCGATTGCCACAGTACATACCAGGGTAATGCGAAGACAGAGTGGAAAAAAAGCCATTTGTAGGTGGAAAATGGAGGAATTGGCATAGGCTAGAGGTGGGAAGGGGGAAGATGACGCCATGCAAAGTTGGGGAGTTGGAGGTGGGCTAGGGAGCCAGTTGCAGTTCAATTGTTTTCACATTATTAGGGTAATACTTTGTTAATCCTGATTCCCATGGCAAGTACCACAGTAATGGTTGCAGCTATTTTACAGGTACCACATACATCTGAGGCAATTTGCTACTAGTTTATCATGGTAATTACCACAGTAATTACCACAGTAATTATCTGGGTAATGGAAGCCAGGGAAAAAATAATTGGGGGGACATCTATTTTGATCACATCTACTAGGCATGAGGAAATGCGTCTTTGTGCCAGTGGGCTCCAAAGAAACCTATTGGTGCAGCGTGTACAGTGGCGATGGCCAAAGGCTGTGGCTACTGTGCCCCAAGGAAACCTATAGGTGGATCATGGACAACTATAGGTAGCCTATAGGTGGTCGAAGGCCATGGCTAGTGGGCCCTAAAGAAATCCTATTGGTGCAACATGCACAGTGGCCACGGCTAGTGGTTTGAATAAACTATAGTATAACCATTTCGAATTCCATGAAAAAACCTTAGTTAAGGTGCAGTTACAGTGTCACAGGTTGGCCTCCAATCTTGGAGGTAGGATGAGGAGATAATTAGAACCTAGTAGAGTGCCAGAGCCTGTCAGAGATCAGTCACAGAGAAAGAGAGCAGGTCGAAAGCCAGTTAAATGCTATACCTCAGATCCTGGAAGAGGCCAGGCTGCAAAGGAGTAGAGGGAGCCAACAACATTGCTGTGTACTTGATAGGTACCACTTTCCCACTCCTCCATCACCACAAATACAATTTTGGTAAAGAGCTTTGGTGGGCTTCAGAGCAGCCATAGGCAGGGATAACAATATCTGTCGAGTTTCAGTGATTTTTGTTTTGTGTGTCTAAGTGTAAGGCTTTTTCTAGTAGCCTTAACCATTTTCTTGGTGAAATGTAATTGAATTGTATTGCTACATCCACAAACACATACTCCACCAGATTACAATGCTCACATTGCATGGAAACTGCATTTCAAATAGGTGTAACTGATGGGGAAAAGCCTTTCTGGAAATGCCACATTATCAACTTGTATTCAAAACAATGTATTTAAAACACTAGAGGAAATGCTTCCAAAACAGAATAGGATGAATGGTATATCTCTCCTATTAGTGATTTCTGCAAATGCCTGCCATAGATTTGTTGTACTAGCCCAAGCATGAATATGAATCCATGGAACACAAAGCATTTTTATTTTGGCATTTATATACATTACCTCCCACCATGTCTTTCTGCGAGTTGTTTCCCTAAATTATCTTGAATCAACCCTTGTACTGGTTAAAAGGTAATTTTATACAATTGAAGAAACCTCATATACCATATAATCAACTATACGTCGTCCCTTGTTGCAGGGACTCCTATGAAAACACTGAAGTCCTCAGTTGGAGTAGGGAAGTGCTGCGAGAGAACAGGTACACGGACAGCACAGTGAGGCTGGTGGTTGAACGCTGCAGATAAGTGCAAGCCCTGAGTCATTCACTGACTAGTGGGCCTGTGAACAACCTGAGCAAGGACTGAAGGATCCAAATTATAAGGAGATGGCTAAGAACAATGATGGACGAAAGAGCCCCATTGAAAAGTCCCATAGGGAAGCATGGATGCAAACTCTGGCAGAAATAGACAAGAGAAGGCCAGGGGTTAGAAAACCTGTGAACAGCCCACACAAGGGTTGAGGTGTCCCGAGGGACATGAGGAATGATACTGATAATGAAGGCCAAAAGAGTCATATTAAAAATCCCATAATGAGGAAGGGACGCAACCCCTGTCAGAGATTCTGCAATTGTATTCGCTCTCCACTCTTGCTTCTCCACTCTTTTTGACTGCTTACTCTCTGTTCTCTCCTCATTTCCCTTCTGCCTTTTCCTATCTCCTCCCCTTACTTTCTTCTATGCACTTACTCTATCAGAATTGTCCCTGGACCTAATATGATAACAACCTCGTCTGTTTCCTCCACCCTCCCTTTACTGTTTTTTTTCCTCCCCACCACCCCTCCAGCACTATCTGAAATGTCGTCAGGCCTAGTATGATAGTCGCTTATTTTGTTCCTCCCCTCCCTTTCTGCACTCCTCTCCCTCACTTTTTGTTTTTCTCCGGCTCTACCAAAAATTTCTTCAGGCCTAGTACGGTAGTCGCCTGTCTGTTTCCATTTCCTTCCCACTCTCCCCCACCCTTCCTTATCTATGTTTTAGCTCTTGCACTATCTGAAATGTCGTCAGGCCGAGTATGATAGTTAATTTCACATCCTTACTGTTCATGGCCTGTGAGAATGTGGTTGTATTTTCCCTTGTTCCCACCCTTGCCTTGAAGCGCTTTGAAACACATTTTGTATAGGCGCTATATAAATAAACAATCATATCATATCATAGACCAGACAACCCAGTGGTTAGAGAGCCTATGAGTAGCCTGGACAAAGGCTGAGGTGTCGCAAGGGACATGAGGACTGATACCAGTACTGAAACCCAAGAAAACCATAAAAGTTAATTGAAGAGTGTTACGCTGACGTTACCTCGGTGTGTGATGGCTCCAGTGAGCGAGTTAGGCCTTAAGATACAGTTTTGTAGGGAGGGGACTTGGTGAGTACCCCACTGGATCCCAGCATGGAAACCTTTGTTGAACTGAGTGATCCTTTTTGAACATTTGAGAGTATTTCATGAACTGAGTGTCTTTGTAAGCAGAGGAACTGAGACATACTTGGATTTAAAACTTTCAGATTTCTTCTTTTGAAAGCCAGTATGGTGACCCAGGCCTGGGAGGAACCCTTGATTTTGAAAGCTGTCTGCAGGAGAGTGGGTCAGGTATGATGTATGATATGCTATATGATAGGTTGTTTATAACGCGCTTAATAACCAGAGGTTTCTAGGCGTGGACCCGGGGATCGAACCTGTGTTGCTCCGTGTCGTCTTGCTTACAAGGCGAGCACGTTGCCCCTGAGCTATCCTCCCGAGACTCGTAGGAGGTGTAGAAAACCCCAAATGTGGAAAACACTTATCATTTTTGTGACCTTTTTTCTCTAGTGGTAGGGTCAGTTTGTTTGACAGGTTAGGGCGAAGGACTGATTTTAAGTTATTTGACAAGCACCTTATTTTTTTGTTGTTATAAAGGGACACCCCTTTTAGCAATACGGCTAGTGAGGCATTTTTTTTTATTTATTTGAATAAAGGATTATAGTTAAATCATGTCCTCTCGTCAGAATCTTACTTCTGGTTCGCCAAAGTACCTACAGTCCACTTCAACAATCAGCCATGCATAAACATTCCAACCACACAGGGAGAGATGATTGAATCAAGAGAAGGTCCAACCTAAGAAGAATCAAAGAAACATAATGGAACCAACTGACACAACACATCGTTTGGCATCAAAAACTGGCGAGTGAACAGGATTCTTTAATACGGCCTTGACTTGGAGTTCTAGACTTAGGTCATTGTCCATTAATATTATGAGATGTTCTTCTTTGTCTTTGCATAATCAAACTGAAATTACCCTTCCTCACCGTCCCACACAGAACACTTGCCATCATCTCCTTCATATCAAGAATAGGATACTCCAATATCATTTACCTTAAAAGACTGAACTACCTCAACAAAAACTACAACGGATACAGAATGCAGCAGCAAGACTACTCCACATACCCACCAGGAGAGAACACATCACGCTAGCAGTGTGATCCCTCACACTGGCTAGCAGTCAAGAAAAGGATTTACTTCAAAACATAACCCACAGAGAAATCCATGGCCAAGGTGCGGAAATCTCCATCTACAGACTGAAACGAGCCAGCAATGATATGCGTCTTCGACTAAAGCAATATTCAAAATTGAAATATGGTGGATCAGCTTTTTTCATGCATCCCAAGAAGTCGGGAACTCACTCCCCGAGGACGTATGCACAACTATAGAACATCGGACCTTCAGGAAACTACCAAAGAACATGGCTCTTTAATTTGCCACCATAAAAGCAAAGCACTGTCTAAGACACAACCTCAAGATAATGAGAGACACTATAAACTAAGAGGCAACCATAACTAACTTGGACTGTCCAACTAAAAGAAAACATGATATCGCTAATCAGCACATATGGAATTTCAGCCTGAACCAAACAATATACCCAACAAAGGCATACATACCTCCCCATTCTCACCATTAACCCTATTAAAACGCTCTATCTTCCTACAAACACAAGGCACAACAACCAAATCCAACACACACACGTGTCTACCACAACATCACCTTGAAATCACAGAGCAAACTGCACACCCCTTCAAGTTATCACTCAATCATAACCCACTCAATCTCCAACACTATGCCACAGCCACACAAAACAATTCAATACAGACTCACACACCAAAACAACACCAAACCCAAACCACCTAGAAGCAAACCCAACACGGTGAATTTTTATTCTGAACTGAAACTACAAACGGAACAACAAAAGCACTCTGAGCTCTGCTCCCACTAACACTTCCATACTTCTTTCCTTTCCGATCCGCCTGAGCGCCTGGAGACCATGAAAATGGCAGCTGGGCACAATTTAAATCTCATTAACATGACAAATGTTCCATTTAAAATGTAAGTGACTCTATACAACAATGGCACCTTGGTACTATACATCAAATTCTAACTGTAGGAAGAAACCAAATTATGATCAAACTTTCGAGGGGATTGGGTCCTCCGACGTATTCCATATCATTACCTGTCATAGATATGGAATACGTCGTCGGACCATCCCATCGAAAGAACGTTAACAGGTAAGAAAGTAACTTGTTCTTCTCAGTCACCCATCCTAAACGCTATACATAGGGTTACCATCACTGTGGAGATTGCATGTCTGGGTTAGGGTGAAAATAGCACCAAGAAGGCCTAGGGGTATGCCCACTAAAAATCAAGAAGGGACACCGGGTTAAGTTTCAGAATAGAGGCATAAATAAATGTAGTGCAATGGTCTATTTTACAAGGACCTGTTATCCTAGTACAACGAACAATGATCTACTCTAAACAACAGGTTATCATGGTTGTCACACCATTGAAGCCTCAGGCAGATCACACAGTCTGAGTATGCGAAGGGGCTCAGCACACTTAATCCATGGCCTCCAGAGTCTCCCTCCTGGGATCTGTAATTCAAGTGACAACTGTGAAGAACCAGGAATGAGACGCGGACACAGGGGGTTTATGATTTTGGCCATAAACCTTTATTGATAAAAAAGAAAAGGGGATCGGGGAGTGCCTCTCTGTCCCTACTCTAAGAGGTGCTTCCCTACCTCAAACAAGTTCTATTCTGGCCCTCGCATTCTAACAAAATTAACTCTAAGGTGAAAAGGGGTAATGTCTTTGGCCTTGAAAGTGCACAAATGTTCAAGTTCAAAAGGAAAGGCATAACTCCAACATAAGTTCCCAATACATAAAGTTCACAGTTCCAGGGGATTATTCCCTTCCCCTATGATTCCTCTTCACTGTGCTTTACACTTTTATAGGTATCAGTTTCCTTGAGTTTCTTTAAGTCAGCAAAACAACTGGTAAACAAAACAACTCGGTTGTTTAATCTTGGTAGGATACCTGGTGTACGCTGCAGCCAGGTTTCTTCTCCTCTCTAAAATGCATTCCATTCAGTCTTTGACTATTCCCGATGTATCCTTAACAGGAATTCCTCATGTGATGTACTTTATTCAGTGTTCAACTTGACCTCGCTTGGTATACTTTCCTGCCAGGGCTTTCTCATATGAACACACTTTACACACACTTGCAGACTTGTGTTTTTTCGCAAAGGTTCACAAGGTGAAGGGATTTCTTTCTCTCCCCTTAACCTCTCTTGGGCTTTGCTCCCCTTGTGTACGAGTCCCATACTCATAACTGTTATGGTTTTGCCAAGGTTCACGAGGTGAGGAGCTTTCTCCTCCCCCCTTGACCTCTCTCGGGCTTTGCCTCCCTTGGGTGCGCGTCCTAGACTTGTTACTAATATGGTTCTCCAAAAGTTCAGGAGGTGAGGGTTTTTCTTCTCCTTCCTTAACCTCACTCGGACTTTGCCTTCCAAAATGATTATCCTTAAGAAATATTGAGTCTCTCATTCTCTCTCATATGTTTCATTTACTTCTATTGACCTTCGGTAGGCTTGCCGAAGTGCCCTGGTGTCTCTGCTTCCCTTGGGTGGACTCACCGGCTCTCTATGGCGTGCGTTGTCTATCGCGCGACAAGCCTTCAGCGGCTCTTCGGCATTCCATGCCGTTTATCTGGGTTTTCCTCCGCTGCTTCGTGGATTATGTGCCCCTCACGGTTTCCGCTCGCCTGCTTTGGGTGTCGTCAGGCTCTAACTGCGTGGAGGCTTCCTTTCGGTACCAGCGTATGCCAGGAAACCTTACTTCCTCTCGTGGCGTCCCGCCGCCACGTACCATCTCTTGTCATCTGCTCTCCTCGGCCTCCTCCGTGAGTTGGTTGGCTCCATGGCCTCGCACCAGACCTGTAATCCCTCAGTCAGCACCGGGAGGACTAGCGTTCAGCTGTCAGCATCTCTTCACTTCCCGCTGTCTTTCTCCCTCCATGAGCAGGAGAACTCTCCCAGTGAGGGAGCTTCCAGCTTCCTTGTGGCACATTGCTGGTGCCTGGGGGTTCACCCCATTTCCGGGGGCCACAGCAGTTCCTAGGGTTCCCCCAGCAGTCCGCAGTTGTCCACAAAGTATTGGGGTGCAAGGGTTCCCCCTTCTCTCCTCTGGAACAGCAGTCAAATGCCCCTTATGCAACAAATGAATCCTGCAACCAGGTCATCCCCAGTGGGCCTCTCTCATACTTACTGAGTCCTTCCTTGCTTTTATACTGGTTCTAGCCAATAGTTTTTGGGGAAAGACTAGATTGCCGTATGTTGTTCTTACATGTAATAATCATTCCTCCATTCTTTCCCTCGTCACAGTACCGATCTTATATCTCTTGAGTTACTGGGGATTTTTCTCGTCACAATACTGGGAAAGAGATCTTCATGCAGGATATACTCCTATTCTTCCTCGTCCCAGTACCTTTTTAGGGGAAAGGTAAGATAATTACTTCTCATGAGACCATTAGGGAAGGGATTGTTATTAGGCTTGTAGGAAGGGGATCTACGGTACCTTAATTGGCGTGGATACTGCATTTCACCCGATGATGTGTCGCTCCCTTGAGGGTTGCCTCCCCCATGTGATCCTCCCTCATATAGCCACCCCCAGGGTTAGGCTCAGGTAGCGGCTGCCATTCCATGGCCACATGGGGAGATGTCACAGTTATGAAAGGAGCGATGACACCATTGGATTCATCACACAACACTTTGGTATCTCATCAATCTCACATTGATGTCTAGTTTCTCTAAGGGACTGGGCTAGCTGGCTCAGCCACTTGCTCTCCTTTCCCCTACCCTCTTGGATAACTCCCTGAGATCCCACCCTAACTCCATATGACTCTTTTTATACTGCTTAACTGGATTAATGTAGCTCAATAAGGTCAGCAATTGTCTAATGCTTTGTGGCCCGACCTTTATTGTGTGTATGTCCCTTTTCATTCTTTGTGGTCTCAGGTGTTGCGTGTTCCCTAATTGTGCATCTTGTCTAATGGTTTGATTGAATGTGCCTTCATGAGCTGAGGGCTCCAGTATACCAGCCACCATCGTTGAATCAGGCAAGGCCATCATGGTGCCCAAGTAGGTTCTGTAGTCCAGCTCCCTTTGCTGCAGGTAACTTTCTTCTCCCTGACGTTTGTATTGCGGTACGTGTCTGTAGCTTCTGTTTCTCCCCTGTTCACAAGCAACTGCCTTTCCCATAATGCCTGTTAGTGCTCCACTGTGGGACAGCTATGTGTTACACTCACCTGATATCCCCGAGGGTGTCTGCAAGGCTCGGAGATCTGGAACCCTGGATGCGTAGTTGGCCAGTGCTGAATAATGAATCTTAGTTATTTGTAGGGTGAGCTATCCTTCCTGCGTTTCTTGTGCAGGGGCACTTGACGTTTGTTGGCGAGCTGCCCGAGTTGCTTCACTGGTGCAGTACGCCTTCCTTGGGCCCAGGCCTCCTGTGACCCCGAATCTGCTGGTAAGCAGGTAGGTTTGTTAATTGTAAGTCTTTGTTCTGTTTATGGTGGGAATTCGTTAATGTCTTTATCTCCTTCTTTTCAGGTGCGAAGGTCTTGATGCGGGCGTGCCGGATGGAGAGGCATGTTTCTAGGTAAGAGAAAGCCTGTAGCGCAGCGCCTTTATTGTCTTTTAAAGCTAACCTGTGCTTTCTTCTTCTCCTCACAAGCCGCTGTGGTGCTGCGAGTGGATGAGAGCGCGAAGAAAAACAGGCCCCCGGAATTCAGGTAAGACTGTTGAAATTCAATGTTTTGGAAGCACACGTTCTACTATTGTTTTTCCCTGTTATTGCAGGTCGCAATGTTCGAACAGCAGCTATGGTAGCGCTTCGCCGGAAGTCCTTAAGCTAGTACTCACAGGTGAGTGATGTTTCTTCTTCTCTCGGTTTCCACAGATTGCAGCCCAGTGGAGATGCTGAGTGCTGGATGGTGTTTTCTCAGGTAAAACAGAATGTTCTTGTTCTTCTTGCAGGATTACAGGAAGATGCTGAAGACCAGGAGCTGGACACGGTGAGCGTCACGCTGCTGGTTGCAGAATAACATGAAGCGTGTTCTGCAGTCAGGGTATGGTTAATATAGCCCAGGTAAAGTAGTTCCAGGCCTGCCACACCCAAAACACTATACCGCATGGCTTGGTTCTTAGAACTAGACTGTGTGGGTGCTTCCATGTTGGATTTAAAGGCCCATGTACATAAATGGGACCTAGTTTGAACAGCCTCCTACATATGAGCCTGGTGCCAAAGACGCCAGGAGTGGCTCCAGGAGCCCTTTTGCAGTGGTTTTAAGGCCCTCAGGGTTCTGGTGGAAGCCCGCTTGTGGCACAACATGTGCCCCCTCACAGTGGTCATGACACTATGCCTTATGATTTTGAGTGGGAGGATGTCACAATCTGTGAGAAGATTCGTACACCAAGTTGGTGGGGGTGGGGGAGCATCATGTTCTCTGCATGTTTTGTTTTTCTGATTTTACTGGTGTTGTTTGGGTGTATACACCCTAATATTGCACCACTCTTTGTTCTCTATAGAGAACCATTCCCAACCTCCTGTATCTTACACCATATAAAGCACTTCCCTTCCCTGATAGGATGGCTGTGGGACTCTGAGAGGGCATGATCGGTGGACCCGTGTTGGGGGAGAGGCATGGGTTTCGGGAGGGGAAGGGATGAATACATATGTGAAAGTATTATGTAACATGGGCAGAGGTTAAGTTGACTGTTCAAATTTCTCAGCGGTTTCCACATCCAAGTTACTGAAGGTCCTATTTCTATCTTGGATTAAAACTAATCGTGCCCCTCTGCCCCCTTGAAAGGAATTAATAACAATATCACTTTTTTCACTCTTTGGCTGACATTACGTTTCAGACTCCAATTGCATTGACTTTTCTGGATTCAAGGAGTTCATCTTCATGCTGAAGATCTGTGATGAAGATTTGGAACTGAACGAGAGTCGCACTGGGGGGGCCAGGTTATATGTGGAGTCTCCCTAGGGCATTTGAATCCTTCCTAGCCTCAGTATTTCTACCAGCCACATGCTCTGTGATAGAGAAGGGAAAGGGTGTTTGAATAGTTGTTCATGTCATACTTTAAATTGTTTCGCAAGCCCTGCCCATCTACAGGAGGTGAAACATCACCTCCAAAAATTGTTCCTGTCCGAATCATTAGTAATTTGATGTTTAAATGAATCCCGGAGACACTGTGAACTGGGTAGAAATTGAGCAGTTTATTTTCACTCATATAAAAACAAGGTTAAAACAAGTATATTACAATATATAACAGCTAAAAAAAGAAAATGGTGACATGGCATATCCAATGACAAAACACTTTGAGGAAAAGCATCTGAACGATATGTCCTCCTTTAAATATGTTTACATTGATACAATAACTAACAACCCTAGTGGGAGTGACTGTGAAAAAAGACTCGGACAAACGGAATCCAGATACATAATTGATTATGACACAAAGACTCCTAATGGTCATAATAAGGATGAAGAATTGTATACATTGGTGGGAGAGTAATGAAATGCCACGTGTATACAAATGTAAAAATGAGTGTGTCAATGGCAAATGCAGGAATTTCATGCGAGTGGATTTAGACATTTAGTACTTAACAGATTAATGTGTGTGTTTTAATGTCAGGATAGCACTTTAAAAGCACTGACACCTTACCTATTTTAGCTTGTCCTTCTAAAGAAATAATGATCTAAGCACTGCCATGAATCAATCAAATATCTATTCAAATGTGAGTTTTCACATTGTGAACAATGACAGCATCAGTAGTTATATCACAAGAACAAGGATTCCTTGTAGTCCAGTTGCATTGAATACTATGTACCTTAGGGATTTAGGATATAGCATTATCGGTTTACAATCAGCTAACCCTTTGAGTTGTATATTCTATAATATGGACTCTGTAATCTAAATACATCAAGCACTATGCACTTTACAGAGAAAGTTCTTAGAAATATTTGGTATGAGTCAACTTATTAATTTTGACTATAATGCAATTCAGCTAAGTCAGTCACTTTGACAGAATACGGATGTCCATTTATATCAATTAGGATGCTGAAAAGCTGATTGATATTCTGTTTAAGGCGCTTTATTGAGAATTCTATACATATGTTTACTTTTGTCCTTTCATGGAATATGATTGGTGTGCCCAAAGCAAAAAGCACTTATACATGCAATTTAGCCAAGGCAGCAGCTTTGGTGTAATACTCTTATCAATGAGGAGGTTGATTGATTGATTGATTGATTGATTGAAATCCTGTTCAAGGTACTTCATTGAGAACTCCATACACGTGTTTACTATTCTCCAGGTATGGAGTAGAATTGTTGTGCACAAAGCACCTAGCACTTTATAGATAGGGATAAACAACTTTTGCACATGCACTATGCACTTAATGTGTAGCATAGCCACACAAAAGGAACATGTAGATTGGAATCTATGTGTAGCTCTACAGCAGGTCCTCATGTGGACAAGATGAAGTAAATAGGATTAAGTCCCTGATTTGCCGTATTGTATGGGATATCTGTTGTGAACTATGTACTGGTCAATACAGAGAATATCACTAAATAAGGGCTGAAGCACATGAATGAAGTGCATACCCCATTGGACAATAATAAGGGCATTAGCCATGTACGAGGCAACAACATCTATGCATAAAAACATAAATAAAATATTGAAAACAATTATTTGATCAGTTTGCGCCAACTACGTTGCACGAGCCATACAGATATTCTGGAATATTCAGGTCATCCATAGGTCTGTGTTCAAATACATGAAATAGCGGACCATACCTTATTCAGGGCATTGCTGCATTGTGAGATTGCAATCTAAAGCAGATACTCATAAGAGAATAAACACGTTCCAACATGGCATGCCGCGTTGTCTTATTAAAGATAGGTGATCTTCAGAAAGGTCTATGAAACACATGAGGCACTGCAAATAGAATAAAAAACATGTCTTAGCAAATGTCAAGTGTACAATCTGATGAAGTCAGAGTAGAGCGAAAACGCGTTGTTTTTCTGCCTGTGGTGTTCACGATGGAACCAATAAAGGAGATGAATCACATCTGAAAGGGTCGGAGTGGTTACTTAATTGCTGGAGCGATATATTATATTGTGTGTCATGTATATTGGAATGTTACTAGGATGTCGTTGTGTGGTAATGTCAATAATCTATTTGGAATGTTATTTGTTGAAATGGTTCCGGCCTCAGCGGTTTTCTCCTTAGTAAAGAGAGAGGCTGTGTTGGGGGTCTGTACAGGAGTATTTCAAATAAATATCCATAAGAAACATTTCGGTATCGGATATTCTTTCCTACATTTGGTGACAAGGATGGCGAAGACCCCCGGCAACCCATAGTGGTGAATTTTGCCCCTGCCAAGCAGCTCTGCCAATCCGGTGTTGCAGCGGCCAACGAAGAAGCCGATCCACCCCCTTCCTCCCCTCCCCCCTGGCGTTGTAGCGGCTAACTAGGAAGAAATTGTGCTTACCCTGAGCCCAGGAAGAGCTCCAGTGCTTTCCTTGAGAGGGCTCAACAATGGATGCAGCACTATATCGTTAACAGTTAGTGCTAGAGCTCTGGCGCCCACACACTGCGCACCGAATGAAGGGGGCCAGCAGTGCTTGCACGGTGCCCATCCACCCTGTACGCGCATAAGGTGTAGGAAAGCCCTGAAATAAGTGCGAGTATATTCTAGCACCAGTATAGATTACATGTACTCTAGCTCACGAAGTAAGTAATAGAAAGAAAAACAAGTTGCAAAACCGGCCACACATCGACAAAAGTACCTTACACACCCTCCATAATAGCTTTATGACAAGATTACCTGGCCCTCATGTTTTCATGGCATTTCTGGGCCCAACTAAAGTAAAGTGGGCCAGTGGAAAAAAGGTTTTGTTCGTAACATCAAGGCAGTCTGCGGAAATTCATATGCCCTGGATGGAAATGTGTCTTTCTGGGGTACGAGTGCCAACTGATTTTTGACACGTTACTTCCCCTGCCAGATGAAGATGATGGTGACAACATAAATGAACTCGATAATGCTCTAAGAAAGCTATATCTACATTTCAATCCCAAGACGAGCACAATCTTGGACAGATATAACTTTGGTGTTAGTGTCCAAGAACAAGGAGAAAGCGTTTTGGATATGTGACTGCCCTAAGACATTTGGCTTTGTCATGTAACTTTAGGGAGTTATTCGATGAACACACTCGGGATCAGTTTATGATTCATTGTAGTAGCAACAATCTAAGGGAAGAACTGCAGCTGAAGGGCAAGCCCACATTGGAGGAAGCTTTAGATCTAGCAAAAAGGGTTGAAAACTCATTTGCCTGTGTGGCAAAGATAACAGAAAAGGAACACAGTGAAGCTTAAGTCAAAGTTTTGAGTTTGGCTGAGGGTAAACAAAAGAGGAAATGAAAAGAAGAAACTCTAGCGAAGGAGAAGAGTAATTTCAAGAACAATAAGTGGAGCGGAGAAAGGAGAGACGACCGCAAATGACTATGCTTTAGATGTGCTAGCAATGCACATTTTGCTGGATCACTGGCCTGTCCGGGGAGAAGGGTTGTATGTGTTAAGTGCAAGCGTAGAGGCCAAACTGCTGCAAGAATGTCCAATTTAATCAAAAAGGGGTTTTATATCTTAATTATGAGGATGGTCATGGATCGTCTGATGAAGAGAAAGGATAGTAGTATAGAAAACATTACAGTTAATGTTATTCAGGATGCAGATGAGGATGAATGTGAACACCCACATGCAAATGTACGAGTGAATGGAAAGATGATTTCAATGATGGCAGATTTGTTTTTGAAGATATCTTTGATGTCCAGAGTGGTGTTTGAACAGGATATGGAAGGGGACATCCGAAATCTACTGGAACCAGACATAAATCTTAGCGGTTACAACCAGGACAAAATCGAGTTACTGGGTTGTTTTATTTTTTTAACAACCTTATTTAACACATACACCAGGTGAGTACTCATTGCATTAACAGGATGTTAGGCCCCAGGCTCCATGCAACGTGCAACTTGCAACTTACAACAATACAGCCTCATGCAACATCATTTCCATAACAGTAGGTAGCCCTTATACATTTATGATTCACCACTGAACCTTTCACCTCCGTACCCATCAGCCCAACCACAAAACAATTATCCCTTCACTTCGTTAGCAGTGTCCACCAGGTAGCAAAGGAGGTTTAGCCATATGTTTCTGGGGCGCTTAGGCCCTGCCGCTTGGTGTATATTAGTTCCTCTGCCGAGTAGGCCCACATTACATCATGGAGCCAATCTGACCATATGGGGGGATTTTTCCATGTCCATCGTTTCAAAATAGCTCTCTTTGCCAATACCAAACATCGGTTCAGTAGCCTAGGCTTTGTTGCATCCATTTCCTCTGTATATCCTAGGATACATTGCATATGTGTTAGGTGCAATGTTCACCCCAGTATCACATCTAAGGTATCCTTGACCTTCCCCCAGTAGTCCACTAGTCTGGGACAATCCCAAATCATGCGTATCAGGTTGGCATTTGCGCTTTTACATCGTGGACATTCCCATGTGCCAAAGGGGCTTAACTTGGAGACTCTTGCAGGGATGTAGTATAAGCTATTTACAATCTTGAAGTGTATGAGTCGATATCTCGTGTTCATAGACACTACCCTTATCAATTGGCATTTACGTTCCCATAGCGTTTGCGGAATCTCTACCCCCAGGCAGTTTCCCACTGTGTTTTAATATTGGGGCCATTACGTGATGACATTGTCTGTGCCAGTTTATACAAGACTTAGATAGTCTGCTTACTTCTCCCTGACGAGAGTATGTATCTCAGACATGCATGAGAATCCGATTCGGATGGGAAGCCAGTCCAGTGCGCTGCCATTGCTGATGTAATACATAGATAATGGAGCTTTTGCAGGGGGGGTCCCCTATATGGGGGCAGATGGTCTCCAAGTCTACAAACTTCCCCTCAATATATTAATCCCCAACCGTTTGAATACCTGCTCTTTTCCACTTTCTTTCAAGTAGTTTTATCTGTGGTGGGTTTCACCCCTGACGATCCCCATAGCGGTAGGTTTCAGTCATAAGGCGTCTGCGTATTTGTTTTAATATATAACCTATTCCAGGCCTTCCATGTCGCTTCAACTGGGTCTAATGTCTGTGCCCTTCGGTACGCGTTACCTGCCAAAAGCAGGGTCATTGGGGCCGATTGTACCTGCAGCTTTTCCAGTCGGGCCTGGAATAGCTCCGGGCACTCCCTAACCCAGTATGATGCATAATGTGCCTGAGATGCCAAGAAATATAACTCAAAATCTGGAGCACCCAAGCCTCACCTCCCGACTGGTTGAACCAGTCTTTCCCATTTCTTACGTACAGTCCCTTCCGCCCACACAAAAGACAAACACCCAGAAACTCAGTGAAGAATGCCCGTCCCGCCAGATAGGAATGTTGTGAAAATAATATAACCGCTTAGGCACTACTACCATTTTAATTAGAGCCAGTTTCCCGGCTAGTGAAAGCGGAATACTATTCCATCTCTGCAATATTACCCTGAGACCAGTTAAATAAGTGCAATATTTCAAGTCAAGGGTCAAGGTCTCCATTCGGGCCACTCTAATCCCCAGATACTTAAACTCAAGCCGAACCCATTTAGGTCCAGCTGCAGTGTTTATTTGAGGTGTACCTTCAGTCAAGGGAAATATTTCTGACTAGGTAGAGTTAAGTCGCAGACCTGAGTGTCTACCGAACTCTACCACTGCTTCAAGAATTTTATTCAAGTGGTGTTGTAGGTCCCCGACGTACAATAATATGTCATCGGCATATAGGGAAATGATCTCTAGACTAGCCCCCAGCTGCAGGCCTGCCCTCCCGTACAGGTCACGGATGACCAATGCAAAAAGCAATGGCGATAAGGGGCAGCCTTGCCTTGTGCCGCCCTCCAAGGTCAGTCTAGGGGAGGAAATACCATTCGTGCATACCCTAGCATACAGTTGTGAGCACAATAAATGGATCCAGGATATGAAATTAGGCCCAAAGCCGCAATTCCGCAATACCTGGAAAAGAAAGGGCCATGAAACCGTGTCAAAAGCCTTTTGCATGTGAAGAGCCACGGGCACTGCCTGAGTGTCCCATGGTGTTTGCACCATTAAATCATATAGTCGTTGTATGTTCAATGCCGTATGGCGCCCGATATGAAGGCGGACGGGTCACCATGGACCATATATGGCATTAAGGGTGTGAGACGCTTCGCTATTATCTTTGCGTACATTTTCATGTCTATTTATCAGCGATATATTACTCTCATCTTTCCACCTCCTTATCCGGTTTCAGGAGTAGTATAATTGTTGCTTCCCGCATAGTGTTGGGCAATTTCTGTCTTTAGCACTTCATTTCACATCTCTTATTAGGTAAGGTGCCAGTTCGCCCCGAAATTCTTTATAGAATTCTGCACTAAAACAATCCGACCCCAGTGCTTTCCCATTGGGCAGACCCATTATTGCAGCCTTGACTTCATCAAGGGCCAATGGAGCCTCAAGCGAATCCCTGGGCTCTGCAGATAGAAGTATCTTTGGAACTTATTCAGATGTCAGTCTATTTCAGTCTGACCTCACGTCCTTGGGTGAATATACATCTACATAAAACACTGCGTTTACGTTGCTGTCCGAGTGTGCTAGACCTGCATCCGCCCCCATGATGCGTGGGATATGGGTACTCCCCCTTTCTCGCTGCACTGCATTGGCTAATAATTTGCCTGGCCTGTCTGCTTGCTCATAGCGCCTAGCCATCATAGGTCTGTCCAAGTATGCATCTAGACTTGCTTTCATATCCTTTCTCAGCTGGGGGCTAGGGGATGTAGCTAATGTCTGCTGCAGCCCAGCTAATTTGGCCTCATGACGCTTCAACTCAGCCCAAATGCTCTTTAGTACCCCAAACTCAGTGGACAGGATCACATCCCGTATATACGCCTCCCATAGTGTGGTCGCTGATTTGACCGTGCCCACATTAGTCTCAAAATACAGCGCAATGTGGTCCTGCAGGTTATTGTTGAACATCGGGTGCCTCAGCGCAGTGGGTTTGAATCGCCACAGCGCCTGCCCCCGGCTTCCGGTCCCCAAGTGTAACGTCAGCAGTATGGAAGAGTGGTCGGAAATGGTACGTGGGTGGACACAACACTCCTCAGTCACCGACAATAAGGACCCAGTCACCAGCCACACATCTATCCTGGAATGCATATCATGCACAGTGGAGTAACTGGTATTTTCCCTCTCCATTTTATGCATTACCCTCCACTCATCCATAAGGCTTAAGTCCTCCATATATGTATGTATGATCTTGGCAGCGTTGGTAGGTGCACGGGGTGCAGTCGTAGTCAGATCGAGATCTACATAAAGTATAGTGTTCAGGTCCCTCTGTAATGCTAGTGTGAAAAATGCGAGCCAGAAAAACATGGCGTCGATGCACAGCCATTTTGAACACTCATCTCCCATTACAGTAATAGTCCGCGTTTCCGCAGGCTTCACAGAATGAGCAAGTAGCAGGGAAAACAGAGCAAGATCACGTAAACATTATTAGAGTGGACTAACTGCGGAGAATAGCTATTGTATTGTCCATTGAAGGACGAATACAGAAAGGGAGTCGGAACACACTGCAGGTGCATGATAAGGGGACTGGGAATGCATGCGAGAGAGAGGGGCGTTGGGTTTTTTCCAATTCTAACTGGAATTTTCCACCCCCTGTCCCCTCTACTTGTGCTCTGCTTTTCGGCCGAGAGCAGAATGCAGTTCGGAGGGGCAGGGGGTTGCCCCCAGAAAGGAGAGAGCATTATATGGAGAAAGTTAGTTGTACATTGAAACCCAGGGTGATGCAGTCTCGCTGAAAGGGAGAACGCTCCACTTCAGACCCCGTTGGACATAGTGATCTCTTTGCCTACCTGCTGAGGGACTAAGCAGTGTTGTTGTTGGCCAAGATAACCTTTTCTTTCCTAACGGTGAAGTTACCTTCTGAGGCTTGTGGAATCTGCTTAGATCACATGCTGTGCATTGGCCGACATCTAGTGGAAGCTGCAGAGTATTACAGTTTTTTTTTCGAAACTCGAAAATGGGCGTTGACACAGGGCGTGCCAGTAATACTATCCCTAGTGTGACGTCCACTGTACGCATGATCCTTCACGCGTTTAGGACCCTTAGATTGTTTTTTTCCACCATACCTGTCGTAAGCATTGCGCGGAGTTCCCTGACTTTAAGCCATTTTGACAAAAAATCAATATTAATTTCCCTGTTCTTTCACTCCCACGTCGAGACATCGAAGCGAAGATCGACGCTGGTCCGAAGAACAAACAACCGTCGAGAGCTGCACGACGGACTTTGTGCCTTGGAAGGCCTCTGGCCTCGGCTCTGCAAGTAGGGAGAGTGGGGGGTGGAAACATACTCTACACTCTTTATTTTCCTACACACACTAGCCTGCTGCCATAAGGTGACCTCCATTTAAATTTTGCCCCAAGTGCAACCGCAAGTACCCTTGCCACAAACACGCCACTTGTAATCTCTGCTTGCCGAGGGACAACCCCGAAGCTAACTGCAGAGCATGTAGGCTTTTTAAAAAACGCTCCAGGACCGCTCCACTAAACGTTGGGCCCACCACGCCAGACAGCTCGAGGCCATGGAAGCGGTGGGTGCCTTCAGTGATGGCAGCTATGCCGCCCATTCGGACGGCGAGGGCACAGGGGTGTCGAAGGACAACCAAGCGCTAGTCCCCGACCTCGGAGGATTGTCCGGCAGGGCAGTTATGGGGAACACACCCGGCGACACAAGCGCTACCCAATCTTCTTCTACACCTAAGAACATTAAGGCCAACCTAGACTCGACACGCGTGTCGAGTTCACAGAACAAAGAGGCACAAAGAGAGCAGTCCACCCAATCAGTGTCCTCTGGCCGTTCCAGGACGAGATCGCCGCACGACACACGGCAAACGTCCACAGTTGCCAAGAGTGCCTCGCTCCCTAAAGTAACGGAGGTACGTTCATCAGAAGATGAATCAGTCCTCCATCCCCAAGCCGCACACCCAAAGTCTGCTCCGCCAGGCCATACGGCGTCTGCCTCCGAGTCCCAACGTGCGCACTCAAAAGAGAGAGAGAGTACCCCCGAATCTCGAGGCTAGGTGTCAAAAGGTTATGATAAGGCCAAACCATCAGGGAAACACTCTTCCACTCATGGGAAAGGGGACAAACAGCAGAAAAAGTCTACACATTCAACTTCTGCACCCCAGGTCCACAAGGACAAACACAGGTCGTCAGATAAAGACAGATCTAAGACCCGTGTCCCTGTCACTACACCCAGGCTCACCCTCCCACTCCTTACGATATGGAATTAGAAGATGAACCTCAACAGGAGGTGGTCGTCCCCAGTTCCAGAGAATGGAGCACTGAGGACATAGACAGGGTGATGAGGAGAATGTCTTCCTTAGCTATTTTTTATGAAAAAAATCCACAGCATTTTCTTAGCTATACCCCTGACAATGCTACTCCTTCAGGATCCAAGGACCCCCAGCCTCCTAATAAGAGATCGCGGCTTGATACTCCAGCTCAGGGACTGTCTTCAGACCCTTACCATATTCAGCCTTACCAACAGTATGGGGATGACCCAGGAATTTTGGTGCTGGACGACCAAGCTGAGGTCGAGTATTATGGAGATGACGAGGGCCAGGATGAGGAAGAAGAAGACGAGGCGGAGGTCTATAATATGGACACCCCAGTTAACAAGGAACCACAGGTTTCTGACTCACCTATAGATAACCAGCCCCCTCTAAATCAGGTCTTGGCTAAAGCTGCAGAGCACTTCCACATAGATACGCAGGGGGTGCAGGAAGAGAGGGACTTTGCAGAGGAGCTAGTTGGGGACACAAGACCCATTGCTCAAGCCATTCCTATTCTCAAATCAATCCAACGTAGAATTGAGAAGATGTTCAGGGCCGCCCAGTCAGACCCTTTTTACATAAGGGGTCAACTCAAGCCCGACTCCTTGGTAATCACTAACACCAGAAAGAGAGCGGGGACACCTCTGTCATCATCGGAGGCTCCCCCAGAAAAGGAGAGCAAAAGAATCTACGGTTTAGGAAGAAAAGTAGCTTCCACTTCCGCTTAACAGGCAAGGATCGCCAACACCACCACACTGCTGGCAAGCTATAATTGCCACCAGTCGGAGCAGGTAGCTGCTCTCATTGACTCTGTACCGGAACCACTAAAGGGTCAGTTGGCTCAGATTGCGTCGGAGGGTAGAGCCGTGTCCGGTTGCATTCTGAAAACAACCTTTGACGCCGCAGATAATGCAGGCTGGCTCATAGCAGAGAGCACTGTCATTAAAAGGCACGCTTGGGTAGTCAGCGTTTAAACCCGAGACCCAGGCCACCCTTATTGACATGCCAGTGGAACCGAATGTCTCGTTTGGCAAAGCGGTAGAGGACGCACTGAAAACTGCCAAAGACGAATATGATACTCTAAAGTCCCTAGGACAGTTGACTAATAAGCGCACTAATCAAAGAGGGAATAGTAATTTTCGTCGCTCACGTGGACTAAATTCCCAGACGGGCTCCAATTATTCACAAGGACAGGGTACATCATGGGGTGGCAACCATCAGACTACCCAAAGTTACGGCAGAGGTAACAAGAGGCGCCGTGGTGGAGGTAGAGGCAGCCCCGGCAGAGGCGGCGGTACGCCTCCCGCAAAACAGTGACGTTCCGCTCAGGGTCCCTTCCCATGCATTCCCAGTAGGGAGGCGCATTTCCAACTTCACCCAAGCATGGGAAGGGATCACATCAGACAGATGGGTGCTGTCCGCAGTGTCCGCAGGATACTGCATCGAACTGCTAGAGCGCCCCCGCAACCACACTCCACGTCAAAAGATGCATTCACTGGACCACCTGAAGATCCTCCTCGAGGAAATCGTCAATCTTCTCGCAAAGGACGCAATAGAACTCGTCCTGGGCAACCAGGTTAACAAGGGTATCTATTCAACTTACTTCCTTGTGCCAAAAAAATGTAACAATACACCCAGTATTAGACTTACGCCCTGCAAACAAGTATGTCAAGCCCCAAAAATGTCTTATTACTACTCTCCAAGAAGTAATCCCCCTCCTAAAAAGGGGGAATTGCATGGCAACATTGGACATGAAAGATGTCTATTTTCATATTTCCATGTTCCCAGCTCACAGAAGATTCTTGCGCTTCAAAGTGGACAGTCAGCACTACCAGTTCAAGGTGCTGCCCTTCGGGTTAGCCTCGGCTCCAAGGGTATTCACCAAGGTACTGGCGGTGGCGGCAGCACACCTACACACGGAGGCAATCCCAGTTTACCCTTACCTGGACGACTGGCTCATCACGGGGGAGACCCCAGTAATTTGCAGATCAAACATCCAAAGAATGATTGGTCTCTTCTTCGAATTGGGTTTCTCTATCAATGTAACGCTCACCTGGCTCCCACGGAGGCGCTGGTCTGGTCTGGGTTGCTGTGGCCTCTTCAAGCGTGATGCGCAGAATTCGGACCACCGATTGAACAGGACCCCCAAATCTTGCTTGTCTGGCCCGTAGGAATATCCTTCTGCAGATGAGAAAGGGGATTAACTGTCTGCTGAATAGTGTGCTTGCTCCCCCCTTTACCCCTTCGTTCTCCTCTGACTTCCTCCAAAACCCCCGGTTTGAGCTCACCTTATGGTTTGGAGGGATGAACTCTCCATCCTGCTTCTGGTGCAGGGGCGCGCATTCGTCCAGTTACTTCACTGGTTTTCAGAATGGCGCTGGCAAATCCACTTGACTTTTCTGAAAGATACGTCGTAAGTATGAAGATGCAAAAGTTCAAGTGTGAGCCTCCTTTTATGTTATTTTTCCTAACATGTGATCTGTCCTTTATTTCAGGTGCAGAACAAAGGCGATGCGTTGAGGGGTTAAATTGCCGGTGGTAAAATCAGGTAAGTTAGTGATGAGGGCGACCCCTCTAAATGTCTTTATAATTCCCCAGTAATGTCTTTTGTCCTTTCCCCATAGGGGCCGGGGTGCGGTACCTGCCAAAGATGCGGCGCCGACCCGAGATGTGGAATGGTTCACCAAGAAAAGCCGGTAAGTAATATGGCTGAAAATTCGTCTTTCCTCTTGTGTTCCCTTGCTTTGTGGGCCGGGGTGCGGTACCAGGCCAAGAAGTGGCGCCGACCCAAAATGAGGAGAGGTTCCGTCAAATATGGCCAGGTAAGTCTTGTGACGGAAAATCAGGCTTTCCTCATTTGTTCCTCCTGCTCACCTTTTGTCTCTTCTTCTCCCCTGCAGGTGCAGAGATGTGGCGGAATGCCCAGAAGGTCGCGGTGGATAGTGAAGAGCCCACGAGGCAGGTGAGTGATGCGCGGAGCTGCAACAAGTAGCGTGATGCTTTTAAAGAATGTCTATCTTCAGGATCGCTGGCGTGATGATTCCGGACACAGGTAGGAAGTTAGATTAAGTTCCTGGTTTTCACCTTTTCTCTTCCCTTCCTTCCTTTCAGGTATCCCAAGATCGAGGCGGGCGTGGCTGGAGGCAAAATGCAGGAGCAGGCACGGTGAGTGTTCAGCTGCTAGATGCAGAGCAACGTGAAGCACGTGTGGCAGTCCTGGCGTGGTTTAAATAGCCTTGGAAGAAGTTCCAGGTAAGTATTCTTCCACGGTCCGCATCCAAGTAAAATAGTTCCTTTGATAAAATAGTCCCTCCTAAGCCTCATTTGGCTTGAGGCTTCATGCAGCATGGTCTGCGTCAGGTAAGTGCACCAAACACCCTCTTTTAGGACTGATGTCCAACGTGAGCCTGGCGCCAAAGGCGCCAGGACAAAGTCCAAAGAGCCCCTATTAGGGGCCGCTGGGCTTTTACCCGAGGGCATGATGCTTGCTCCCGGGGGTGCTGGGCCTGTCCTGGTGCTCCGGGGGTAGGCATAATGACACATGGCTCCTGAAGTAATAGAGTTTGGGCATCTCAACTTACCACAGAGGTGCATGGACATCCTAAAGGAATCTAGGAAACCAAACATGAGGCACTGTTATTTTGATAAATGGAAGAGATTCGTTATCTGGTGCCAGAATAAGCAAATCAACCCAGTTGATTGCACTCCTTCCAATATTGTCACCTGCATGCTCCACCTGCTGGATGCAGGGTTGGTATTTAACTCACTCAAGGCACACCTGGAGGCGCTATCAGCCTACACCACCTCCCATAACAAGATTTTGTGGTGGAAAGTACCAGTGGTTAAAGCCTTCATGGAACGGGTAAAGAGACTCCACCCTCCAATTTCTAACCCACCGCCAGGATGGGACCTTAATGTGGTGCTTGCTAAACTCATGGGCCCACCCTTTGAACCCATGCATAAAGCCAGCCTCAAACACCTGACTTATAAAACTGCCTTCTTAGTAGCCATTACATCCATAAGAAGGGTCAGTGAAATTCAGGCTCCGTCAGTGCAGGATCCTTTCTTTACTGTTCACAAGGATAAACTGGTTCTACGAACACACCCTAGGTTCTCACCGAAGTTCATTTCTAAATTCCATGTTCCATTGAGCTTCCGGCCTTCTTCCAAGAACCCAAAAGCTCTGCTGAGGTGAAACTACACACTCTAGATGTGCGAAGAGCGGTCCTCTACTATGTAGACAAGACCAGGCCGCTAAAATAAACAGACCAACTGTTTGTCTCCGTAGCTACAGGCAGATAGGGAGATCGAGTCTCTAAAGGTGCCATCTCGAAGTGGATAGTCCATTGTATCCAGCTATGTTACTCCCTTTCTGAAAGAACTCTGCCTTTTACGCCAAGAGCCCACTCTACAAGAGGCACTGGGGCCACTCTGGCTTTCATTGTAAATGTACCCCTTGACACCATTTGCAAAGCAGCTACTTGGAGCTCTATTCACACTTTTACTCAGCACTACTGCATTGACACTCATTCCAATACAGATACTCAAGTGGGACAAGCGGTTCTAAGACATCTGTTTGCTCATGACCCTTCTCACATCCCACCTCCTTCTAACACTGCTCGCTTATCTATGCACAGCATGTGATCTAAGCAGATTCCACAAGCCTCAGAAGGGATACATTACTCACCGTAATCGTATTTCTGATGCTTGTATCTGCTTAGATTCACATGCGCCCGCCCTTCCTCCCTTCTCAGCAGCGGGATTTTGGACTCGATGAATGACTTTGCTTCCTCCGGCAGCGTAAAGAAGTAGCTTTTGCCGTTAAACTGAAACCTAAGTTGTGCGGGAACAGCATGGTGTATTGCAGATTTTGTTCTCTCAGCAGCTTTTTGACTACCTGAAATGTACGCCTTTCACGTTGCGCTGCAACCGTGTAGTCGGGGTAAATATGAATAGTATTCAAACCTATCTGGAGGAATTTTTTCTCTCGTGCTGCCCGCAATATTAAGTCCCTGTCTCGATAGTTCATTATGCGAGCAACAGTGGGGATAGGATATTCCCCAGGTTTAAGCTGCCTGACCCCTGGTCACCCCTGAAGTGAGGTGACCAGCTGGCCTCCACGGCCAGCTCCATGTTGCAGTGCAGTGCATCCTCCGGGACCCCGATGATACATACGTTATTTCTACGTGACCTGGATTCCGGGTCTTCAAATTTGGCCGTCAGCTGCCTCATCTCATTTGTTAAAGTGGACACTATGGTTTGAAGTGCTGCCACGTTATCCTCGGGGGGTTGGTAATGCGCCTCTACGCTTCTGTGATACAGTGTTATCTCTTTTGAGGTGCGCCCGTTTGGTGTTGACAGACTCAAACCCCCTTGCCACTCCTTTCCGCCTCGGGCAGATTCCCCTTTGCTGCGGGCAGAGCAACGCACACCACCTCTCCACCAGCAGCATTGCCGGGTCTCCCCAGATGTAACCCGCAGACTCCGACAGTGTCACCAACCCTGGCAGCATGCGCGCTCTGCACACTTTTCACTGTGCGGGGCTACGCGGGTGCCGTGCTGCCTCTCGTGGCCCAGCTGCCCTTCCTCACAGTCAGCCGGCAGGTCCGGCCCTCCAGCCCTTGTATTACACTGCGTGGTGGGCACTGCACAGGCCAGAAACCGCTGCGCTCAACCCGGGAGCATTAAGATACAAACAGCGTTCACATTAAAAAAAACAGGATTCAGCCAGAGAAAGTGGCTGTTCAGGCCCGCCCACGCCTGGAGCTCAAGAAAGGTTTGCCATCTTGGCTCACCGCTCCACAGCACCCAATTACTGGGTTATTTTGGGGCTTGTTGGGCCTCATCAGTGGGAACCCAGACGTGGATCCCTTGATCACTGCGCTCAGAGAGGCACAGCTCCACCTCACTGATGAGGCCCAACAAGGCTGAAAGGCTTGTCTGGGGTTGCTGTTGGTACTCTTGTTCAAAGTAGGTATGCCTGACGTTTTGCTGCTGGACTGCACTTGTTGGGGGCGTGACAAACACTGATATGCAAATTAATATTCCTCTTTTGTGAAAATTTCAGTGAGCAAAATGTTATAGCAGCGGACTCTCAAAGTGGGAAAAAACAGAGCAGGTTTTCATGCCATGTTCATTCTAGAGAGGGGTGTCTACTACCTTTTTTTTATTTTTGCAAGGAACTTGGGGTTGGTCACACTAAGTTACCTGGGGGAACCCAGATGTGGAACCCTTGCTCACTGTGCTCAGAGAGGCACAGCTCCACCTCACTGATGATGCCCAACAAGGCTGAAAAACTTATCTAGGGTTGCTGTTGGTACTCTTGTTTAAAGGAGGTTTGCCTGGCATTTTGATTCTGCTGGACTGCCCTTGTAGGTGGGACAAAGACAGATATGCAAATGGGAATTCCTCCTTTGTGAAAGTACATTGAGCAAAAAGCGATGACTGCGCACTCTCAAAATGGGGAAAAAAACACAGGACAGGTTATCATGCCATGTTCTTTCTCGAGAGGGGTGTCTGCTACCTTTTTTGTAAAATGCCTTTTATACCTTATTTTGGAGTGTTTTAAATTACAGACATAGGGCCTCATTACAAGCATGCCGGTCGGGTAATAACAGTGCCGGTAAGCCTACAAGCACCATTGCTACCGGACCGGCACACTCCGAGTCTGCGAGCTGCTTGCTGTCCCACCCGCCAGGTCAGACCTGGCGGGCGGGATGGCAGCCGCTAGCAGACTTTCACGGAGGAACTAGCACTGTTATTGGTGCCGGTGCCTCTGTGTTCCCCATTCCCATTAAGTCCTATGGGACTCAATTGGAATGGGGAATACCATTTTTCTGTCGCCGGACTTCCCGTACCGGCAGGGTTAGAATCCCCCACTGTTACCGGCAAGCCAGTCGCCAGAAAATATCACAACTCGGGCGGCACCCTGCCAGTTTTACCGGCACGGTTACCGCCAGAGTTGTAATGAGGCCCACAGTCATTAATTTATTAACATCTGTTACATTTTTAAAAGAATCATATTCGGAGCACAGTAGAGTATTAACATAACGATCTGCACAGAGGAGGATAATGTCCCAACAGCTCTGTGTTAAGAGAAGGGGTGTGGGGGTAGTGTTCAGAAAATTGTGTTTTAGGTGCAATGAGAAATAGCAGCATAAAAAGGGGTGTGGCTTAGATGGCCATAAATCAACAGTCAGGGTCGACGCTAACCATTAAAAGGAAGAGTTTAGAAGCTAACCATTAAAAGGAAGAGTTTAGAAGCACCTATACATTAGATGTACTTCAACAGAGCATTTTGGCGAATCCAGTCGATTACAGGCAGGGGACTATTTTTTCCCGAGGAAGGTAAAGGACACAAAGTTAAAGGGGGAGGGAAGACTTTCATGGCAGCGTTTCCCAATTAGGTTTAGTATTCCTGTGTATAGGAGGTTGTTCCAACGTCTTGTTATTTTTCAAATTTCTTGTTGAATGAGTAGGGAATGGCCTCAGTCTGCAGAGGATAGGCAAGCTGTGTAGGGATGTTAAAACTGTTTTGCTTAATTATTTAGACGGCTATTTCGAGGCTGGCCGAGTTGGGCACAATGCAAGTGTCCTCTGCATCGAAAGAAGGAGTAAAAATCGGGGAGCTACTTAGCAGGAGGTGCACACAGGGAGAAAAGATATGCACAGACCTACGGCCGTGGAGCAAACTGCTGGCTCTAGCTTACCCCACATGCAGAAGAAACTGCCAGGGTGGCAAACAATAGTGAACAGAAACTCGGAAGGAGAAGAGATAGCACACAAGAAGTTGAGGAAGCCGTTAGGGTATCAGGCAGACACCATGACAGGGCAACCTGATTCCAAAATGGTAGGCTCCGTATTCATAATTTGTATCCACTGAAATGATTCTCAGCACACTTATGACAACCCGCAGCCAACTCCAAGGCCATATCAGTGAGCGTGCACAGGTGTCTCTGTTCATTCTCCCATTGATGGAATTACGCACAGGTATAGATTACAAAAAGGGCCTGGTTCTTGGCAGAAGCAATGGAGTTAGGAGTCAGGTTTGCAGCCTGCGAGTGAAGTAGGAGAGTGAGTGAAGAGGACAAAGATGAAAGAAGGGAAATTGAGTTAATGGAAAGCACGACAAAGAGGAGGCAGGCAGGAGAAGAAAGTTGTTAGAGGTTGGAGCAAGAGAAGACATCAGAGATATTGGAAGGTGGCAGAAAGTGGTGGTGGACAGTAAGATCCAGAGAAAAGACCCCTCATTGGCCAAGCCAATATGACCAGAGTCTTGAAGAGTTGAAGGGCTTCTGAGAGAAGCTAACTGGGGGACTTAATGTGGACCTGTTAGCGCTGGCGAGCCCACCACAGAGAAAAAATAAGACTTGCCCAAAGATCCCCAGGCAAGTGATTAATTGAGAGACTGAACCAGGAGGGCCATTGAATGAGGCACACCAAGAACTACTACAGAAAACATGATCCTTAATTGTTTCCGAAACCTGCAAACCTGGAGGTTCTCTGTGAACCGAAGCCAAGAAGGTTCCCTGAGAAACAGTCTGTGGTGGTGAAAGCTGAGACTTTGCTGGCTCTGAGGAGACAAATGTGTGATGTATCTGTGATACTGACCATCCCAGCATGAGACATTGCGGTGGTGCTATAATTAAAATGCCCTGAACATAAACCGAGGACAAAAGGGAAAGAAATAGACCACTGTCTGCAAGCCGGGGCCTCAGCCCAGGAGGGCCATCTTTGAAAGCCCTTTGTACAGCCCTAAGCCCTGAGTTTGCCAACACGACTTACAAAGTGAGGGTTCCAGGAACAGAAACGCAAGCCACAAAAGACTGATTTACTTTCAAGACAGTACGTTCATGTCCAAGAGCTACTGTGCAACGTTTGGGCACAGAGCGAAAGCTGTTATAGAGATTGATCCTAACCCCCTATGAACATTCTGTGTGCTTGTTGCGTTTTCCTTGCATCCTCACTCTGTTTTACAGAGAAAATATCCAATTTTGGTTTCACCTTTACCATTAGTGATTTACCCTGATGCCCAATGTAAAATGTATTGCATGTTGAACTGTTCGCATACAGAAATCCTACATGAAACCCCTAGTCTCTAGGGGCTGAACTTTTACCCATTGATTTATTTTATTTATTCTTTTCTGTTGATCATATGTATTGCACTGTCCCCTCTCCTTTCCTCCCACACTTACCCTCTCCACTGCACTTGCGCGATCTCAATGTCACCTGGCCTAGTAAGATTGTTGTCTTTGCCTTCCCTTTGTCCCCCCTCTCTTTTCTCGTCGCGCCTTGAAGCACTTGTGTATAGGCGCGTTATAAATGCCATATTATATCGTACTCTGCTCTGTGATCATTTGCAGCCATTGGGCCTCATTACGAGGATGGTGGCTATTCGCCGGTGTTACCGTCGGGTCGCCACCGTCCTCATAATACCAAATCCGGCACCTGACTTTGCGGTGCCACCGGGACATTAAAAGTCCTGGCGGATCGGGAATTCTGGCGCCAGGAAATATTAGTGCCCATAATGGAGACTCTGAAGCACTGCCACTGTTGCTAAGTGGGGCTGGACTGCCCCTTTTGGGGTAGGACCAAGCCTGATTTGCATATGGTTTTTCCCTTCTGTAATGGCTTGGCAGGCTGAAAAACGATGGTCTGGAGAGTTGCCCAGAGCTTTGCCCGTGGTTATGATTAATTCAAAACCTTCCAGCCATCACCTTTCTGTTTTGCCACTGTTGCTAACAGTGCCAGTCCTTCCGTGACAACTCTGGTTTCTGGTACGTTGCGCCCAGCAGGCAGAGTTGTAGTTTGCCGGTCGAGAAAGGGTGCCGGCCAGTTGCAACTGGCACCCTTATTTCCGGCAAACTCAGAATGAGGCCCATTGTCTGCCAATTACCCATGATTGCATGCTCCGCAAGTTCCCCACTTCTGTTAACTGACCCAGAACCAATCACTGCACACTGCCAAAAATACCATACACCAGGATGCTTGAGGACTCCTGCATGCAGCATCTCACCCAAAAGACTCTGCTACTGAAATGCTGCGTAAGTGGTACCCCAACCAAAACATCTTGACAGACACATCGGGTGGTTGTGCACATTTTCCTCTCAGGCCCGCCATCAACCTCCCCACACTCATATGCTCAATATCTATCCACAGACACACTTTATTTAACCCAACAAAGCCACCTGTGCATGACCATGTAAATGTTGCTTCTGTAGGGGAGCAGACAAATATGTCATTGTTAAGCTCCATGCCCTCTCCGGCGTCATGTTTTAAGGACATTGAAAGAGTCTTATGTATGATGACAGACATTGCTCCGATGCTGCATCGAGTGTATGAGAGACGTTATGCACTCAGACAACCGTATCGAATGTACCCTTGTACTGAGACAGTAGACAGATGTCGACATACCGCAATGAATATTGAAGAACTGTAAAGAAAATCTAACAGCTGCAGAGTGACCTCTTGAAATAAAGACACATGGACGCACTGAAAAGATCTCTGAATATTCAAAATAACAAAAGATGTAACTGAAGCCACAAGAGAAACATGTAATCGAGTCAGAAGAACTCATGAGTATCAATGAAACAATTGAGAAGAGGTTGAAGTAAATGTATACATACGGAGACACAAGGTAGAGGAGACATGTAGAAGCTTGCTACAATATAACTGTCATGACCACTGTGAGCGGGCACAAGTTGTACCACAAGCAGGTCCCACCAGAACCCTGAGGGCCTTAAAACCACTGCAAAAGGGCTCCTGGAGCCAGTCCTGGCGCCTTTGGCACCAGGCTCATATGTAGGAAGGAAGGGCTGTTCAAACTAGGTCCCATTTATGTACATGGGCCTTTAAATCCACACAGTCTAGTTCTAAGAACCAAGCCATGCGGTATAGTGTTTTGGGTGTGGCAGGCCTGGAACTACTTTCCCTGGTGCTACTTTACCTGGGCTATATAAACCACACCCTGGCTGCAGAACATGCTTCATGTTATTCTGCAACCCGCAGTGTGACACTCACCGTGTCCAGCTCCTGGTCTTCAGCATCTTCCTGTAATCCTGCAAGAACAAGATTATTCTGTCTTACCTGAGAAAACACCTTCCAGCAATCAGCATCTCAACTGGGCTGCAATCTCTGGAAACCAATAGAAGAGAAGAAACATCACTCGCCTGTGAGTACTAGCTTAAGGACTTCCAGCGAACCGCTACCACAGCTGCTGTTCGAACATTGCGACCTGCAATAACGAGAAAGGGAAAAACAATATTAGAACGCGCGCTTCCAAAACATCGTATTCCATCAGTCTTACCTGAATTCCATCGCGCTACACCACGCTTCCATCCGGAGCACCACAGCAATATCTGCAAAGGAAGATTCATATTCAGGTTCGCGTTCAATATTAAACAACCGCACAGCGATGTACTTAACTTAATGGATTCCGGGGGCCTGTTTTTCATCGCGCTCTCATCCGCTCGCAGCACCACAGCGGCCTGTGAGGAGAAGAAGCAGTAAACACAGGTTAGCTTTAAAAGACAATAAAGGCGCTGCGCTTCGCGCTTTCTCTTACCTAGGAAACGTGCCTCTCCATCCGGCACGGCACCATCAAGACATTCGCACCTGAAAAGGAGATAAAGACATTAACAAATTCCCACCATAAACAGAACAAAGAATTGCAATTAACAAATCTACCTGCCTACCAGCAGATTCGGGGTCACAGCAGACCTGGGCCCAAGAAAGGCGTACTGCACCAGTGAAGCAACTCTGGCAGATCGCCAACAAACGTCAAGCGCCCCTGCACAAGAAACGCAGGATGGATAGCTCACCCTACAAATAACTAAGATTCATTATTCAGCACTGGGCAACTATGCATCCAGGGTTCCAGATCTCAGAGCCTTCCAGAAGCCCCTGGGGCTGTCAGGTGAGCGTAACAATAACCTATAATGTGCCTAAAGCTCCCATGGGGAAAAAGATGGACGTCGGATTCGTATTGAATATAAGCAAGCTACCTCATAAACAGACCAAGGCTGCAAAGACGGGAGATGCTGGAAAAACAGCTTTTTGTGAAGGATGGAGAGGAGCCTCTTGGCGTGGGCTCAAGGATGTCGATCAAGGAATCATTTTAAGGTACAAAGGGAATCAAGAGGATAAGCCATGGACAAGACACACATTTCTCTTGGATTAAGCTAAGAAGAAAACACAAGTGCGAAGTATTGGATAATTCAAAATGCAGAAAGCATATGTGAGATGGAGTGATTAAGTCTCAAGAGGCCAAGAAGAGTAATCGCACCTAGTACAGTTGAATCAAATAGCAGTAAATAGAGCTTGAAATGGACAAATTCGTGGTCTCCTCACACGTGACTCAGAGCGTGAAAACAAGGGCCGTTCATTAAGCTCTGGGTGAAAATAATGGTGTACGCACACTCCCTCAAAGATCCCAGAGCAAAGAACGGGCTTCAAGGTCAAGTACAAAGGAGAAACTTTGGCTAAGGGCCTGACCGATGAGAGATGATGGACTAATTGGAACAAGTGGGTAGTAGTCTGATGTTGTTCTCTGCACCTTGGTATTGTTTTGCTTACGTGCTGCTAACGAGCTGAAAGTCCAAGGTTGGGAGAGAATGCTAACCAATCATATGAGTCCATGTAGCAACCTGCTATACAAAGTGAGCAGGCCAATCCGCTACTGTATTCTCTTATAATCCATATGAAAACTATTTAGTATTGACAGGTAGTTCAAGGCGTGCATACTAGACAAGTGGGCAGCCAATTAAGTCATTAGCACCTATACATACTATAGGTATGTATGTTCCCTTAGCCAACCCCGCCCTTTGATAGGTTTTTATGTTTGCCACGTAGGATGGCATCATAGCTGACGCATATTTAGGTATAAAGCCTTTATGTACTTAAAATTGTGTGTGTGTGTGCGCGGACTACTGCTGCTTGTTCTCCAGATTGCCCTACTTTATTTTGAACTGACAATTTGTTTCAGTCCGGTTATTTGAGTGTGGGGTCATTTAGTATGGTAATTACATTCTGCCCATAATAAACCCTTCAAGGTGCTATTGCACATTTTGTAGCAGTGCAGATGGTTCATGATCCAGAGCTAGACTTTCGAATGATTGGCGACTCCCGCCATTAACCCGAAGATTATGGAGCTTCCTGCGGAGATCAGCGAATGATCACGTGTGTGGAAGAATCGGTTGGCAGGGGCCCCTTTTGAAGAAATCCCTGCTCGGTCCCTGCAGATGCCACGCAGACTGATTACAAACTTGTCGATTGGGGGAGAGTCGATGCCGAGGGACTCGAACTGAGCCACAGATGTAAGTAGACCTTGAAGATGGGAAACAAAGGCGAGGGGCTATAGTATAAGTGTAAATATATAATAAAGGGATTTGTGTTTAAAGAAATGGATACCTCGATTACGGGTTCCCAGGGGAACCAAAGAATACATACTAAACTCTAAATAGAGTATAAAATAAGGATTACTGAGGCTAGTGCCAATATGAAGAGTACATATTGCATTCCAAAATGGAGTATAAATATTAGATGAGATACGTTTACTGAGGAAAAGGTAGAGGAAGGGGATCACAGGAAAAGAAAAGGATAAACATTAAGTATAAACAATAAAGATAAAAAGCAAAGCTTCCTGCACTGGCAATAAAAGAACAGTAGGCTGGCGAGAATCTATAAAATGAAAAATAAAGGAACAAAGAAATTAGATCATAGAGATTCTCAAACTGGTTATAAATATTAGTCTTTTTCTGATAAAGGGTGGCATTTGAAGGAGCTTGATCAAATTCATTTTTGTATTTTAAGAACCTGGTAAGTATCGACAGTTGAAATTGACTTGTCATTATGGGATATGCACCTCTCTACACCTATGCAGGACATTACCAGGCTATACAACTAAGATAAAACAATATCACAAGGAGTGGCTTAAGGATACAGCGAATAAAGCACTAGTGCCGTGGCCTCAAGGATGTTCGTTGTCAAAAATAGTATTGCGACATATGACAACGTATTTGCATGCTACATACAAGGGGGAAACATTTTCGGAAAAGGTTAGCCATTTTAGAATTGTGGACAATGAATCAGAACGATGAGGAAGACCCGGAAGATAAGGATTGGGTGCTTAATCAGCATAAGGAGGACAGCGCAATGCCCTTGGCTCCTCTCACTCCTCCCAAAACTAATAGTGCCACAGAAGAGAAACGGGGAATGTATTCCTTGAAGGAACTGAAGCCAGCAGCGGGGTATGTTAATCCAATATATGCACCTCCCTCTTATAATAGTGTAGACAGTATGGACGAAAGAAAGATTAAGGAGCGAAAACATATATCGACACGCAATGACCATAAGGAGCGTGATGAACAAAGGCGTATACAGATAACAATAGAGTAGGAAGCCAAGAGGCAAAAGGAGGGGAAGGGCAGAGTGCAGGAAGGGATCGTAGTGTAAAACAAATGGATGGGAGGACCGATATTACTAAAGTTAGGTGGGAAGGGCATTGACGGCGTTTGAGAGAGGAAAGAAAGAGAAGGAAAAAGAAAGCATACAAACAGGAGAAAGAGAGAGAGGAAACTGAAGGACGAATGAAGACGGTATGAGGAGCAAGAGAAAGAGGGAATAGAGGAGAAGAAACATAGTGAAGTAGAAGCTCGGAGAATGAAAGAACATAGCTTGCATAGAAGGTGAGAGGAAGAAGAGAATAGAGAAATGAAGAAAAGGGAAGAGGAAATTAGGAGTAGGGAGCATAAAGATGATGAAATAGACCATTTGGTTAACCAATGTATGGTGCCAATTGAAGTACGAGAATTGTGGGATGAAGAGAGAGGGTCACAGCAGCCCCAGAGGGAGCTGCAGGGTATACCAAGAATACAAACATAGGCTGATGAGCACAGGTCAGAAGACCTAGGTAAAAGGATTTGAGGTCTATATCGACAAATGAGGGACAAAACTAAGGGAATAATGAAGCATCATTGCCAGAAGAAGGAGGAAGCAGATTGGGGGGGGACACAGTAGCAGATGAACATAGGGCATTATCCTTCAGCGGGTTGGATCTCGATGACGAGGAAAGGGACGATAGTCGCACAAGTCGGGGTATAATGATGTCAGATGAAGAGGGAACAAAACGACAGAGTACATAGAGAAGGTGCTTGCGTTTTTTCAGTAGACCCTACCATGGAAAAAGGGATCAAATTATCTACCTTAGCTGTCTAGACAAGTGAGTCAGAACGCACTAGCTGCCCCCACATAATATGTATGCCTTGCTAGTCTTATTGTTACTTCTGTTAGGCTCACTTCTTGATCCTAACCAATACCTTCCATCTAGATACCGAACACCTGCATCTTACCACAGCCCCACCATAAATAGCATTAATCACCTACTACAAGGAATTAAGGCCACACCGTTCCTACCGTCGCTCAATCATAACCACCTGGACTCATCGATAGAGCCAACCAATTTTTTATCTAAGCTCTGCCTAGACTCTAAAGTTCTCACCACAGTTCGCTTATGTGGCACTAACACAAGCTTGCCTCTAACCATCCTGGGCTCCAATGGCCCCCATACACAGTCGACATCAACCAAACTTCCATGCCCCACCAAAGTCAGAAATAACAGACTCCGTTCTAGACTCCTGACTCAATATGAGCCCCTGCTCTGTCACCCCAAAAAATTTACCACCAACCTTTCCCATAAATCATGCTGCACCGAGTAAAGACTCAAATAAAACCATGAGCAACTATAAAAAGACACTGAAAAAGGCCAAATCAAGCAATAGTCCTACAATTCTACTATGACTAAAGCATTGGACTTCATTGCCCCGCTTAAAATGCGTAAAGGCAAACCAAAAGCTCACCTGAACTCTTGGTTCACTCCCCAGCTAAAAACTGTATGCGCAGAAAAATAAAATTGGAAACCATCTGGAAACACCTCCCGTCTGCAGAGAATAAAACTAACTTGCGGAACTTATCGGCTAAATACAAAGAAGAGATACTTTGTTACCAAACACGCAACATAAAATAACAGAATCAGTCAAGCGAGTTCCAATACTAAAGAGCTCTTCGTTATCCTCAGAGAAATGGAGATGCCCATTCCCCCAACGGACCCTTGCCTTAAGGACAAACTATGCTGTAAGAACATTCAGAATGCTCTTACCAACAAAATAGTAACACTTCAAATTGCTGACAAACGCCTAAACCTGCAAAACGCAGTTGCTCCAAATTTGCAAAATGTAGATACGCCCCACAGTACCCAAAAGCCTTCTACCATACCATCTCAAAGCTTCAAATTCTCTAGTCTCAGTACCGGAGGTACAAAAAATTATTGCTTCACTTAAACCGTCAAAGTGCCAAAGTGATAGCTGTCCGGCTCAAATATTTAAAGATGCCGACAGAAACATGGCACCATTCATAGCCAAATTAATCATTGCCTCATTCACTTTAGGCATAGTACCCAGCAATTTAAAGGAATCATGGCTTCTATCCCTCCTTTAAAAACAATCATTGGACCAAACTATTCGTACAAATTGCGGGCCAATCAGCACGGTCCCTTTCTTACTGAATATACTGGACAATGTTGCATACCTCCAGAATCAGGAATTTTACAGTCTCACCATCTCCTTGGGACTCGGCAATCTGGGTTCAGACCTCTACATGGTACAGCAACAGCATTGATTGATCCGAAAGCCCAGATTGACGAACTCAAGGATAATGGGAAAATGGCATTATTACTTCTGCTGGATCTCTCGGCCGCATTTGATCTGGTCGAGCATGAAGTCCTATGCAACCACCTCGCCACAGCAGCCCACTTATCTCAGAATGCAATTACATGCATCCAATCTTTCCTAAACAATAGGACCATGAGAGTCTTCTGACCATCAGCAGCAGACCCAATTCCCATCACATGTGGGGTCCCCCAACGCTCTTGTGTGTCTCCGACTATGTACAATATCTTCACAAAGCCTTTAAACTGGACCAGCTGGGTGTCACCTACACTAACTATGCAGATGACACCCAGATCCTCCTCCCTCTAACAGGCTTTTATAATACTGGCGTACTGCTAGTGACCAAAATGTACCTAATCATTCAGGCATGGATGGCCACCCATGGCCTCTGCCTGAATGATGATAAAACTGGGCTTCTGGTTCTAGGCTCCCCAGCTAACCTAAATAAACTTAACACAGACTACGCCTCCTTCAATATCGATGTGAACAATATCCCAGTGGCTAAAGAGGTAAAACCCCTAGGTTTCTACCTTGATTCTACATTGAATCTACATAAACAATTCAACACCACAGCCTATTCTGGTAAATTGATATGGGCCTGCAAACCCCTACTCTCCACGGAGAGCTGTCTAACCTTAGCTAAAGCCCTCATCTTGTCTAAGTTGGATTATTGTAACCGACTCTACTTGGGCGCTAACAAGTACGTTACTAATAAACTACAAATCTTGCAAAATAATGCTCTGAGGACTGCCTGAGCATCCCTAGGAGAGCACATATTTCAGAAACAAGACAGGTCAAAGGGCTATCCATAAAGGAAAAGATCCAGCCTTAAACCATTTCTATCACGTATAAATCCCTAAACCATGCAGCTCCACCATACCTAATTGAGAAATTCATCCCAAGATCCCCAGCTCAGACCACTAGGTCATCAAATGCATCCTGCCTGGTAGTCCCCAGGTACAGACTAAAAAAGTCTGCAAGGAGCAGTTTCCCAGTTATGGCAGCCCAGGAACACACTCCCACCCTCTCTGAAGTTGATCCAATCCTTCCCGAACTTCAGAAAAAAATCTATTACTTGGCTAACAGAGCAGAACTAAAGTGAGAAAGAACCTTACCACCCCCTTGGGTTTTTTACTGTACACATGACTAGTTCTTGTTGTACCACAAAAGTGGATATCATGTCTGTATCATATGTTGTTTGCCTGTATCCAATCTGATCCAATCACTGAGTTTCTGTACTTCCTTGCCTGTATAGTATTGCTTGTCCAATTACTGCCTCACTGTATTTCTCTGTAACTTATGATCATGCCTACTATACAAATTATTGTATTTGTTCCAATGCGCCCAGATACCTCCGGGTTCGGTGCGCTATAGAAATAAATAAAACAAACAATACAGGCAGATCAATTTTGGAACACACTTACAGAGGGTAGCTCTCTGGTGATAACTCATGCAACATATTGTGTGAGGAAAAAGGTACAAAACAAGATAGATAATGGTTCTATTGTCTGAAGTATGATTTGCCATGACCAATTTGTACAAATTGGACAAGCTTATTAATTAGAGATCAGTATATTGTTATCATTGATTCTCTATCTTAATGCTTTTATATGAATGTTTCTTTTATTTAGGACAAACCGATCAGTTGTATTTTTTTTAATTATATTTTCTACTGTTGGTTGATTGTGTGCTTAAGGTTGTAATTGTTTAAGATAACCATGGTATTAAAAATAGGGTAGTTACCACTGCCAACAGCCAAGTCTTGATGAAAAGGGAGCGAAACAGTGCTCCAAGAGAAACGGACAAAAAGGGATAAGAATTAACCCTTTACAATACTCCATGTAAGATGCGGTGTACAGGGTCTGTGATTTAAAGAGACTACATAAAGTTAATGACAACTTTACATGTTTCTGGGAGACAGTAGTCAGTCCCCGAAAAATGGAGTCAGGGGGAAGTCTAAAAGACAACCCTGTGTCACTGCACTGAAGGTGCTGTGTAACGCACCAAAAATGATGCCCATGGAGTAGGTGAGGCTCCAGAGCCCAAGATCACACAATTGTTAAAAACACACACAGCAAAACACATGTAAGAGTGGGAAAAAAGGCTCACACTTACCAGGTGAAAAAAATAAACCCTAGAAATCTAGCAAAGCGCTGAGAGACTCAGTAGGTAAATGAAATTAGCCATTCTGGAGAATTCTCCCTAACAGGTGGGACGGTACTCGAAGTGAAGGAGGCACTAATAAAGGTAATGACGAATGGGGCCAGGGCTGCCGCAGAGTCTTTAACTAGACTAGCTGGGCAGATATCACCTTTACAGAGCGATGATTTAATATGCTTCATGATCAGTAGGACTTCAGGTATTGTTACTTCCCTAAAGGCAAAGGGTTTAGGTGTGTTTATGCCATGTGAGCCACCTGAGGCTGACATGTTGGCAGAGGGCCTTGATGTAGGTGAACCGACCTTAGGCAGGTTGTCGAATTGTGTCTTGATTTTTTTCTGGAGTGTTTTAATTTTGTCTAACATGGCATGTTGAATGTTGTTACACCATGTTTCATTTTTATCGGTTGGTTGTGTAGAGGTGGGAGGGATAGTCAGATCATTATAAATGGCAACTCATTGGATTGGGAGTTAGCTTTCTCAATTCTAGTGTTGTAGGCAGACGCTTTGGCTGTAGAGATAGCTTTTTTGTATTGTTTCGCAACTGCCAAGTATGAATCTTGCGTAGGCATGGAGGGACGTGTTTGCCATGCAGCCAGTGCTGCCCGTTTGGTGGTTCGTATATCTAGGAGTTCTTGGGTCAACCATGAGTTACTTAGCTCTTTTCTTTTCCAATGGGGCTACAGTGTCTACTACCTCTTTACGTGTGGCACTGTAGAGCTCTGCTAGTTCTGTAGGGTTGTTTGATATGGGATGTGCTAGAGCTGAGGTTTGAAAGGGAGAATTCTGTCCGTGGTGAGTCATTTTATTGGCCTTGCCATAGTAGCTGGCACAGGTGGGCTAAGTTTACCTCTGATTTTAGAAAGTTTACCTCTGATTTTAGATGGTATAAGGAAGTGCAGTAGATGGTTGTCGGTCCAGGGGCGTGGAGTGTTGGAGCTGATGTCTGCAGCACAATTGTGGTCCGCTATCCAGTCTAATATGCAACCTTTGGTGTGGGTCTGGCTGTTGACTAGTTGGGTAAAGCCTAGTTCTAGGAGGGCTTTGGCGAGAGCTTTGCCTTTCTTGTCTTTGGGGTCTTTGAAGCCAAGATTTATGTCTCCTAGGAGAATGGCTCTTGTGTTAGTTTTAAGGTTGTCACCTAGGAGGTGTGTGATGTTGGCTTGGAAATCAAGAGGGGGGCCAGGAGGGCGGTAGACAATGTGTTAAGTTATAGTGTCATTTGGCGAGAGAGATATTTTTACTGATAAAGTCTGCCTTAGCAGTTTTTATTTGTTTGGAGTTGAGGGTTTCGTTGAGAATTAGGGTTACGCCTCCTCCTTTACTGGAGGTTCTATCTTGGCGGAGGATTATGTAGACTGGTGGTAATGTTTGGTAGATGGCTGGTCCGGTGGCTTCATGTCACCAGGTCTCTGTAATGGCTAAGATATATAGATCCAGGTCCGTGATAAGGTCAGGAATCTCTGTGGCATGAGCGGGCAAGGACGGTGCATTGATGAGTGCACATTGGATTTGGGTATTGGGGTTGTTCTCTAATTTAGTTTTCGTGGAGGAGATGATGTTATTGGTGGAGGTGCTGAGGGTTTTTGGCATAGGAGTGGAGGCCAATGAGGGCGAGTGGTGAGGTTGCTTTCCTAAGTGTTTTTTGGGAGTAGCTGAGATGTGGGCAGAGCGGGTATCTAGCCTTAGATTTCTCAGATAGAGTGGCATGGGGTTTGTAAGGGCTTGTACAATCCAAAGTGACTTGGGCATTGTGGTAGTGTGGTTAGCTGCAGGAGCTGAAGTGGCAATGCTTCTACCGGGGTTAGGTGTGCCTATAAGAAGTGCAGGGAGGAAGGGTGTATGTGGTATATCGTAGGAGCAAGGCAGTATGGGCGACATGTTGTAAGAAGGTGATACTGAAATGATGCAAGAGCAGTTCTAATCTGTTACAGTAGGCTATTGCTGATATGAATTGTGGCAGTGCAGGTCAGTTACAGTGCCTAGTACTGACAAGAATTGAAATAGTACAATCAATTACGAAGGGATACTGCTAAACAAGAACAGAGGAACAGAGGCAGTCAAATACATTGGGCTGGTGCTAGGCAAGACTTGGCGGCGATGCATTCAAGTAAAGTAGGCTAGTGCTAAACAGGCAGTGCGGCCTTACAATGTGCTGATACTAGACACAAATTGAGGCTAGTGTTAAACAAGACTAGAGGCAATACAGTCAAAAGCAGTGGCTGATGTTAGGCAGCAGTTGTGGCAATACAGTCAAATGCAGCGGTCTAATGCTGAACAGATTTGAAGCATTGCAGTAATATATTAGGCTAATGCTAGACAAAGATTGAGGCAGTCAAGTACATTGGGCTGGTGCTAAGCAGGGATTTGAGGCAATGCCGTTCAAGGCAGTAGGCTGGAGCTAGTTAAGATTTGATGCAATGCAATAAATACAGTGGCTAATGTTCGGCAGGGGCTGAGGCAGTGTAGACCGTATAGTGGTGTTCACAGCTGCAACACACATATCGTATCTTAAAAATTTCCGTGTAGAGGCTGCATCAACACATACATTGGGTATGCTGTTTTTTAAAGGAACGAAGATTGGCAGAAGACAGTATTCGTATGGCTAGTGCTGCAAAGAAGCATAAGCCAGAAGGTAGCATACACATTGGGCATGTTCACCCCAAACCTGGTTGCAATGGGTACGTGTAGATGTCATTGCAGAGTCTACAGTTAATGATATAATATGGGTAGTTTGCGCTGGTTCCTTGGACAATGCGCTCTGTAGTAGTCGGAGGATGCCTTAGCAACAATGGCAGTGGGGTAAACGGCAGTGGCGCTTTGAACGTGGCTTGGAGACGCGGCTCAGGCAGGTGGACACAGGGATGGTAGTAGAGGTGTTGAGTGTGGGCTCGAGTATTGTAGACATGAATTGATACTCATGGGGTGAGGGAGGTAGCTGAACCAGAGATTCCGGCCGACGGTCCGGACGGCAACAGACAGGCACAGGACGGGTAAAATATTTACAGCGTGGACCTTGGAGCGGTGGGCCAGCTTACGCTTTCCGGCTCAGGATTGGAGCACATAAGATGTTGAGCAATCTGGCTCCAATAACAGAAGGGGAGTTCCTCTAGAACTGGGATGTATCTCGCTGTGTTGTAGCGGCCATCTTAGCGGGAACCCATCCTCGTGTAGTACAATGGAGGCACTGTACACATGAGCTGGGTAAGGTTGGTGATTAACAGTAGTGGCGGCACTCCGAACTTGGCGCGGTGGCTGTGGCTGCAATTGCGGCACGATCTGCATGAGATATGTAATTAATGTAACTGCGGTCAGCTGTGGCAAGGTGTAGCCCACTGGCATACCTATTAATTACAGCATGCTCCGGTCATGCTCTGGTGTGGGTAGCACTGCTCCTGCAGTGATACAGAGCTCCTGCTCCTCGGGGGCTTGCAGGCTGTGACTACCTATTTTTTTTTTCCACCAATCTTTTTATTTGATTTTAACAGTAAACCGACATCTCAAGAGCATAAGTTCGATTATCGGGCGATTCATACAGAGATGAAACACAACAAATCAAAAACATAACCAAGTGGGAATAGTGGGGGGACAATGGGAACAGGGGGGGACAGGACAGGTGGGGGCCTGGCTAATCATTGTCTGAGGTGGGAGCGCATCAGGGGGTGCGCATGCACGCCACTGCTCCTGATTGCGTGTTACCAGCGCCCAGGGGTGAGTTTGTTGTAGGCCGAGGTTCAGATTTCACTAGTCCTATTTAGATAGCCAGCAAAGGGGCAGTGGTTTCCTCACCCTTCCGGGGAACTGCTACACGTAATCTAGAAAGGGGGCCAGGTATCAAAAAACATGTTCCTATTTCCCAGGCAGACGGCGGTTATGTTTTCCGCCACTGCGATGTCCCGGCATTTGGCCCACCACAGGGTCACTGCAGGGCCCTCTGGATGTTTCCATATTCTTGCTATAGCTGTCTTTGCTGCTGTGAGCAGTTGAGTGCATAGATTTGCCAAATTGCCGGTCAGTGGGAATTGGCCGTCACATGTGTTACCTAGCAGGACTATTCCTGGGTTCCTACGGAATCGTCAGGCCTGTGAGCTGCTTAATGAGGTCCAGAATCTCTTTCCAGTATTTCGTGGACCTCAGGCATATCCATAGCAAGTGGAACAATGTGCCTGTGTCTGCACAGCCTCTCCAACACTGCGGGGAGATTGCTGGGTTGATCTTGTTCAGGGTCTCCGGGGTTAAGTACCACCTGTAGTAAGTTTTGATCGCCCCTTCCTTATTGGTAACACATTTCGAGCTCTTCTGTACTCTTCTGTACTCTGATGCCCCCATTCTTCCGTCTCAATTGCTCTGCCAATGTCCCTTTCCCACTTTTCCATGTAGGCCTCCTTTTTGTTGGGTCTCCTCTGTCCAGTAGTCCATACAAGGCTGATATTTTCCCCCTGGGGGGAAGTGATGAGTGTTTGTTCCAGAGCCATTAGTTCTCTACTGCCATGTGATTTCATTGACTGCAACTAGCGAAATCGTTCCGTTTTTTGGCACCCCAAATTTTCCCTTTCATTCTTCGAATGCTAGCAGGGTTCCCTCCGCGTAGAAGTCCCCCACATGTTTCAGCCCTCTTGTCTTCCAGCTGTCGAAATTATTGGGCACCATCCCGGGGAGTGAAGTCCAGGTTATCCTAGATCGGGGACAGCGATTGTGCTCCTGCAGTTCCATCGCCTGGCTGCCTTCCTCCAGCTTTCCGCTGTGTTCTTGGTCACAGTTAGAGGCCCCGCTTTGAGGGGGTCAACCGGTCTGATGATGTGTCGGAGTGCTTCTAGGGGGCCTCGGCACCAGTCCTCCTCCAGCTTCATCCAGCGAGGTCTGTTGGTGGTTAGTTTCCAGGTGAAGGCCGGTGAGAGCTGGGCCGCCAGGCAGTACCTGTCCACCTCTGGAGCCACCAGGCCTCCCGTTCCCTTGCTACGCAGCATTACCCTTCTTGCTATTCGCGGCTTCTTTCCCCCCCAGATGAATTTCATGATGTTTGTTTGGAGCTTTTGCAGGTCCTTCCTGGGGATGGAGTTGGGAGGGCCTGGCAGTGGTAGAGCAATCTTGGCACCAAGTTCATTTTTACTGCCGTTATTCTTCCCAGCCATGACACTTCTTGCTTATGCCATCTTAACAAGTCTGACTGCAGCTCCTTGAATAGTGGGGGGAAGTTTAACTTGTACACTTTCTCTATTCTGCGTGGAATTTGAACCCCCAAGTAGTTAAAGTGTGAGCTGACCGACTGGATGGGGTGGCTAGGGTCTCTACCATGGCGCCTGACGTGTTAATCCCAAGGGCCGTAGATTTTGAGGCCTCTCCGAAGCTGGCCAGTTTGCTCCTAAAGCCTCCAGGGAGGATTTGTGCTTGGTAAGGGTCAGTAGGACGTAATCTGCATACAGGGCTATTTTGTAAGCTTCCCCCCTCACCGTTAGCCCACTTTATTAAGGGGTTTTGGCGGATTCTACAGGCAAACGGCTCCATGAACAGTGCGAAAAGGAGCGGGGATAGAGGACAGCCCTGTCTTGTGCCTCTGGTAATCTGGATTCTGGGTGATTTGTGACCGTTTATCCTCAGCGCCGTGGTTGGGTGCTGATAGTTGGCCAGGATCCATTTCCAGAACCTTGGGCCGATGCCTAGGTGTTTTAAGGTTTCATCTATGTATCCCCAGTCCATCATATCGAATGCTTTACGCGCGTCTAGTGACAGGACTGCCATCTGCTCCCCCGTCCTGCCTGCATATTCAATGATGTTTAGGGTACGCCTGGTGTTGTCGAAGGGACTGCGGCCTGGGATGAACCCTGCTGGTCTGGGTGGATCAATTCTGGGAGGTATTTCGCCAGTCTGCGTATCAGGATTTTGGAGAACACTTTGGCATCATTGTTCAGTAGCGTAATCGATCTGTACGAGGAACAGAGCTCTGGATTTTTCCCTGGTTTCAAGATCAGTACTGTCGGGGAATCCTCCATTGAGGGGGTGACTGAGCCGGAGTCTAAGAAGGAGTTGTACAGCGACGCGAGGTGGGGGGGAGCCAGGATGTGGAAGAACATTTGGAAGAACTGAGCAGTTAGTCCATCGGGGCCCGGGGCTCTGTACTTCAGGGACCAAATTGTATCTGACACCTCTTCAGTGGTGATGGGGAGTTCTAGGGCGTCAGGCTGTGGGAGTGGGGGGTCCTGTTGCGCTGGTCGCAGGTATTGGGCTTGTGCCTCCTTGCTCGTGGCGGGGCCGGACATGATCCCTTATGGTGCTAGGTGATTGCCAGTTTCTCTGCTTCTGTGCAGCAGGGCATGCCGCTTTGGTCTTCAAGTGTTAGTATCTTGTTCCGGGAATGTAGCATCTTTAGTTTGTGCATCAGCAGACGGTTGGCCTTGTTAACTGTATACGTGGCAATATTGTTTTGTGTGGGCTAGGGCCCGGGCCATCCGGTCTGCCAAGTGCAAATTGAGCTTTACCTTCGCTTTTTTGAGTTCTCTGCCTAATTGCATGGATTGTCGTTTTTTGAATCATGCTTCTAATTCTCCCACCTCCGCCTCCAGCTTGGAGAGTTGGAGTTGGTGCCTCCTCTTACGTGCCGCTGTGCAGTTGAAAGCTACACCTCTGATGACTGGCTTTATTGCATCCCAGTGTAGAAACTGAAAAACGCAGGAAAACTCTAGCCTCTGGACCAGAGTATTATTGTACCACTAAAACCAGTAAAGTTGTCCAGAGAATATATTTATAATGGCGTATCAACATTTTTATTTTTAACGGATAAAAAAATTAGATGGGTGAATTGGTCACAAACTATTAAACACTTAATAATACAAAACACAGCAGGAAAGCAACTTATTTGCCTAAAGCAGGCTAAAAAACTCACACTTGCCATTCATAGTGCAACCTACACACACAGCTCTAAAATCAGTGACATTCATCCACATTGCTAAAGACCTAAGGGAAAACAACTTTAAACATCTGAGGAGAAACATTTTTAACTTCTCTCCAACACTACATTCATTATTTTAGTATTTGTAGAGAAAACAATAGAAATCATTAAAACATAATCTATCGTAAAGGTGGATCACCGAAGAAAAGTGCAAGGATCACATCCCTTTAGGATTTTTCTCAACCGGTTTCGACGTGGAGTGTTGGTTTGAACAACGTCTTCATCAGAAGGAAGATATACTATACTGCAAAAAACACACAAGCACATAACTAAATCATATTGCATAAAAAATCCTATTCAAATGCATGCTGCCTGCACAATACAATTGATAAAATCTTTTAACAAAAATTATGTATAAAGACACCTAGTATACAAAGAATAAATTAGTATAATTGTGTCGCTAATCAACACGGTTGAACACCAGAGAGCAGGGTTAGTGAGACCCAAAACCAGAGCCGTGCTGAATGATGAAGAAACGGACACACCAGAGTGAAGCTGCTGAGATAAACCAGTTACTGAGAACAAGGGAGAAAGGGAAAGGCCGCTCAAATAAAGCTGACTAACTGACCTAGTGTGCACACATTGCTGTGCTCAACAGGTAGACATGAGTGCAGCAACCACCCAACAAGATTTCAGTCTGTACCCTGACTTGTGAAAATCTAAATAAATCAGACCATCAATTTAGAGACCGAGCCCAAACCGTGTAAGAGATGACCGTGAACTAAACGGGGGCTCACCGTAAGGGGTCTATACTTAGACTGTCAATGTCCAAAGCAGTAAGAACTTGATAGGAGAGGGTGAACACAGTCTGCAGGACTCGCCAAATAACCTAGCTGTAAATGAAAAAAGCCCCAAAAAATGCCAATTAGCCAGAAGTTGCTGATGGTAAATAAGCCATACACGCGGCTGTAGTGCAAGCATGGTAGTGCCAAGTGCACATCAAAAGCCTTCACGGAATATTGTGTTCATCACCCAATGCATCCGCAATGCAAGAGTGTTCATATATAGTTTAAAGAGAACAAAATGTCACACACACAGTGCGCGGGATGGAAAAGCACTGCCCAATGGTTTTGGGCTGGCTCTAAAAACAAGAAGGCTGTTTGGCGTAAATTATAAGCCAAGAAACATGAAGCCTCAACTTAATCATATAAAATTTAGAAAGATGCCAGAGCCAATAAGTAAGCTCGCACTAAGGCCCAAAAGATCACCAAAATGAAAACGACTCACCTCGGCTGGAAACGGTGCGTAGCTCAGGAATCCGAAGTGAATTTATCTTCGAGTTGAAATTAAACTGACCGCAAACGCCACGCCTGCCCATAAGGTGAAATGCAAAAATGAGTGGTGCAATGGGGTGACGTGCTAAAGGAGCCTTAAATGGCCACAGACACGCACAGATGGCTCGAAGAGCAGCACTACGCTGCAAGTAGCGTAAGTGGCACTCATGTGACCGCTAGTCAGGTGAGGAGCAAAGGGATCTTGGTGAAGAGAAAAATACTTTTTGCCATAAATGCTGTTGCCAGCCCACGTGAAAAAAATCAAAAAATAAAAATGACCTTTAAGACAAAATGCATGAAACCGCATTGACAGCAGCCTAATGCCTAGCCACTGTAAACATGAAAGTAATGACCCTCATGGAAAAATAATTTGAAAAAATGAATACATCAAATTAACACCTAATGAAGAGCCTCAAAACTGTTGGAAGGCCTAAATGCATAAATGGGCACCAGCAGTTGACCGGTGCCTGACCTCTCCAAGCCATAAGCATCGCTGCTGTAATGAATGGGGCTCATTGAATAAATACATGATTAGGAGAAAGGGGACATGATTAAAGAAACGGGGCTGCTGGAAAGCAAATCACAGAGCTAAATCGGCCTAAGTCCTGACACTAGCCCTTAATACAAGGGACAAGAGATGGAATAGCAGTAAGTTACAGAAGACACCTCAATGGTCCAAAAACCAAGCTGTATTGAAATCCCACGATTTGAGCGTGTTGAGGCCTTTATGGAGTGTTTTTAGATTGAAAATCCACATTTGTTCCTTATAAGCCAATTTATTGGCTATTTGAACTGACCCATTGGCAAAAACTTTTTCAAAACAAAACCATGTTAGTGATTCCGTATCATGGCTCATTTTTGCAAAGTGAGATACTAGTGGGTGCAGAGTGTTCGCGTTCTAATTTTAGATGATGTTCATTGATACAAAGGTGAACCTCTCTTGAAGCTTTACCCACATAAAACAGTTGATGTGGACATTGAATGGCATACACTACATTCTTGCTTTTGCAAGTAGTAAATGTACGTAATTCCCAAGTCCTGCTATCGTTGGAGAAGTCCTTCACTTTTTTAGAAAATGTGCAAGCTACACATGACAATGACCTTTAACTTGGTTTAGATTAGTGTCTCTTACCTGATGGGTTTGTAAAGGTAATCTGGTGGCACGTGTAAGTTTCTGCCCCACGTTTTTGCTTTTTCTGAAGGCAAATAAAGGTTTCTGAAGCTTGAGATTGGGAGAATTAAGAATCCTCCAATTCTTCAGAATCAAAGCTTTCATCGTCTCACTATATTGACAGAAACTGGACACACAAGCCGTTCCTTCTCTACGTTTTTAGGTTTGGCAATGAGTAAGGCAGTAAGATTAATGTAACGCACCCTTTTTCTTGAGTGTTTAATCAATTTTCAGGGGTACCCGCGGTGCAAAAGCTTAGCTTGTAACTCGTCCGCATGTGTATTAAATTGCATGATGCTGGAACAAATACGGCATAACCGTAAAATCATCCCATGTGGGAGATTATGCAAAAGGCTTTTGGGATGTTGGCTTTCAAACTGACGGTATAACTTGATGTTTCTGATGAAGGGATTCACATTAAGCACAATATTTTCTTCAAACAGGGACATGAAGATAATAGCCAGATTGGATTGCATCCCAGACCATGGCTTCGGAGGTGCCTTTAGCTAAGTTCTCTGCGAAGTAGTTCAAAAGGGAGTCCTGGAGCTCGCTGCTGGATGCTATGTCTGCTAGGACATAGTCTTGGACTTTCCAGGACCTCTGTGGGGGAGGCCTTTGACTCGTAGGCAGGCTATGACTGGGGCATGGTCATATATAACTCTGCAGTCGATTTGTATGTCTTCGATGCAGGGGAAGAGTGCGCTGGTCACCAGCATACAGTCTACCCTTGAGTAGCCTCAGTGGACATGGTAGTAGAATGTGTAGTCCCGATCTCCACTGTGAGCCAATTTCCAGGTGTCAATGGTGCCTGTGTCCCTCAAAAACTCTGCCATTCCCAGCGCCCAGGAAATGTCCTCCCTGGAGGGCGGAAGAGTTTTGTCAATATTAGGGTCTGGGGTGAGATTGAAGTCTCCTCCGATTAGCAGGCGTCTTTCTGTGAAGGAGGTGAGCATGGGGTGGATGTTGCTGAGAAAGCGTTATTGTGCGGTATTCGGGGAATATATCACTGCTTTGGTGATTGGGAGGTCTATCAGGAGCCCCTTGAGCAGCAGGTATCTCCCCGCCGGGTCTCGTTTGACCAAGATTCGTGTTAATGGTACCGCACGGCTGAGGAAAATAGCAACCCCCCTTTTTTTCTGGCCCGATGGGGCAAAGAGTTTTGTAGGATATTGTCGGAAGTTTACTCTCTTCTCGTCCGGTTGCAAGAGGTATGTTTCTTGGAGGCACACGATGTCCGCTTCCAGATGAGCCAGTCTATGTTCCACGGACTTCCGTTTTCTGGGTGAGTTCAGCCCCTGCACATTCCAAGTTACCATGGTGAGCACTTTAGTGGTCTCCTTACTCCACGGCGGTGTTGCGTATGTGTTCCTTAGATTGCCTCTGCTGATACTCCTCCGGTAAACCGGACCCCATGTTGAGTGCCGGGTTCCTGTTCATGATCCTCCACCCCGTTCCGCCCCCAAATCTTTAGGACCAGCCGTCGGCCAAATCTTTAGGACCAGCCTTCGGCCAACCGGGTGTCCGGTGGGGCCAACGCAACCGACTAACGTGGAGGCAATGGTGCCTCAACTAGTGTTTGGTGGAACAGCAGAGTTACGACGTTCCGGTACCCCGGTTGCAGCTCCTAAGGTTACATGATCTGCGCTATCATGGGGCGTGGGCCGTATCGTGGGCTCCTACTTGGCGCTCATAACTGAGGCCCTTCAGCGGGAGTTGCGCTCAGTTCTAGCCGTTCGGCTTGCTCTTGGGTGGCGGGCCACGAAGCCTGCAGCGTCTTTCCACTCGGGTCCAGGAGGGATCAGGATTCCTTGCTCGAGCTGACCGGATGGATGTGTCCTTGTTGGGATCATCATCTTCTGATGCCGGATTTAAGAGCATCTCATCCTCCTATAGAGTGCGGATGAGGAGGGGCTTTCCCTCCCAGGTGAAGGCCAGGGCCGTAGGAAATGTCCAGTGATAGGTGGTTTTCTTCTCCCTGAGCCAATCCGTGATGGATCATAGGGCCTTCCTCTTTGCGAGTGTGATGGTGGCCAGGTCCCGGTACAGGAATGGAGGTGTCCCTGAAGAGAGTGTGGGGTGAATCCCTGGCTTCCCGCATGATTTCCTCCTTAACTTTATAGAAGTGAACTCTGGCTAGGACATTGGGCGGGGTGGCTGTATTTGCTCTGGATCTCGTTTGATGCACTCCAGTTCCATTGGGGCCTTGTCTGGGAGGGTCAGAATGAAGTGAAACAGGTCATCGACATAGGGGCCCAGATCTGCGTCCGAGACTGCTCTCAGAATACCTCTCAGGCGGATGTTGTTCCGACAGGAGCGATTTTCGGCGTCTTCCTGTCTCAGCTCCAGGGCTTCACATCTGGCCTCGAGTGCTGTCATTCTGTCCGAGCCTTCCCCGATCTTATGGCTTTGCTCGCACAGGCTTGACTCCACTTCCTTGGTTCTTCCCTCCACTTCCCCCATCCGTTTGTCCAAGACTGATCTTTTTCATGACCTCCTCTGTGCCCTTCTGGTATTCTTTTGTGAGGGCCTGTAGGAGCTCCTGTAGATCAGATTTGGTCACTGTCTGTGCCATGGGGACAGGGTCCACCTCTGCGTGTGTGCTGGTGGCCATCGCCTCAGGGCGGTCCCCACGTTTGAGCTTGTCTGTGCTCGGGGTTGCCAGCAGGGCAGAGATGTCTGTCTGTTTTGTGGATGTAAGTGCTTTGGCCATGCTGGGCAAGGTGAGTGCTCCTGTGGCGCCTCGGGGGAGAGTCCGCTTTTGCTCTTGTGAATACCGCCTGGCCTCGGTCTGGATCGGGAGGGGGGGGTTCTTTGTTTCGCAGTTGTAGAGATCTGGTCGTTGTTTATAGAAGGACCTATGCTGAAGGGGTGCGCCCTGAAGATGTGAGGTTGGAATATCAGATGGTTTGTCCTGTAACCACCGGAGCTGTCTCAGCCCCTAGGGCTTCGCAGTTGATGCTTGTAGGGTTCCTCCTTCGGTGGTGCATGGTACCTGAGGGAGGAGGTTGAGTTGCTGGAGAGCTGTTGAGGGCTCTCCGATATCCCCTTAGGGAATTTCCCACCCTACCTTCAGGGGGGGAGAAACCACCCTGTGGACGGTGGCAGGGATCAGGATAACTCTGTTCGGCAGGTGCTGCTGTGGGTTCCGCTGGTGCTGCTAGGCTTCTGTCTCTGGCGGGGACACTGTACTTCTGCCTGCATGCAGGCCAGTTCCTTCACTGATCTCCAGACCAGGAGTGGCCTATTAATCTGTGCGTGGTGTAAGTCTGATAAATGTTCTTGAGCCTTTTGGACTGCTCTGCTGCTGTCTGGGGCCCTTGGGTCCAGAGGTGCTCGGTGGCATGAGTAAGTCCTTGGGGATGGTTGCTCTGGGCCCACACTGTTCTCCTACATTTCACGGGTTTCTGAATGTTCCCTCATGTCCCTTCCAGGCACCCCACTCAACTGCAGCTATGCGTAATCGATGAGCCGTGTAATAGTTGTTTCTGCAGCTTCTCAGCTGTTTGATGTGTGCGATTAGAGAGCCGCGGTATAGCTGCTCCTGCAGCGACGCACAGCAAGTAGATTAAAGTTACAGCTGCCCGCTGTGTTAAGCTGCTCGCTTGCTGAGTGGTGCTTTTCCTTTGTTGTGGGTTTCAGTCGCGGCCCGGAGCAGAGACCCCAGCGTGAGGGATAAAGTCGGCGTTGAGCAAGATGTGGTCTAAGCTGACACTGGAGCCTCGGGAAGAGCCGTGTTTTATCAATTAAGGATTTGAGATTACAATCCCTACTGCTGCGTCCGGTCCGCTTTGATTTTTCGGTCCTTCTACTTTGTGGGCTGCGCAGAGGAATTGGTGTCTGTGGTCTGTTGGGTCTTGCCGAGGCACCTCATGCCTATGTGCTGGTATGTTGGGCTGGGGTTAATCCCCGTTCCGTGATGGTTGCTCCAGGCACTGTGGGTCCAGCGAGGGGAGGATAAGGGACTCCAGTTTTGTATGTGCCTGTGGGTGCCCTCTTTTCTTGGGATATGGTCACTCTCGTGGCACGGTGCACGTCCCGGCGCGGTGATTTATTCCACTCCGCGATGGGCATAGCAGGGGGGGTGCAGAGTCAGTGGGTGTGGGAGCCGGGCATTGTCAGGCAGCGGGACACTGTAGCATGCCAACTCTGCAGCACTCACCGGTCAACGTTGGTCTCTTGCGACAGCGCCGTCACTGGGGCCCGCAGGCTCTACTCGCTGAACACCAAAGCCTTGGCCCGGCAAGCAACGTCAGCCTGTCACTGTGGGCCTCCTCCGCTGCTCATCTTTCTGCGGATCGGTCCTTCCGCCTCCTCTCCATATCGGATTATGGTGGCTGCAGTTTTCTGTTCATACAGCTTTCTCTAGCAGCCTGAGCGGGCCAGATGGGTGCTGCGGGAGGACCAGCAGGCGAGCCGGGGGTCTAAGCTGGGCCGGCGGGCATCTGTCCCCTCTTTGGGCTCCGGGAGGGGGCGGGCTGCCTTCTCAACCCCGGCGGGTCGGGCCACCGTCCGTGCCGCCCACCGCACAACCGTGCCCCTCGTTGTTGGGGCTGCTGTGATGGAATGAAAAAATTGAGCGATCTGGGTGTGAAGGCCTGGAACGCTGCTCAGGCATCTGGGTTTGAATTGGGATGTGCTAAGATAAAATGACCTTGAATGTAGCCTCTGCGCCCAAGTCTGCAGTACCAGGTGCACATCAGGCCTCTGATAGGGAATGTTATGAGCTTATGATTGATGCTGATGACCCATACCGTTATCAAATGGAAAAACGGAACCAAATATACATTGAATAGGACAGAAGAGAGGGGAGACCCCTAGATACTCCACAGATGCCAATGTCAGTGAAGCAAACTTGTCCAATTTGGATTTTGGGTTGTTCCTGCCAAAAAAGGACACAACCACTTCTGGCAGTTGCTGGTCACGTAGACCATTACAGGGCAATGTGTCAATTAAGATGGAATGGTCTCGGCTATCTTAAAATTAGCTGATAGGTCTAATATCACCAACAGAGCCCCGTTAGCTTTAACTGTGGTAGTTTCTGTATCATCTCAAAAATCCATAAAACCATTTTGGTCTTGTGATACGTCCATGGACTGGAGAAGAGACAGACTGGCTACAGCATCAAGAAAAATTAGAATCTGCTGGAAGGCCACCGTTTTCAGTATTTTGCAGAAGATAGGCAAGTTAGTAATAGGCAGAACGGTAGCCAGAAGTGTGGATTCCAGACCCGTTTTCTGCCATAGGGGATATAAACCCCTCTTCAAGGGCAGGAGGCATGCAGTTCGATATACAAGCAGAATGCCTACACCACTTACATTTCTAAAACAAGGAAGGATGGGCAAGCAGTAAGCGTTCCACACCTTGTTTGTAATAACAGAACAATGCTCTGCCTGTTAGCTGTTCTCACATGCAACTATGAAAATGTTTTTCTAGCTAGGATGTGGGACACTTGTGAATTTTACATTTTCACTCATCCAATAAAGCTGCCTTGTTCCAGCCCAATATTCAAATACTCAGGTTCTGAGAATATCTTTTGTTGCTTTTTTCAAACACTTAGCCATTCAAAACTCAGCAAAGAGGTATTCACTTAGCAGGCAGATCTACTTTGCTATAGAATGTCACTTAGTATCTGAAAACGTTGTCTTGTGCAAACTAACCTAATTTGTAGACTTTAATCTCTGTAATACTGTATTATTGATTGCTTCATTCTGCTGGGAAACGTTGCATTGCACCTTTTAAACTATTTTGATACTATTTAATAAAGTGTCATTTGAATTTGTTTCAAACTTGGTTATACACATTACTTTTTGATCTATTTTACGGTTTGCCACATTGCATAGATTTGTGTTACTACTTAAAGCTGTTCATTTTAGCATTCAGATTGCACATTTATGAACATGTACCCCAATCGGATTCCTAGTTCTATGATGCAAGAACATCAACTTTAGAATACCGTGGTTCTCTATGATGAAATTGACAGGTAAATGCATGTTTTTTTTTCTCAAAAGGCCACATTTTTAATTGAATTCAAATGAACTCATTTGGCCAAATATGCGTCCATAATACACATAATTAATGGTATTTTCTTGATTATTCTTGGTTTGACGCTTGTCAGGATAGAGATAATGGAGCACACTGCGCACAAAGAAAGGAGGCTCGGCACCAACTGCCTCTTATGAGCCCTCGGACTCTTTGACAATGTGTCACAGCACTGTACTCTCACCTGATAAATATGGGCTGCTGTTAGGGACCTAGCCACTCCCTACCTACCTTTGGTATGGCTATAAATACACACATGCATTTTACAACTCCTTTAATAACTTCTCAATCCTCTGACTAGTCTTCCATCCTCACAGCACTTCGAGGCCATGTCAATGGCAGTAGGTGCTCTACAAGTATGAAATGACATAACATAACTTAACACTAGAAGTTGAAGAAGCCCTAACAGCAGACAATGGAAAGAACAAGTGACCAATAGTGGTGATCCTGAATACCCTAGTTCAACAGTGGAAAAGAGATGGGTGGAAATAAATAGGTGTAGTGAATGGTAATGAAGACATTTGGACCGCACCTGATCCACGCTACTCACAGTTCCGTTAATTGTCATGTGGGTTATTGTAACTCATGGGATTGTGAGTTAAGGGTTCCAGAAACCACTACAAGAGCTGTAGGGTACCAACAACAACACAAAAAGTGAACATTGTTTAAAAGTGCCACGATGGTGTAGAGGAGGTCCCAAGTAAAGCCTGCACTCCGTTATACATAGATCTACCTACATAGATCTACCTCCAACGAAGTACTTTAGTATAAATATATTCCACTTTGCACAAAAGCAGAGCCAACCCAGGTCACTAAAGGCCAAACGCAAGAAGATTCATATTCTAGCAACACGAGGAGAGACGGCTGAATCGAAACTCGACAGAAGCAACTTGTGCCAGGGAAGCCAAGGTCATACCAATAGACGAGGCGAACAGTAGCTACATATAATTGAAACTTAAGAACCGAATATCCTGTCTCTGAAAGTTCAAGATAAAGAGGTGTAGGCAGGTGGCAAGCTAAATACGAATCAAATACACAAATTGACAGAAACTAGACAAATTCACGGTGTGGGAAGCACGTGACCAGCCGAGCGAGAAGGAGCACAGGTTCACACCTATGCTTGGCATCCGCCCAGGCAGAGATATAAGAACTTTTCCAGACAGAAGATGCAGTTTCGAGGCCAATCACAGTGAAATAATTGACACATAGTTGCTGAAGCGATGATTGATTGTAACCATAATTGGAGAAAGGCCAGGTAAATGAGGGGCACCCCGCACCTGGCTGACCATTGTGTGCTGCTAAGGGAAGTGGAACAATATGCATGGGGTTGGTGCCAACCCAATCACAACAGACCAAATGATATAGGGTCCTATAGTTAGTAGAACCAATGAGGAGACTTACTTTTAGTGACGTTTTCAGTAGTCATTTTTGAAGGTAGGGCTCAGATGCCCACCTGACAGTGTTTACCCAATCCCCTCACTCCGTTACCATATACAGATATAGTACCTATATTAAAGTTACCTTTTCCTAACCAATAGAATTGCATGTTAACTTTTGAGTGTTACACGTCAATTATGACGAGTTTTGAGTATACATGTTACAACTTGTATGAAGTTCATTGGAGTTGAAGCGAGAAGGACGATTGCATCACTGCTAATTTCCATGACTCCCCGTTTTTTGTACTTGTCATTGAACGGACTCCCTTTGCCAAACCATTGAGTTGACCTTATTGATTGGTGTTGGAGTAATACATCTGCACTCCCATCCTTCTCAAGGGTGCAGCTATCTCGTTTTAAAGTACTTTCGAGCAAACCTCGGCTCTATGGGCCGGCCGGGGGTCTCCGGAGTACACTTGGTAGCAGACATTGATGGTTATCGATTTTGGATTAGAATAAGATACCCATTGACCGTCGACATAAAGTAACTCTAGGTCTACGGCAATATCACGAGTCCTTTGCCATTCGGGTGAGTTGACCGTGAAGCTCCCCGTAGACAGTGGTAGTGTAAGAAAAAATTGCAGACCAGACCAGGGTCTGAAGGGACCCGTGTTCCCCACATCCCTTCCCATTCCTACGGGCAGCTGAGCGGGTGAAAAGCCGAAGAAGGCGGTAACGAAGGCGGTGATCCTGAGGGTCCAGAGAGGAAATATGAGAACGGTGAGTAAAAAAGATTGAGTGTTTTGGAAAAAGTGCATGCTTTAGAACAAGGAACAAGTAAAGGGAAAAGGTAACGGAGGGAGGTGGGAAAAAGAAAATACAGTTAGAAGTAGAGAAGAAAATACATATATATATATTTCTGAGGCTTGTGGAATTTGCTTAGATCACATGCTGTGCATAGGCCGACATCTAGTGGAAGCTGCAGAGTATTACAGTTTGTTTTTTCGAAACTCGAAAATGGGCGCCGACACAGGCGTGCCAGTAATACTATCCCTAGTGTGACGTCCACTGTACCCAAGATCCCTCACGCGTTTAGGATCCTCAGATTGTTTTTTTCCGCCATACTGGTCGGAAGCATCTTGCGGAGTCCCCTGGCCTTAGCCATACTTTTGCTAATAATTGAAATTTATTATTCTTTATTGACATCCTTCCCCACACCAACGTCGACACTCGACGACGGCTGGAGAAGACATCGACCGTCGGCTGCTGCACGACGGATCTGGGCCTCGGAAGGCCGCTGGCCTCGGCCCGGGCCTAGTAGGCCGCTGGCCTCGGCCCTGCAAGTAGGGAGAGTGGGGGGTGGTACATACTCTTCACTCTTGGTATATACATACACTTATATATTTCCTACACTTATCAGCCCGCTGCCTCAAGGTGCGTATGGAGGGTACCCCTTTCCAATTCTGCCCCAAGTGCAACCGCAAATACCCTTGGGTCGACAGGCACGCCACGTGCAACCTCTGCTTGCCGAGGGACCACCCCGAAGCGAACTGCAGAGCGTGTAGTAGGTTTAAACCTAAGACACTTAAGGACCGTTCGACAAAGCGTTGGGCCCACCACGCCAGGCAGGCGGCCATGGCAGCGGAGGGCGCCTTCAGCGATGGCAGCGACGCCGTACTTTCGGACGGCAAGGGCATTACGGCGTCGAAAGACAGCCGAGCGCAGGTCCCCGACCTCGGAAGGTCGTCCGGCAGGGCGGCTATGGGGAAGACCCCCGGCGACGCAAGCGCTACACACCCTACACACACTAAGCACACTAAGTCCAACCGAACCTCGACGACGTCGACTTCTCGGAAAGAAGCACAGATACGGTCCGACTCGGTGTCCTCTGGGCGCTCTCGATCGAGATCGCCTCATGACGCAAGGCAATCATCCACTCTTGCTAAGAGTGCCTCGCTCCCTAGACTAATGGAAGTTCGATCGTCGGAGGACGAAGACGACTTCCACCCCCAGGCCGCGCTCCAAGAGACGGAGCCCGCAGTTAACACCAGTGAGGCCCCATGCTCGAAAGACACAGATACCTCTCCCGTTCCTCGACGCCAGGCGTCGAAAGTCCCCGGGGCCTCCAAGGGACAGGGAAAACATTTTTCCACGCACGGGGAGGGGGGGAAACAGCGGAAAGCACATTCTTCCACTCCTGTAAGACCATCTTTCCCCCCTAAGCAGACAAACATATATAAGTCTGCTGAGAGATCAACTTCCAGCAAGGGTACCCTTGATAAGTCTCCTAAATTGCCTACTAAAGTCATCCCCTGTTCCAAAGAATGGTCCAGCGAAGACATAGACAGGGTCATGTCAAGGATGTCTTCCTTGGCTGATTTTTACGACAAGAATCCAGAGCATTTCCTCTCGTATGACCCTCAGGGGGCCACACCCTCAGGTTCCACTGATCCCATCCCCCTAAGTAAAATGACCCGGGTCGAAAGACCTGAACCCTTCTAGGTACAGCCTTACTCTACTCCATACTCTACTCCACACCCCAGGTACCAAGGAGAGCCTTTCCCTGGGGGGGGGACCAGGAGTTTGGAATTATGGAGGAACAAACCGGGACGGAATATTATGCGGATGATGAGGACCAGGAGGAGGGAGAAGATGAGCAGGAAATTTACAGAGTAGATTCCCCGGTAGAGAACGAAGCCCCAGTTACCGACTCGCCAGTCGATAATCAGCCCCTCCTTAATGAGGTTCTCGCTCGCGCGGCAGAACATTTTCACATCGACACCCACGGTGTACAGGAGGAAAGGGACTTCGCAGAAGAGTTGGTGGGAGAGAGGAGGCCGGTCGCTCAGACCATCCCTATCCTTAAATCCATCCAACGAAGAATAGATCTGTCCCTGGTGAACCCAAACCTCACCAGAGCAGTCAACCCAAGGGTCGAAAAACTTTTCCGGGCAGCCCAGTCTGACCCTCTCTATATAAGAGGACATCTTAAACCAGACTCCCTAGCTGTTACCAACACTCGGAAGAGGGCTGGAACACCCTTATCTTCGTCAGAAGCTCCTCCCGACAAGGAGAGCAAGAAACTTTACGGGTTTGGCACGAAGGTAGCCTCAACGTCCGCCTACCAAGCAAGGATTGCTAACTCCACCACCCTGTTGGCCAGCTACAACTGCCATCAATGGGAAGAGGTCACGGCACTCATAGCCTCTGCTCCTGAACCGTTAAAGGGCCAATTGGCCCGGATCTCGGCAGAAGGGAGAGCCGTGTCTGGTTGCATATTGAAAGCAATTTTCGACGCCGCGGACAACGCAGGGAGATTGATAGCAGAAGGTACTGTTATCAAGAGACATGCGTGGTTACGGCAGTCAGGGTTCAAAACAGAAACTCAGGCTTCATTAATAGACAAGCCGGTGGAACCCGATCTATTGTTTGGGAAAGCGGTCGAAGACGCTCTGAAAAACACCAAGGATGAATACGAAACACTTAAATCCCTTGGCCAACTAATCCCCTAACCAGAGGGGGAACAGTAATTTTCGTCGCCCACGCGGCCAAAATTCACAAAGAGGCAACTATGCCCAGGGACAGGGTACACAGTGGAGCAACAGCCAGCAGTCTACCCAAAGTTACGGCAGGGGTAACAAAAGAGGTCGTGGGAGAGGCAGAGGCAGCCCCAACAAGGGAGGTGGCACGCCTCCACCAAAGCAGTGACGCTCAGTTCAGGGTCCCTTCTCACGCAACCCCAGTAGGGGGACGCATTTCCAACTTCACCCAGGCTTGGGAAGGGATCACCTCAGACAGATGGGTGCTGTCAACAGTGTCGACAGGATATTGTATAGAATTACTGCAGCGTCCCCGGAACCATCCTCCACGACAAAGTACACTCCCTAGAACATCAGAAAATCCTTCTCGAGGAGATCGCCATTCTGCTAGAAAAGGACGCGATAGAACTCGTCCCAGGACACCAGGTAAACAAGGGTATCTATTCAACTTACTTCCTTGTGCCAAAGAAAGATTTGACAATGCGCCCAGTATTGGACCTACGGCCTGCCAACAAGTATGTCAAGCCCCAAAAATTCCGTATGACCACGCTACAAGAGGTAATCCCCCTCCTAAAAAAGGGGGATTACATGGCAACCTTGGATATGAAAGATGCTTATTTTCATATTTCCATGCTCCCGGTGCACAGAAAGTACTTGCGCTTCAAGGTGGACAGTCGCCACTACCAATTCAAGGTACTGCCCTTCGGGATAGCTTCAGCACCAAGGGTATTTACCAAGGTACTGGCGGTGGCAGCGGCACACCTACGCAGGGAGGCAATCCCAGTGTACCCTTATCTGGACGACTGGCTCATAACGGGGGAAACCCCAGGAATTTGCAGGACAAACATTCAAAGGACTATCGACCTCCTCCACGAATTAGGCTTCTCAATCAACGAGAAGAAGTCAAGCCTGGTGCCAAGCACCTCAAAACAGTTCCTAGGAGCAATTCTAGATACTCAGGAAGGGTTGACCTTTCCTTCGGAAGAGAGAATTCGGAATATACTACTGCAAATTCCACATTATCAGTCCGGTCAACAAATAACAGTACGCAAAGCAATGCGGTTACTGGGCATGATGGCGTCATGCATTTACATGGTCCCCCACGCGCGACTGCGCATGCGTCCCATGCAGGAATGGTTGGCGAAACAGTGGTCTCAGGCAAGTGGTCAGTGGGACGATCTAGTGGTCGTTTCGCCAACACTTGTACAAAGCCTACACTGGTGGACAAGAGAGAATCTCGCAAGGGGAAAACCCTTTTACGATCCCGAAATACAGGCAGTGGTGACTACAGATGCATGCCTGACTGGGTGGGGAGCTCACCATCTCCACCACACAGCTCAGGGTCTCTGGTCTCACTCAGTAGCCAAGAACCACATCAACCTCCTAGAGCTTCTGGCAGTATTCCGAGCGCTTCGGGTTTTCGAGCCCCATCTACTAAACCTGTCGGTGCAGATCCGGACGGACAGCACGACAGCCATGTTCTATCTGAACAAGCAAGGAGGGACTCGTTCGCCAAATCTGTCCAAGCTTGCCCAGAAAATCTGGATATGGGCACTCAGACGGAACATCTTCCTGTCATCGCAACATGTTCCAGGAGAGCTCAATTCCCTAGCGGATGCTCTAAGCAGAGACTCCCTCCCAGAAGAACACAAATGGGTCCTTCACAGAGAGATCGTAGAAGATCTCTTCTCTCAGTGGGGTTTCCCCACTATAGACTTATTCGCCACAAGCGAAAACAAACAATGCCCAGGATTTGCATCCAGGTTCCCCCAGCCAGACCCACAAGGGAACGCCCTGTGGATGAACTGGTCAGGGATGTTTGCGTACGCTTTTCCACCAACTCCTCTCATCAGGAAGGTGGTGTACAAGATGAACAAGGAATCGATGACGCTCATCCTAGTTGCTCCCATGTGGGCGAGACAACCATGGTTTCCACACCTACGCAGGATGGCGGTGTGCAAGCCCATCAAACTTCCAGCCTGGTACAACCTACTGTCCCAGCAACAAGGTCAAACAGTGCACCAGCAACCCAACTCAATGAACCTGGCAGCATGGCTCCTGAGGTCATAGAGTTTGGACATCTCAATTTACCACAGAGGTGTATGGACATCCTAAAAGAATCCAGGAAACCAAACACAAGGCACTGTTACTTTCACAAGTGGAAGAGATTCGTTATTTGGTGCCAGAATAAACAAATCAACCCTGTTGATTGCACTCCTTCCAACGTCGTGACATACATGCTCCACCTGCTCGATGCAGGATTGGTTTTTAACTCTCTGAAAGTACACCTGACAGCCCTCTCGGCTTACACCACATCCCATAACAAGGTGTCGTGGTGGAAAGTACCAGTAGTTAAAGCCTTCATGGAAGGAGTAAAGAGACTTCACCCTCCTATTTCAAACCCACCGCCAGGATGGGACCTTAATGTGGTGCTAGCTAAGCTCATGGGCCCCCCTTTCGAACCCATGCATAAAAGTAGTCTCAAACACCTGACTTATAAAACGGCCTTCTTAGTAGCCATTACCTCTATAAGAAGGGTCAGTGAAATTCAGGCTCTGTCAGTGCAGGATCCTTTCTTTACTATTCACAAAGACAAACTGGTTTTACGCACACACCCTAGGTTCTCACCTAAATTTATATCAAAGTTCCATGTAAACCAGTCCATCGAGCTTCCGGCTTTCTTCCAGAACCCGCAAAGCTCGGCTGAGGTGAAACTACACACCCTAGATGTGCGTAGGGCGGTCCTCTACTATGTAAATAAAACCAGACCGCTAAGGAAAACAGATCAACTGTTTGTCTCCGTAGCTACAGGCAGAGAGGGAGATCGCATCTCTAAAGGCGCTATCTCGAAGTGGATTATCAACTGTATACAGCTGTGTTACTCTCTTTCTGAAAAAACTCTGCCTTTTACGCCAAGGGCCCACTCTACTAGAGGCATTGGGGCCACTCTGGCTTTCATTGCAAATGTTCCCCTCGACACCATTTGCAAAGCAGCTACTTGGAGCTCTATTCACACTTTTACTCAGCATTACTGCATTGACACTCATTCCAAGACAGATACACAAGTGGGACAAGCGGTTCTAAGACACCTGTTTGCTCATGACCCTTCTCACATCCCACCTCCTTCTTCTGGTACTGCTCGCTAATCTATGCACAGCATGTGATCTAAGCAGATTCCACAAGCCTCAGAAGGGATACATTACTCACCGTAATCGTATTTCTGATGCTTGTATCTGCTTAGATTCACATGCGACCCACCCTTCCTCCCCTCCGAGAGAAGGCGCATGATTGCTTGTAGTCTTACCTTTCTGTCTATCTGCTTGGATTATCTGTACTCACGCTACTCCTCATGCTTCCTCATGTCAGAAAAAATACAATCTGAGGATCCTAGACGCGTGAGGGATCTTGGGTACAGTGGACGTCACACTAGGGATAGTATTACTGGCACGCCTGTGTTGACGCCCATTTTCGAGTTTCGAAAAAACAAACTGTAATACTCCGCAGCTTCCACTAGATGTCGGCCTATGCACAGCATGTGAATCTAAGCAGATACAAGCATCAGAAATACGATTACGGTGAGTAATGTATCCCATATAGAAGTTGCTGTTTCCATAGGAAGAGCCCTTTTTGGGTGGCTTAGAACTTCGCTCCCCCTGGACGAATCCTCACCAAACTTTGCAAAAAAGTATAGGGGCCACTCTGATTTTTTTTAAAAGTTTGGTGAGGTTTGGTCCAGGGGGGGCAAAGTTATATGGGGGTCCCAAAACTTATTTTTTTCCCATTGACTGAATGTGGAAAAAACTTAGCTCACGCCTAAAACCAAACCGCTGGACGGATTTTCACCAAATATGGACCAGGAGCAGCAGCGTGGTCCTGAAAGCGTGCTTTTTCAAATTTGGTGAAAATCAGTCCAGTAGTTTTTTTTAAAATGACGAAAAAGTAGGTCACAAAAAATTAGTGATATCTATGTTCGCTCTGCGGACAGTGTCCTGATTGGCCAACCAGCTTGCGTCATGTCCGCGGACATGCAACGTGTTCGCTGATTGGACAGTGAAGCGCATGAAGCGCGTCAGATTTTCAGGAACGCCCGCCATCTTGGATTCGTGTACGTCCGTGGACAGCGCAGTGAAACTTGGTGGAAAAAATAGTATTTAGTAGAGTGTGTTGGTGTGTAAAAGTGTTTGGGGAGGGTGGGGCAGTAAGAGATGAGTTAAATGTTGTATTTATTTAGGTGGTAGACCCCCCCCCCCCTGTGGTGTTCGCTTTGTCCGCGGACAACGCAGATGTTCTCAAATGTTCTAAATAAACGAAATGGGGGTGTTCTGAGGACACTACGCCAGTCCATATTGTTCGCAAGCAAGCTGAAAGTGTTCTAAGAACACTCGCGGTGTCCTTAAATGTTCGAAAATATACAAAATGGGTGTGTTCTGAGTACGGTAAGCCTGTCCGTTTTGTTCGCAGGCAAGTTGAATCTGTTCTAAGAACACATCATTTGTCCTGGGATGTTCGTCAATAAATAAAATGGGGGTGTCCTGAGGACGGTATGCCTGTCCGTTCTGTTCGCAAGCAAGTTCAAATTGTTCTAAGAACACATGTTCGCAAGCAAGTTCAAATTGTTCTAAGAACACATGAAGTGTCCTGGGATGTTTGTAAATAAACGAAATGGGGGTGTTCTGAGGACACTACGCCTGTATTTATTGTTTGCAAGCAAGTTGAAAATGTTCTAAGAACACTCACGGTGTTCTGAAATCTTTGAAAATATACGAAATGGGTGTGTTCTGAGGACGGTATGCCTGTCCGTTTTCTTCGCAGGCAAGTTGAAACTGTTCGAATAACACATGCAGTGTCCTGAAATGTTCGTCAATGGACGAAATGGGGGTGTCCTGAGGACACTGTCCGTATTGTTCGCTGGCAAGATGAAAGTGTTCTTAGAACACATATGTTTCCTGGGATGTTCGTAAATAAACAAAATGAGGATGTCCTGAGGACGCTATGTCTGTCCGTACTGTTTGTAGGCAAGTTGAAACTGTTCTGAGAACACTCATCATGTCCGCGGACTTTAAAAGAGCCAATATGGCATAGTTAAAATGTTTGACTCTATGTATATGGCCATGCTCCCAAGACTGTATGCACTGGCCACAACCACCACAACATATGACACCCATAGTGGCTTATAACCTTGGGATCCAAGAACAAATTTATAAGCAACAAAGTTATAAGCCACTATGGGTGTGATTTGCTGTGGTGGTTGTGGGCAGGGCCTATAGTCTTTGATGCATGAACAAGATCACATTTTTAGGCAGCAAAGTTATAAGTCACTATGGATGTGATTTGCTGTGATGGTTGTACTTAATATAATATACTTACTGTTTGGTTTAGTAACTGGATTACGTGTATTTCTGTGATAAAAGAAAAGATCATGTTAGTATTGGTATTTTGTAACAACTTATAACATTGAATAATCAACATTTTTTTTGGGACCCTCATATTTAGTAGATTACAAACCAGTGTACTGTGCAATTTGCTCAGTTTCTGTGTTTGTTGATAAAATCATTGGGTCTGTGGGAGAAAACAAAATCCATGTTGGATTAAAAAATATGCTACAGTCTATTTGTTTTTTTGTTTTCAGTGTTCACTTGTTGTTTCTGGCTAATGCTCTATATATTGGCTTGTAGCAGATTTTTGGCGCAGTTAGATACCTGTTGACATATTCTAACAGTCTGTCTTTGTTATAATAAAGTGGTATTGATTTATCTGTTTGGATATTGTAAAATTTTGGGGTAGTTAGATACCAGTTGGCGTATTCTAACTGTTTGATATAATTTAGTGGTATTCATTTATCTGTTGTTGTCGAATCTTGGGGCAGTTATATAGCTGTTGGCATATTGTAACAGTTTATAGTTTTTTAATAGAAGTTTAGTTAATGTTTAATTACAGTTTAGTTAATACATTTTGGTTTTAAGAACATTAAATAAGTGTTTGTAAGATTTGCAGTTAATCTCTGCTTTAGAGTAATGGTACTATCATTACATTCGAACCATCCACATTTTTTTTATATATTCAGTATAGTGACCTGGATTGGTTGTGGCTCCTGTGTGGTAGATTATACCTATTGTTGTGAAGGTTTTTTTTACCAAGTGATACTTGACCATGTGTGAATCCAGTCCGCTTGCAGTTGTTGTTTTTGGTACCATCTGCATTGTAACGTAGAAGCATTAGTATTACGTATTTACTGTGTGTTTGTATTAGTAAGGTGGAGCGATTATCCTAATTGCAGGTAGTACACAATCTACCATGGTTTGCATTTTGTACAAGTTGCTGAAATGGAACGGATTCACAATTAGGTATTGATACATACACAAAGCGCTCATTGGGGATTTGTTCTTGTGTCACATTGTCGCACAGAGTGCATGTATGTTTCCACATGTATGAAATCTGGAAGATTTCATTTATAGGTATGTTTTTGTTTTCCAGTACTTGTAGTAAGTACATTAGAAATTCTTGTGGATCTTCCTGTGAGTTTATAGTGAATTTCACCATTCCAGCACAGTAGTCCAATTGTTGTCTTATTCCATAAACACTGTACGTGTTGTCAGTATTGTTTGTTGAGTTTCTATGAAGTACTAACATTTGCAAACACAATTGGTCTGTACTGTGTAAGTAAATGTTGTCAACTATTGGTGGTAATTGAAATGGAATATTCATTGCTACATTTGGTAGCAACTTACATCAATTACATTTGAAAGTTTAAATGGACCAGGTAGTTCTGTATCTGAGTGCTTTATGTGGAGTTTGTCTTCCTTCTTTGAAGAAGTACCTGGTTTACTTTCCCTGATAGGTTCTTTTTTGATTGTGGTACTTGATGAAGTATTAGTTTCTTTTAATCTCTTTGGAGGATTTGCAGTGACATCCTGTTGCATTTCTGTTTGATTTAGTTTTCTTTTAGAACATTTTACTTTTTGTGGAATAGGATACGTTTTTAGATGGGGGTGTATAGTGAACGAAGTCTATTGTATTGTGAAATGCAAGGAATATCAGCGTTTACTTGCATCAAAGTTGATTAAAAATAGACTGTCAAGTGTACGTAAGCGTGATAGTGCTACGGAGCTCATGCCTTCTTTAAAGACTGTTACCAATGTCTATCAATGCTTTGTCTAGGGTAAGACCTTGTGATTTATGAATGGTGACTGTGTATGCAAGAGTTAGAAAAAATTGTTCTCTTCGTACATACATGTCTTTGAAGAGAAGGAATCGAGCTGTTGAGCGTACTATCATTTTCACTTATGAAAGTTTGTCAAAGAGAATATTGACAAACTGAATGTTGTTGTCACGTGGGTATGTTTGAAAGCTAACAACTGTACCCAGTGCCCCATTAACTAGTCCTTGATCCACGTCAAGGTTACGTTTAAGCATTACTCTGCAATTTAAGGATAATTTTAATATTTTTTCCAATCCAGCTGTGTTGGAGATTGAATTTTCTAAACTATTTAGTCTTGTTGTGGCTTGTTCACACATGGGTAGTGTCATACCATGTATGTCTAGTTTGTCTCTGGCGCTAATTTCAATTATTGGTTGCATTTATTTTTTAACATTGCAACAGCTTGCAAGAGTTGGCATTAAGGCCATACAATTACATTTTTGTGGGCTAATTGTTCCATAACATCCGTATCACATGCATTATCGCCATAAAGTGCATGAATGTGCCAGGTTTTCAATATTGCTTATGCTTCTTGAGATAATATACCAACTCTAATACTTTTTAAGATGTTGGCATAAGTGAGATCTGCAGATTGCCACATGTTTTCTGTTAATTCTCTGTATTGGAAATGTTGCCAAAGGTTGACATTTCCAATGCTGGCAACAGTTTTATAGCAGAGTTTGTGTCCTAAGGTTTTAAAAATAGGCTCACCTTTCACTGGTGTCAATTGAAGAAGATCTCCGAAAACAATAATGTGTTTTCCTCCAAAGAGCTCTTCGTAGTTTGTTTTGAGTACTTCTTGTAATCTGAGGTGAATCAAGGCCAACATTAGGTTGGAGACCATGCTCACTTCATCTATTAGTAGCATTTACATTTGTTTTAATACTCTGCATCGTTCCATTGCAGCTTCTGTAGAAAGTTTGTAATAGTCTAATTTGTTTTGGTGTTCTACTGGCAGGAGTAGTAATCGGTGTAAAGTGACACCGCCTATGTTGTAGGCAGCTAAACCTGTGGGGGCAGTGACAACAGCTGACAGTTTGTTGTTTGTCAATTGTTGAAGGAATTTACTGATGATTTTGATTAAGAATGTTTTGCCAGAAACAGCTTCACCACTGACGTACAGTAGTATAGGTTTGTAATTTTGGCAGGTGCATTCTTTGTTTTCATGTTGTACACCATGTACAATTTCTTTTACTTCTTCAAAAATGCTACGTTGCTCATTGTTTAGTTTTGATTGTAGTATAGTTAAGTCTTCTTTATCTTCATACTGACACATGGTGTTTTCTACGTCTGTCATAGCTAATTCTGCCTCATTTGTTACTAGTGGCTCTCCCAGTGGTTCTTGGCTTCCTGGTACAGAAGGTTGACTACTGTCAGGAGTGTCCTTATCTAGTTGGGCCTGGAGTTCTTCTCCATGTTGCTGTTCATTGTGCAACATTGTTTTGTACTGTGTAAAGTTTACATCATTTATAGTGCTTTTACTTGCTTTGAAAGCGTCTTCATAGGATTCATAGTTGTCTTTATAGGAGTCATAGTTATCTAGTATTTCTTCTTCTTTTCTCCATGGTTTAAAGAGTTGTAGCAGGGACATGTAATATAGTACTTTATGTTGAGGAGTCTTTAATGACAATTTGATATGATTAATTAAATTTGGTTTGGTGAGTTTTACTAACCTGCCTTCACAATTTGTCACTCTGTATTTACCTTTTTTTCATCGGGTTTTATATTATTTTTGTATGTGAAGTGTTGGTCTATGTGGTATACACACATGGTTTCCAGAGTGGTACTTCTGTTTGGGTAGTATGTGTCCAGTAAATTGTTTTTTAAAATGTCTTGGCTGTTGGGATCATGTTTGGCTATTGTTTCTATATATTTGTATGATTTTAGAACTCTTTTTCTAGATTTAGCAGGACCAAGACTTAGCCATACTATATTTTCAGATTTTCCATACAAAGCAGTACCAGTTAAACGATCTGCTGCTACATAGGAGCCACATTCTGTATCGGAGAGCATTTTTATGCTCAAGCTGTATAATTTCTGAGACAGTGTTTTGTCTGATGACAGGTCATTCCAGAGGTCTTGGAGCTCTGTTTTTTCTGCTTTGGTTAAGTATGCTGTAACATATCGTGCAACTGCAGTGGAATTGTCTGCAATGTACTGCACATCTATGTTTGCATTCCATAAGTGGGCAATGATTGCATTGTAATCATTGATATATTTTTCTTCTTCTGTTCTTTTTATGTAATATGTATTTTTAGGTGATTTACCTTTAACACTATGTCTAACTGAAGACATGAAGTTGTTCACTTGACCTGTTTTTGTAACCGGTCTAGGGAAACCAAAGCAGCATTTGGTGTAGTATTTCCCTTTGTTTTTGTATTTGCGACAACAATATTTGCTACATTTGTGTCTTTGAAATTGTAAAATTTGTGCATGAAGATTATTTGTTGCTTCTGATGGATTTTCACAAGTGACATATTTTTCAATAAACTGTAAAACAGTGGCGTCACTGTCTTGACCAAATTTAGGAGCATCTTTAATCCATAAAAGCATGTGGATATGTGCTGCTCCTCTGGCTTGGAATTATTTTCTCCAAAAGAAGTGTTGCACTTCTTCGAGGGGAGGAGCAGTTTTATTACACATAAAGTGTAGCATAGCAATGAAGCGATTGTGAAAATATCTTAAACATTAACAGGATCTAGAGAAAAAAGTTCTCCATGTGTTAGTTGTTCTGTTTGTTTTGTTTTTGTTTGATATGCGTAGGAAATCATGTAAATCTTCCCATGCATATTCTGCACAACTTAATGTAACAAACCAAGTGGGTAGGCCAAGGTTTCTCATCATACAACGTACATCTCCATGACGTTGAAACCAGTACTCTTTAGTACCACGCATATTTGCTAATAGATTTGTAATATTTGATTGTAAAACCTCATCTTTTTGTTGCACTTTTTGTAATAATTGTGTAGCTGACATATTTTGAAAGTGGGATCCTGGTTTTAATGTGTGTGCAACTCTGTAACATAAAGTTGCTAGTTCACTTTCAAAGAGTAGGTGGAATATGTATTCCCAGATTTAGACAAAATGTGGATCTTCAGAATACATCCGTAATGAGCGGTATTCTGATGCTGTTATTTGAATAGGTCTATCATCGTACCTTCCTCCTTTGCCAGTAGGAATAATCAGAGGAAAAGCATGTGCTTCTTTACTTTTTTCCCATATGCTGATTGGTGATCCTTTTGTTTGACGCATTTGGTACGTTTCTAGTGCATCTTCTGCGGTGTCAGAGTGCAATGGGTGAATTGTATTATGGTCTAAAGTATTGGATATTGTAGCAGGATCTAGGAGCTCAAATTGACCAGCTTCTTGTGTCTCTTGAATTATTTCAGTGGTATCCTTCAAGTTTTCTTCAATATTAATTTCTTTGTAGTATTCATTATTGTCTTTTAGATATTGCAAGGCTTGTCTAACTTTATGGAAATCTACCAGTTGTTGCCATTTTTTGTCTTTTGTAGGTACACCATTTACTAAGATAATTAAAGATTGCTCCATTGGACGTTGCACTCCTAGAGTGTGCATATTTTCTTTTAGATCTAATGGTAGATACACTACTTTTCCCTGAATACCTTTCACTAATTCAGAGGGAAGTAATTTTGCTGTTTTTGATTGAAGGTGTATTATTGCTTGAAATGGGTGCACTGTTTGAATTATGATGCTCTCATATAAATTCAGTTGTTGTAGGGGTTTTGGTAGTGGAAATAATTCCAAATATTTGTGATAGCACGTGAAGGAGTTTGGTTGTTGTCAGGTTTTTTAGTGCAGTAACTGCAAAGTATTAAGGGGTCAGTTATTTCATATTTGTTTTCTGCTATAAGGTGGAGAGCTAATTCAAACCATTTAGAATCTTCATTGTCTTCTATTTTGTATGTTAGGTCTACAGTTTTTGTGTTACTTTTATAGATATTTCTACGGCAACATACACACACATGGTTTGGTATTTCAGCAGATGTACTTTTAAATTTCAGTATTTCTTTTTTGTATGTGTGTAGTAGAAGGTTGCCATGCATAGAATTGTTGCTGATTTCATTTAAAGCTATTTTATTCTGTAAGTGGCTTTCACTTTGAAAATATTTTTTCTGGATATAGTCGATTTCTTCAAGTAGGTCTTTTGCTGTACCATGTAGAAGAATGTTATTTAAATTGGCTAGTGCTAAAGCAGGACTTTTAGCATAGTACAGTTTATAGACTAGATTTCTTATAGTTGAATGATGTGTTGATATCATTTTAATATAATGGAAGGTGGTTTAGCAAGTAGGTCCTGAAATGTAGGCCAATGAATATCCTTGTAGTCCTGTGTACTTGCGCACTGGACAGGTATCCATATTTTGCAGTAGTTTAATTTTGATTTTGTCTTTGCCTTTCACATATTGATTGAGGAATTGGCGTAAAGACTTGATAGATTCTTTGGGAATGTTACACATTGACGTGCATGGCCATTTGTATACTAGACGTTCTGATTCAGTTGAATGGAGAGGTAATTCTAGGTTTTCTGTGGATATTTTTGTAAGCAGTATTTCTTGTTCCATTATGGTATTATTAACTTTTTCATAACCTCATCCACTGCTATGTATGGCAATTGTATTTCTTTGCTTTTGTTTGTATGCTTCTTCATTAAAGTATGTTTCTGTGCTCGTAGTGTGACTCCATTCACCTCCACAGATACTTAAGAAGTTATTTCTGTTGACATTTTGTTTATTGAGAAGTCTTTTTTGTAATTTAGTCATTAGTTTTGTTAGTGGTTTCATTTTGTTTAACACTAAAATAAATACCTTTCTTTTGAGAAGGATTGCACTGTCTATCAACGCTTCTAAAATTAATTTCCTACGATAGGTTTTAAGGGTTGAGCTTGATTTCTCTCCTGTTTTTATAAGAATTTGAAGGACTCTGTGACGGAACATTTTTGCGAACATACTTTTTTTGGTATGCTTAGTTTACACTATGTCAAGATTTATAGGAGCAGTTTTATCTGTAGTGGTAGCTGATTTTTTGTTAATTGTTTTGTGGTTCGTTTTACATTTTGATAGAGGAGGCAAAGTTTCTGTACTTGAAGCTTGGTTTGTTTCGCTAAATGACTGTATTAGCTGTTTTGTTTTAACTTTTTTTACAAATTCTGCTAGAGATGGATGCTTGTTTTGGACCCTTCCATTTTCATTTGCTCTGCTTCTCCGTTGCTTTCTACGGACTTGATTTTTGGTAGGCATACTTTAGGGTCTGTTGAAAAAAATAAAGAAGGTATGGGTTGGGGTGTTCTTAATGTATGTGTGCTGTGTGCATGAGTGTCTGAGTAAGATGATAAAGATGTATGTAATGGTGTGTGATTGTGCATTGGGCAACTACAACTAGTTGGGATCGGTATTCTTGAATTTATGTGCTACTAAACTGGGGTTCAGATGATAGTAGACAGTTAGCTGGTGGTGTAGAGAAGTAGAAATAGTAAATCTAATGGTATACAATCAAAACAGTTGTTTGTTCTATAATATCAAAATTCTAGGGGTTGAGTTGGGCTATTTGTGTGTCGAAAAATAAGAAATTGTGCGTCATTCTGCCTGTAAATCTCTGTTTAAGAAATGGGGATTTGTAGACAGAATGGTGCACAATCTCTATTTTTAGGCACAGAAACAGCATGAATTAACCTTACAGTGTGTTTGAATAACAGTACAAATAATTTGGTGGTATTCAACTTACTTTTTTTCTGAAATGGGCAGGTTTCTTCTTAGTTGTTCTTTGTACTTCAAATTCGGCTTTTCTTTTCAGGAGAATGGTCTTCACTGCAATTGTAACAATAGAAATCATTAAAAACATAATCTATCGTAAAGGTGGATCACCGAAGAAAAGTGCAAGGATCACATCCTTTTAGGATTTTTCTGAACCGGCTTCGACATGGATTGTTGGTTTGAACAACGGCTTCATCAGGAGGAATATATCACCATACTGCAAAAAACACACAAGGACATAACTAAATCATATTGCATAAGAAATCCTATTCAAATGCATGCTGCCTGCACAATACAATTGATAACATCTTTTTACAAAAGTTATGTATAAAGACACCTAGTATACAAAGCATAAATTAGTATATTGGTGTCGCTAATCAACACGGTTGAACACCAGAGAGCAGGGTTAGTGAGACCCAAAACCAGAGCCGTGCTGAATGATGAAGAAACGGACACACCAGAGTGAAGCTGCTGAGATAAACCAGTTACTGAGAACAAGGGAGAAAGGAAAAGGCTGCTCAAATAAAGCTGACTAACTGACCAGGTGTGCACACATTTCTGTGCTCAACAGGTAGACATGAGTGCAGCAACCACCCAACAAGATTTCAGTCTGTACCCTGACTTGTGAAAATCTAAATAAATCAGACCATCAAGTTAGAGACCAAGCCCAAACCGTGTAAGAGATGATCGTGAACTAAACGGGGGCTCACCTTAAGGGGTCTATGCTTAGACTGCCAATGTCCAAAGCAGTAAAAACTTGATAGGAGAGGGTAAACGCAGTCTGCAGGACTTGCCAAATAACCTAGCTGTAAATGTAAAAAGCCCCAAAAAAATGCCAATTAGCCACAAGTTGCTGATGGTAAATAAGTCATACACGCGACTGTAGTGCAAGCATGGTAGTGCCAAGTGCACATCAAAAGCCTTCACGGAATATTGTGTTCATCACCCAATGCAACCGCAGTGCACGAGTGTTCATATATAGTTTAAACAGAACAAAATGTCACACACAAAGTGCGCGGGATGGAAAAGCACTGCCCGATGGTTTTGGGCTGGCTCTAAAAACAAGAAGGCAGTTTGGCGTAAATTATAAGCCAAGAAACATGAAGCCTCAGCTTAATCATATAAAATTTAGAAAGATGCCAGAGCCAATAAGTAAGCTTGCACTAAGGCCCAAAGGATCACCAAAATGAAAACGACTCACCTCGGCTGGAAACGGTGCATAGCTCAGGAATGCGAAGTGAATTTGTCTCCGAGTTGAAATAAAACTGACCGCAAATGCCACGCCTACGCATAAGGTGAAATGCAAAAATGAGTGCTCCAATGGGGTGACATGCTAAAGGAGCCTTAAATGGCCACAGAGCACGCACAGCTGGCTCGAAGGGCAGCAATACGCTGCAAGTAGCGTAAGTGGCGCTCACATGACCGCTAGTCAGGTGAGGAGCAAAGGGATCTTTTTTGCCGTAAATGCTGCTGCCAGCCCACGTGAAAAAAATCTAAAAATAAAAATGACCTTTAAGACAAAATGCATGAAACCGCATTGACAGCAGCCTAATGCCTAGCCACTGTAAACATGAAAGTAATGACCCTCATGGAAAAATAATTTGAAAAAATGAATACATCAAATTAACACCTAATGAAGAGCCTCAAAACTGTTGGTAGGCCTAAATGCATAAATGGGCACCAGCAGTTCACCGGTGCCTGACCTCTCCAAGCCATAAGCATCGCTGCTGTAATGAATGGGGCTCATTGAATAAATACATGATTAGGAGAAAGGGGACATGATTAAAGAAACGGTGCTGCTGGAAAGCAAATCACAGAGCTAAATCCTAAATCTAAGCCTAAGTCCTGACACTAGCCCTTAATACAAGGGACAAGAGATGGAATAGCAGTAAGTTACAGAAGACACCTCAATGGTCCAAAAATCAAGCTGGTATTCGAGCGTGTTGAGGCCCTTATGGAGTGTTTTTAGATTGAAAATCCACATTTATTCTTTATAAGACAATGTATTGGCTATTTGAACTGACCCATTGGCAAAAACTTTTTCATTACAAAACCATGTTAGTGATTCCGTATCATGGCTCATTTAAACAAAGTGAGATACTAGTGGTGCAGAGAGTGTTCACGTTCTAATTTTAGAACAATGTTCATTGATACAAAGGTGAACCTCTCTTGAAGCTTTACCCACATAAAACAGTTGACATGGACATTGAATGGCATACACTACATTCTTGCTTTTGCAAGTAGTAAATGTACATAATTCGCAAGTCCTGCCATCGTTGGAGAAGTCCATCACTTTTTTAGAAAATTTGCAAGCTACACATGAAGTACATGGACAATGGCCTTTAACTTGGTTTAGATTAGTGTCTCTTACCTGATGGGTTTGTAAAGGTAATCTGGTGGCACGTGTAAGTTTCTGCCCCAAGTTTTTGCTTTTTTTGAAGGCAAATAAAGGTTTCTGAAGCTTGAGATCAGTAGAATTAAGAATCCTCCAATTCTTCAGAATCAAAGCTTTCATCGTCTCACTATATTGACGGAAAGTGGACACACAAGTTAGCCGTTCTTTCTTTACATTTTTAGGTTTGGCAATGAGTAAGGCAGTAAGATTAATGTAACACACCTTTTTTCTTGAGTGTTTAATCAATTTCCAGGGGTACCCGCGGTGCAAAAGCCTAGCTTGCAACTCGTCCGCATGTGTATTAAATTGCATGATACTGGAACAATTACGGCATAACCGTAAAATCATCCCATATGGGAGATTATGCAAAAGGCTTTTGGGATGTTGGCTTTCAAACTGCAGGGTTGTATTCCTTTCTGTCGGTTTTCTGTACAGCTCTGTTTGACATCAACCTGATTAAGCCAACTCATAAAACCTTCCAATGTATCAGTCACCTTCCCAAAACAAAAAAATGTCTTTACCGACCGTATAACCTGATGTTTCTGATGAACGGATTCACATCATTAAGCACAAAATTTTCTTCAAACAGGGACATGAAGATAATCGCCAGATTGGATTTATTGCATCCCAGACCATGGCTTCGGAGATGCCTTTAGCTAAGTTCTCTGCAAAGTAGTTCACAAGGGAGTCCTGGAGCTCACTGCTGGATGCTATGTCTGCTAGGACATAGTCTTGGAGCTTCCAGGACCTCTGTGGGGGAGCTGGGAGGCCTTTGACTCATAGGCAGACTATGACTGGGGCAATAGTTAGATATAAATCTGCGCTCGATTTGTATGTCTTCGATGCAGGGGAAGAGTGTGCCGGTCACCAGCAGAAGGTCTACCCTTGAGTATCCTCTGTGGACATGGGAGTAGAATGTCTAGCCCAGATCTCCACAGTGAGCCAATCTCCAGGTGTCAATGGTGCCTGTGTCCCTCAAAAACTCTCCCATTCCCAGCGCCCAGGAAAAGTCCTCCCTGGAGGGCGGAAGAGTTTTGTCAATATTAGGGTCTGGGGTGAGATTTAAGTCTCCGATTAGCAGGCGTCCTTCTGTGAAGGAGGTGAGCGTGGGGTGGATGTTGCTGAGAAAGCGTTCTTGTGCGGCATTCGGGGCATATATCACTGCTATGGTGATTGGGAGGTCTGTCAGGAGCCCCTTGAGCAGCAGGTATCTCCCCGCTGGGTCTCGTTTGACCAAGATTCGTGTTATTGGTACCGCACGGCTGAGGAAAATAGCAACCCCCCTTTTTTCTGGCCCGATGGGGCAAAGAGTTTTGTAGGATATTGTCGGAAGTTTACTCTCTTCTCGTCGGGTTCAAAGAGGTATGTTTCTTGGAGGCACACGATGTCCGCTTCCAGATGAGCCAGTCTATGTTCCACGGACTTCCGTTTTCTGGGTGAGTACAGCCCCTGCACATTCCAAGTTACCATGGTGAGCACTTTAGTGGCCTTCATACTCCAGGGCGGTGTTGCGTATGTGTTCCTTAGATTGCCTCTGCTGATACTCCTGCGGTAAGCCGGACCCCATGTTGAGTGCCAGGTTCCTGTTCATGATCCCCCGCCCGTTCCACCCCCCCCCCCCCAAAACTGTCCAAGTCTTTAGGACCAGCCTTCGGCCAACGGGGTGTCCGGCGGGGCCAACGCAACCGACTAACTTGGAGGCAACGGTGCCTCAACTAATGTTTGGTGGAACAGCAGAGTTCTGACGTTCCGGTACCCCGGATTGCAGCTCCCAAGGTTGCATGATCTGCGCTATCATGGGGCGTGGTCCGTATCGTTGGCTCCTACTCGGCGCTCATAACTGAGGCTCTTCAGTGGGAGTTGCGCTCCGTTCTAGCCGTTCGGCTTGCTCTTGGGTGGCGGTCCACAAAGCCTGCAGCGTCTTTTCACTCGAGTCCAGGAGGGATCAGGATTCCTTGCACGAGCTGACCGGGCGGATGTGTCCTTGTCGGGATCGTCCTCTTCTGACGCCGGATTTAAGGGCATCTCATCCTCCTACAGAGTGCGAATGAGGCGGGGCTTTCCCTCCCAGGTGAAGGCCAGGGCCATAGGAAATGGCCAGTGATAGGTGGTTTTCGTCTCCCTGAGCCAATCCGTGATGGGTCGTAGGGCCTTCCTCTTTGCAAGTGTGATGGTGGCCAGGTCCCGGTACAGAGAGATGGAGGCGTCCCTGATGAGAGTGTGGGGTGAATCCCTGGCTTCCCGCATGATTTCCTCCTTAACTTTATAGAAGTGTGAACTCTGGCTTAGACATTGGGCGGGGTGGCTGTATTTGCTCTGGATCTCGTTTGATGCACTCTAGTTCCATTGGGGCCTTGTCTGGAAGGGTCAGAATGAAGTGAAACAGATCGACATAGGGGCCCAGATCTGCGTCCGGGACTGCTCTCGGAATTCCTCTAAGGCGGATGTTGTTCCGACGGGAGCGATTTTCGGCGTCTTCCTGTCTCAGCTCCAGGGCTTCACATCTGGCCTGGAGTGCAGTGATTCTGTCCGAGCCTTCCCCGATCTCATGGCTGTGCTCGCACAGGGTTGACTCCACTTCCTTGGTTCTTGCCTCCACTTCCCCCATCCGTTCGTCCAAGACTGATCTTTTTCATGACGACCTCTGTGCCCTTCTGGTATTCTTTTGTGAGGGCCTGTAGGAGCTCCTGTAGATCAGATTTGGTCACGGTCTGTGCCATGGGGACAGGGTCCACCTCTGCGTGTGTGCTGGTGGCCATCGCCTCAGGGCGGTCCCCTCTCTTGGGCTTGTCTGTGCTCGGGGTTGCCAGCAGGGCAGAGATGTCTGTTTTGTGGCTGTAAGTGCTTTGGCCATTCTGGGTAAGGTGAGTGCTCCTGTGGCGCCTCGGGGGAGGGTCCGCTTTTGCTCTTGTGAATCCCGCCTGGCCTCGGTCTGGATCGGGAGGGGGGGGTTCTTTGTTTCGCAGTTGTAGAGATCTGGTCGTTGTTTATAGAAGGACTTATGCTGAAGGGTTGCGCCCTGAAGATGTGAGGTTGGAATATCAGATGGTTTGTCCTGTAACCTCCGGAGCTGTCTCAGCTCCTAGGGCTTAGCAGTGGATGCTCGTAGGGTTCCTCCTTCGGTGGTGCAGGGTGCCTGAGAGAGGAGGTTGAGTTGCTGGAGCGCTGTTGAGGTCTCTCAGATATCCCCTTAGGGAATTTCCCACCCTACCTTCAGCGGTGTCAGCAGGGGAGAAACCACCCTGCGGACAGTGGCAGGGATCAGGATAACTCTGTTCGGCAGGTGCTGCTGTGGGTTCCGTTGGTGCTGCTAGGCTTCTGCCTCTGGCGGGGACACTGTACTTCTGCCTGCATGCAGACCAGTTCCTTCACTGGTCTCCAGAACAGGAGTGGCCTGTTAATCTGTGCGTGGTGTAAGTCTGATAAATGTTCTTGAGCCTTGTGGACTGCTCTGCTGCTGTCTGGGGCCCTTGGGTCCAGAGGTGCTCAGTGGCATGAGTAAGCCCTTGGGGACGGTTGCTCTGGGCCCACACTGTTCTCCTACATTTCACGGGTTTCTGAACGTTCCCTCATGTCCCTTCGCAGGCGCCCCACTCAACTGCAGCTATACGTAATCGACGAGCCGTGGATTAGTTGTTTCTGCAGCTTCTCAGCTGTTTGATGTGTGCGATCAGAGAGCCGCGGTATAGCTGCTCCTGCAGCGACACACAGCATGTGCCTTCCCGGGTAGGTACTCAAAGTAGATTAAAGTTACAGCTGCCTGCTGTGTTGTTAAGCTGCTCGCTTGCTGAGTGGTGCTTTTCCTTTGTTGAGGGTTTCAGTCGCGGCACGGAGCGGAGACCCCAGCATGAGGGATAAAGTCGGCGTTGAGCGAGATGTGGTCTAAGCTGACTCTGGAGCCTCGGGAAGACCCTTGTCTTATCGGGTAAGGATTTGAGATTACAATCCTTACTGCTGCGTCCGGTCTGCTTTGATTTTTCTGACCTCCTACTTTGTGGGCTCTGCAGAGGAATTGGTGTCTGTGGTCTGTTGGGTCTTGCCGAGACAACTCATGCCGTGATGGTCGCTCCGGGCACCGTGGGTCCAGCGAGGGGAGGATAAGGGACCCCGGATGTGTATGGGCCTCTGTGTGCCCTCTTTTCTTGGGATATGGTCACTCACATGACACGGTGCACGACCCGGCACCGTGATTTATTCCACTCTGTGATGGGCATAGCAGGGAGAGTGCAGAGTCAGGGGGGGAGGCAGCAGTGGGAGCCGGGCAGTGTCAGGCAGCGGTACACTCTAGCATGCCCTCTCCGTAGCACTCACCGGTCAACGTTGGTCTCTTGCGGCAGCGCCGTCACTGGGGCCCGCAGGCTCTACTCCCTGCACACCAAAGCCTTGGCCCGGCAAGCAACATCATCCTGTCGCTGTGGTTCTCCTCCACCTCCTCTCCGTATCGGATTATGGTTGCTGCAGTTTTCTGTTCATGCAGCTTTCTCTAGCGGCCCGAACGGGCCAGATGGGCGCTGAGGGGGGACCAGCAAGCAAGCCGGGGGTCTAAGCTGGGCCGGCGGGCGTCTGTCCCTTCTTTGGGCTCCGGGGGGGACGGGCTGCCTTCTCAACCCCGGCGGCCTGTTGGTCGGGCCACCGTCCATGCCACCCACCACACAACCGTGCCCCTCGTTGTTGGGGCTGCTGTGATGGAATCAGCGGGAAAGCTGCTTTGAAGTGGCAGACACGCTCCCATGCGGGGAGTCTTACCGCAGGCGGGTTAGGGTTATTGCTGGGATCTCGGCCCCACTCCCGGGACACGGCAGTCCGGCATCATGTTCCTGTTATTTGGCAGGGTTATCCCGCTTCAGTTGCGTTGCGGACCCGGCGCGGCAGAGGGATGAGACTGTCCCCGGTTGTGCACCTGCATTTGGGAGCACTTTTGCAGCCTTTGGAACACTGTTTCACCAGAGATTCATCGCCGGTTGCGTGGCGCGAGCCGGGATCTCCTAGAGAGCCTCTCCAGCCATCTTGTGTCCAAGCCACGCGTCCCTGTGACTACCTATTTAAAATGTAAGGCCTAGTTTCCCCACACCTTTATACTTTTCAATGTTGCTCTTGGAGTTGTCCCTACACAGTCTTAAATCAGAATATTTATGTTATCAGGCAACAATTAAATTCTAGCATTAAGTTCTATTATAATAATGTGTAGCTAGGCCATGGTGTACACATTCTTGGGTGTGGTTGTTGAGTATCAATTGTATGTTTCTCCATGTTGATCAGTTGTTAAGGGACTTACATTCTAGAACCCCTTTCTCTTATTGGCGCCTCATATTCTTTTAGATGTTTGTATGCCTGTTAGTCATCCTTTACTTTTCTCCTGTGTGTGTGGTTTCAAATGCGGCAAAGGCCCAAGACGGTGTTGTATATACTGTGGAGTGCATAAGGGGGGGGGAAGGGGAGTGTTAGTGGGATCTGAATGTGGGAATGGGATGTAGGCAGAATAGATGCAGATTGCACTAGACTCAAACCGCCATCTTAGAAAATAGTGATCTTTAAATCGAGGCCTGCTACTGCGCTGCATCCAGGACAGTAGGCCTGGCCACAGAACACAGACTGGGGCAGGAGTGGGGCAGGCCATGCTCACACAGATCCATAAACCTCTCATTGTCTCATATCATTAACACATGTAATCCAGAAAGAATTCACCCTTCAAGGACACAAGGGGACCGAGAACCTCCAGCAAGCACTTATCCCACGAGAAGGGGGACGCAAGTCCCTGACCCAGTCCAGCCCCAAACCTAAGTGATAGTGACAAGCTGCCCCATCCCAAAACCTCTGCATTCCACAGCACCAGTCAACCCAAGATCCCAGACCATAAAGCTGTTTGAGCACCCATTCCTTACAAAGATCACACGCATAATATTAAAGGCCCCTGTGATTTGTGCTGCAATGTGCAAGTGGCTCCGGTGGGGGCAACAAATTGAGCGCTCAGGGTGTGAAGGCCTGGAACGTTGCTCACGCGTCTGGGTTTGAGTTGAGGTTTGCTAAGATAAGATGACCTTGAATGTAGCCTCTGCGCCCAAATCTGCAGTACCAGGTGCACATCAGGCCTCTGATAGGGAATGTTATGAGCTTATGATTGATGCTGATGACCCATACCGTTATCAAATGGAAAAACGGAACCAAATATACATTGAATAGGACAGAAGAGAGGGGACAGGGGAGACCCCGAGATACTCCACAGATGCCAATGTCACTGAAGCAAACTTGTCCATTTGTATTTATAAATTTATGTTCGTACCTTACTATGATGTGTGTACTTTTCAAGCCATTATTTATATAACCTGTAGTGTGTCATAGGCATGAGTGAAATTCGGGGTATTATACTTTTCGAGAAGCTGAAATTTAATTGGTTTTAATGTTGTAATTGTTCACTAAGTTGTTATAATTTTTGTGAAGTATATATATTCGGTTTTGTTCTTTTTACTTTAAGGTTTTACATCTAATTATTTCTCATAAGGGGGAAGATATGTAGTGTGTATGGTAATACGGAATGTCACGTCGCACGAACCATTCTCTGTTTGTGTTCCTTTGAGCGTGGTTCGCGTGACCGGCAGGTGAGTTGGAGGTTCAGAAAAGGGGAGGACTGGTCCAGCGGGCCGCTGTAATAAACTAAAGATACCCTTACTTACCGCGTCCGCCTTATTCTTTACAGTGCACATTTCATCTGTCAGAATAGTCACCATGACAGTAACAGAGAATGCAATGCACACTGGGTATGCTACTCATTTAATCTGTCAGAATAGTCACCATGACAGTAAATGAGCATGCAATTCACACTGGGCATGGTCAGTGCTTAAGTGGGGTAATAAATTGAGAGAGAGGCTCTCATTGGGGGTGTGTCTTAGGTGATGGGTAAGGCCTAATAATTGATGGGCGTGGCCTAAAAAAGAACTAGCATGATCCGAATGTTCAGGAGTGGTTTGGCCTACATAACTTACACATGCAACACCATCTGCTTGGTAAATTCCTACTTGGATATGCTCTCACCAAACTGAAGTTTCGAAGCATTATTTATTGCACCTTTAACCAGGGCCACTGGCAAAAGGTTAGGTGGTGAGGTACATCAGCAGCTGCACTAATATCTCAGTACATGTCAGGCCAGACAACTCTTCAAAACCATGTATAAAGTGGGAGGAGGCTTTAAAATTAAACAAAACTCCCAAAACAGGGACAGAATGAGGGAATACAACCCCTCCAGGCTAGCAACCTCTCTTCACAGATTTCTCGACGTGGTAATTCATCATGACAGGCTTGCCCTCTCCTTTTCCCTCCTCACTCCCAGGTTTGGATTTCAACAATACTCTGTTTTATGAAGACGCCTTGAGAAGCACCAATTTATAATAAAGTACTCTGAAACATATATACACCATCTTATAAATGTTAAGAAAAGAAAGCGTATGGTTATAGCGCTATTTAATTTCCCCCGTCTTGAATGGAGGAATAGGAATACCACAAGGCAATTCAATGGAAGGCTAAAAAGAAATAACCTCTGGGTTTTTGGAGATGTAGTTTCAAGACTGTGGGTAATATGTGAAAGTGTAACCTGGTTTTTTTCCTTATTTGACAAAGGCATGCTTCATGTGTAAGGACAACGTGGGATTGCACTAAAAACCGTTTTGTTGTGTCAATTAATTCCTACACCTCTCCTTCCATTTAACACCTTAAAATAATATGAGAGGATATTTTCTTAAAATGTTACTGGGAAGAATAACTGGCACACGTCGTTCAAACACTAAGAAACTCGCTGAAATATTCATGCCCAGCAAAACCCTAAAATGGGATATTTTTTCAAGCTTGAACTGATCTTACATGTGCTACCGCTTTATCTGTATATTTCTAGTCTTGGACACTAATGATCTCTATTTGATTCAGCTTGCCATAGCTAACAGGTGAATTCACTAAAGAGGAACACTCTACCTTTCTTATTTATTATTTTTAACTGCCAGCCAGAAAAAAAAACTAGTGGGTTGACAGATTTTGAGTTGTTCCTGCCAAAAAAGGACACAACCACTACTGGCAGTTGCTGGTCATGTAGACCATTACAGGGCAATGTGTCAATTAAGATGGAATGGTCTTGGCTATCTTAAAAGTAGCTGATAGGTCTAATATCACCAGCAGAGCCCGTTAGCTTTAACTGTGGTAGTTTCTGTATCATCTAAAAAATCCATAAAACCATTTTGGTCTTGTGACAAGGGCAGGAGGCATGCAGTTCGATATACAAGCACGAGTTCAGACGTTGAATTGGGCAATATGTCCAGAATGCCTACACCACTTACATTTCTAAAACAAGGAAGGATGGGCAAGCAGTAAGCGTTCCACACCTTGTTTGTAATAACAGAACAATGCTCTGCCTGTTAGCTGTTCTCACGTGCAACTATGAAAATGTTCTTCTAGCTAGGATGTGGGACACTTGTGAATTTTACATTTTCACTCATCCAATAAAGCTTCCTTGTTAGCAGGCAGATCTACTTTGCTATAGAATGTCACTCAATATTTAAAAATGTTGTCTTGTGCAAACTGACATAATTTGTAGACTTTAAGCTCTGTAATACTGTATTATTGATTGCTTCATTCTGCTGGGAAACGTTGCACCTTTAAACTATTTTGATACTATTTAATAAAGTGTAATTTGAATTTGTTTCACATTTGGTTATACACATTACTTTTTGATCTATTTTACGGTTTGCCACATTGCATCGATTTCTGTTACTACTTAAAGCTGTTCATTTTAGCATTCAGATTGCACATTTATGAACATCTACCCCAATCGGATCCTATTTCTATGATGCAAGAACATCAACTTTACAATACCGTGGTCCTCTATGATGAAATTGACAGGCAAATGCATGGTTTTTTCTCAAAAGGCCACATTTCTAATTGAATTCAAATGAGCTCATTTGGCCAAATATGCGTCCATAATACAAATAATTAATGGTATTTTCTTGATTATTCTTGGTTTGACGCTTGTCAGGATAGAGATAATAGAGCACTCTGCGCACAAAGAAAAGAGGCTCGGCACCAACTGCCACTTATGAACCCTCGGACTCTTTGACAATGTGTCACAGCACTGTACTCTCACCTGATAAATTTGGGCTGCTGTTAGGGACCTAACCACGCCCTACCTACCTTTGGTATGGCTATAAATGCACACACGCATTTTACAACTCCTTTAATAACTTCTCAATCCTCTGATTAGTCTTCCATCCTCACAGCGCTTCGAGGCCATGTCAATGGCAGTAGGTGCTCTACAAGTACCAAATGACCTCACATAACTTTATTAATACTAGAAGTTGAAGAAGCCCTAAGGGCAGACAATGGAAAGAACAAGTGACCAATAGTGGTGATCCTGAATACCCTAGGTCAACAATGGAAAAGAGATGGGTGGAAATAAATGGGTGTAGTGATTGGTAATGAAGACATTTGGACCGCACCTGATCCACGCTACTCACAGTTCACTTATTTGTCATGTGGGTTATTGTAACTCGTGGGATTGTGAGGTTTGGGTTCCAGAAACCACTACAAGAGCTGTAGGGTACCAACAACAACACAAAAAGTTTACATTGTTTAAAAGTGCCACGATGGTGTAGAGGAGGTCCCAAGTAAAGCCTGCACTCCGGTATACATAGATCTACCTCCAACGAAGTACTTTAGTGTAAGTATATTCCACTTTGCACAAAAGCAGAACCAACCCAGGTTACTAAAGGCCAAACGCAAGAAGATTCATATTCTAGCAACACGAGGAGAGACGGCTGAATCGAAACTTGACAGAAGCAACTTGTGCCAGTGAAGCCAAGGTCATACCAATAGACGAGACGAACAATAGCTACATATAATTGAAACTTAAGAACAGAATATCCTGTCTCTGAAAGGTCAAGATAAGGAGGTGTAGGCAGGTGGCAAGCTAAATACGAATCAAATACACAAATTGTCAGAAACTAGACAAATTCACGGTGTGGGAAGCACGTGACCAGCCGAGCGAGAAGAAGCACAGCTTCACACCTATGCTTGGCATCCGCCCAGGCAGAGATATCAGAACTTTTCCAGACAGAAGATGCAGTTTTGAGGCCAATCACAGTGAAATAATTGACACATAGTTGCTGAAGCGATGATTGATTGTAACCATAATTGGAGAAAGGCCGGGTAACTGAGGGGCACCCCGCACCTGGCTGACCATTCTGCGTGCTGCTAAGGGAAGTGGAAGAATATGCATGGGGTTGGTGCCAACCCAATCACAACCGACCAAATGATCTAGGGTCCTATAGTTAGTAGAACCAATGAGACGTCGTACTTTTAGTGACGTTTTCAGTAGTCATTTTTGAAGGTAGGGCTCAGATGCCCACCTGACAGTGTTTACCCAATCCCCTCACTCCGATACCATTACAGATATAGTACCTATATTAAAGTTACCTTTTCCTAACCAATAGAATTGCATGTTCTTTTGAGTGTTACACGTCAATTATGACAAGTTTTGAGTATACCTGTTACAACTTGTATGAAGTTCATTGAAGTTGAAGCGAGAAGGACGATTGCATCACTGCTGATTTCCATGACCCCCCGTTTTTTGTACTTGTCATTGAACGGACTCCCTTTGCCAAACCATTGAGTTGACCTTATTGATTGGTGTTGGAGTAATAAATCTGCACCCCCATCCTTCTCAATAATTGCAGCTATCTCGTTTTAAAGTACTTTGGAGCAAACCTCGGCTCCATGGGCCGGCCGGGGGTCTCCGGAGTACACTTGGTAGCAGACATTGATGGTTATCGATTATTGATTAGAATAAGACACCCATTGACCGTCGACATAAAGTAACTCTAGGTCTACGGCAATATCACAAGTCCTTTGCCATTCGGCCGAGTAGACCGTGAAGCTCCCCGTAGACAGTGGTAGTGTAAGAAAAAACTGCAGACCAGGGTCTGAAGGGACCCGTGTTCCCCACATCCCTTCCCATTCCTACGGGCAGCTGAGCGGGTGAAAAGCTGAAGAAGGCGGTAACGAAGGTGGTGATCTTGAGGGTCCAGAGAGGAAATATGAGAACGGTGAGTAAAAAAGATTGAGTGTTTTGGCAAAAGTGCATGCTTTAGAACAAGGAACATGCTGTGCATAGGCCGACATCTAGTGGAAGCTGCGGAGTATTACAGTTTGTTTTTCGAAACTCGAAAATGGGCGTCGACACAATACTATCCCTAGTGTGACGTCCACTGTACCCAAGATCCCTCACGCGTCTAGGATCCTCAGATTGTTTTTTTCCGCCATACTGGTCGGAAGCATTTTGCGGAGTCCCCTGGCCTTAGCCATACTTTTGCTAATATATTGATTAATTTACATCCTTCCCGATCCCAACGTCGAACTTCAACACTCGACGCCAGCTGGAGAAGAAATCGACCATCGACTGCTGCACAACAGATTTGGGCCTCGGAAGGCCTCTGGCCTCGGCCCGGGCCTTGGAAGGCCTCTGGCCTTGGCCCTGCAAGTAGGAAGAGTGGGGGGTTGGACATACTCTACATTCTTGGTATATAGGTACACCTTATACATTTCCTACACTTAACAGCCCGCTGCCTCAAGGTGCGTATGGAGGGTACCCCTTTTCAATTCTGCCCCAAGTGCAATCGCAAATACCCTTGGGTCGACAGGCACGCCACGTGCAATCTCTGCTTGCCGAGGGACCACCCCGAAGCGAACTGCAGAGCGTGTAGTAGGTTTAAACCTAAGACACTTAAGGACCGTTCGACAAAGCGTTGGGCCCACCACGCCAGGCAGGCAGCCATGGCAGCGGAGGGCGCCTTCAGCGATGGCAGCGACGCCGTGCTTTCGGACGGCGAGGGCATTACGGCGTCGAAAGACAGCCGAGCGCAGGTCCCCGACCTCGGAAGGTCGTCCGACAGGGCGGCTATGGGGAAGACCCCCGGCGACACAGGCGCTTCACACACCACTCACACTAAACACACCAAGTCCAACCGAGACTCGACGACGTTGAGTTCTCGGAAAGAGGCACAAACAGAACGGTTCGAATCAGTGTCCTCCTGGCGTTCGAGATCGCCGCATGACTCCAGGCAATCATCCACTCTTGCCAAGAGTGCCTCGCTCCGTAGGCTAACAGAAGTTCGATCGTCGGAAGACGAAGACGACTTCCACCCACAGGCCGCACTCCAGGAGTCGGAGCCCGCAGACAAGATCAGCGCGGCCCCACGTTCGAAGAACAGGGACTCTACCCCTGATCCTCGACGCCAGGCGTCGAAAACCTGCAGAGCCACAAAGGGACAGGGAAAACACTTTTCCACTCACGGGGAGGGGTGAAAACAGCAGAAGAAGTAGCCTCTGCACTCTTCCACACCTGTGAAACACTCCACTCCTCCTAAACAGGCAGACAAGACCAGGTCTGCTGATATTTCAAAAACCAGCAAATCTACTCAAGATAAATCTTCAAAACTTTCTGAGAGAGTCATTCCCAGTTCCAAAAAATGGTCCAGTGATGACATAGATAGGGTCATGTCAAGGATGTCGTCTTTGGCAGACTTTTACGATAACAATCCAGACCATTTCCTTTCATATGATCCACAAGGGGCTACACCCTCAGGCTCTAATGATCCTATCCCCCCGAGTAAGAAGTCCCAGTTTGAGACACTGATGAGGTCTACAGACCCCTTCGAGGTACAACCATACTCACGGCCATACTCACTGTATCAAGGAGAGACTTCCTTTGGTGAGGACCAAGATTTTGGCATGGTAGAAGAGCAAACCGGGACGGGCTACTATGGGGATGATGAGGACCAAGAAGAGGAAGAGGAAGACCCTGAAACCTACAGAGTTGATTCCCCGGTAGAGAAGGAAGCCCCGATTACCGACTCCCCTGTCAATAACCAACCCCTCCTGAACGAGGTTCTCGCACGTGCAGCAGAACATTTCCATATTGACACCCACAGTGTCCAGGAAGAGAGGGACTTCGCCGAGGAGTTAGTGGGAGAAAGGAGGCCTGTTGCCCAGACCATCCCTATCCTTCAGTCTATTCAGCGAAGAATAGACCCGCCCCTGGTGAACCCGAACCTCACCAGAGCAGTCAATCCCAGAGTTGAAAAACTTTTCAGGGCAGCCCAGTCTGACCCTCTCTTTATAAGAGGACATCTGAAGCCAGACTCCCTAGTTGTCACTAACACTCGTAAGAGGGCTGGAACACCCTTGTCATCGTCCGAAGCTCCTGCAGACAAGGAGAGCAAAAAACTATATGGTTTCGGCAGGAAAGTAGCCTCAACGTCCGCCTATCAGGCAAGGATTGCAAACTCCACCACCCTGTTGGCCAGCCACAACTGCCATCAGTGGGAAGAAGTCGCAGCACTCATAGCCTCTGCACCAGAACCCTTAAAGGGCCAGTTAGCACGAATTTCCGCAGAGGGTAGAGCCGTGTCTGGTTGCATTTTAAAAGCAACTTTTGACGCCGCGGACAACGCAGGCAAATTGATAGCAGAAGGTACTGTTATCAAGAGACATGCGTGGTTACGGCAGTCTGGTTTTAAGGCAGAAACCTAGGCATCATTGTTGGAAAAACCGGTGGAAGCCGATCTGTTGTTTGGTAAGGCGGTCGAGGACGCGCTCAAGAATGCCAAGGACGAATACGAGACACTCAAGTCCCTTGGCCAGTTAACCAATAAACCCCGGAACCGGAGAGGGAATAGTAATTTTCGTCACCCACGTGGCCAAAATTCCCAGAGAGGATCTAACTATTCCCAGGGGCAGGGTACACAGTGGAACAACAGCCAACAGTCTACCCAGGGTTATGGCAGGGGTAATAGGAGAGGACGTGGTAAAGGCAGAGGCAGCCCCAGTAAAGGAGGCGGCACGCCTCCACCAAAGCAGTGACGCTCAGTTCAGGGTCCCTTCTCACGCAACCCCCAGTAGGGGGACGCATTTCCAACTTCACCCAGGCTTGGGAAGGGATCACATCAGACAGATGGGTGCTGTCAACAGTATCCACAGGGTACTGTATAGAACTACTGCAGCGTCCCCGGAACCATCCTCCACGACAAAGAGTACACTCTTTAGAACATCAGAAGATGTTCTCCTCGAGGAGATTGCCATTCTGCTAGCAAAGGACGCGATAGAACCCGTCCCGGGACACCAGGTAAACAAGGGTATTTATTCAACTTATTTCCTTGTGCCAAAAAAAGATTTGTCAATGCGCCCAGTATTGGACTTACGGCCTGCCAACAAGTATGCCAAGCCCCAAAAGTTTCGTATGACTACGCTACAAGAGGTAATCCCCCTCCTAAAAAAGGGGGATTAAATGGCAACCTTGAATATGAAAGATGCCGATTCTCATATTTCCATGTTCCCGGCGCACAGAAGGTACTTGCGCTTCAAGGTGGACAGTCGGCACTACCAATTCAAGGTACTGCCCTTCGGGATAGCTTCGGCACCAAGGGTATTCACCAAGGTACTGGCGGTGGCGGCTGCACACCTACGCAGGGAGGCAATCCCGGTGTACCCTTATCTGGACGACTGGCTCATAACGGGGGAAACCCCAGTAATTTGCAGGACAAACATTCAAAGTTCTATCGACCTCCTCCACGAATTAGGCTTCTCAATCAACGAGAAAAAGTCAAGCCTGGTGCCAACCACCTCCAAACAGTTCCTAGGAGCAATCCTAGATACTCAAGAGGGGTTGACCTTTCCTTCAGAGGAAAGAATTCGGAATATACTACTGCAAATTCTGCAATATCAGTCAGGTCCCCAAATAACGGTACGCAAAGCAATGCGTTTGCTGGGCATAATGGCGTCATGTATTTACCTGTTCCCCCACGCGCGACTGCGCATGCGTCCCATGCAGGAATGGTTGGCGAAACAGTGGTCTCAGGCAAGTGGTCAGTGGGACGATCTAGTGGTCGTTTCGCCAAAACTAGTACAAAGCCTTCAATGGTGGACAAGAGAGAATCTTGCACAGGGAAAACCCTTTTACGATCCCGAAGTACAGGCAGTGGTCACTACCGATGCATGTCTGACGGGGTGGGGAGCCCACCATCTCCACCACACAGCTCAGGGTCTCTGGTCTCCCTCAGTCGCCAAGAACCACATCAACCTGCTAGAGCTTCTGGCAGTATTCAGAGCGCTTCAAGCGTTCGAGCCCCACCTACTAAACCTGTCAGTGCAAATCCGGACGGACAGCACAACAGCCATGTTCTACCTGAACAAGCAAGGAGGGACTCGTTCGCCAAATCTGTCCAAGCTTGCCCAGAAAATCTGTCTGAGTGCCCATATCCAGAACATCTTCCTGTCATCACAACATGTTCCAGGGGAGCTCAATTCTCTAGCGGATTCTCTGAGCAGAGACTCCCTCCCAGAGGAACACGAATGGGTTCTACACAGAGAGGTCGTAGAAAATATCTTCTCTCAGTGGGGATTCCCCACTATAGACTTATTCGCCACAAGCGAAAACAGACAATGCCCAGGGTTTGCATCCAGGTTCCCCCAACCAGACTCCCAGGGGAACGCCCTGTGGATGAACTGGTCAGGGATGTTTGCGTACGCTTTTCCACCAACTCCTCATCAGGAAGGTGGTCAACAAGATGAACAGAGAGTCGATGACGCTCGTCCTAGTTGCTCCCATGTGGGCAAGACAACCGTGGTTCCCACACCTACGCAGGATGGCGGTGTGCGAGCCCATCAAACTTCCAGCCTGGTACAACCTACTGTCCCAGCACCAAGGTCAAACAGTGCATCAGCAACCCAACTCAATGAACCTGGCAGCATGGCTCCTGAGGTCATAGAGTTTGGACACCTCAAATTATAACAGAGGTGTATGGACATCCTAAAGGAATCTAGGAAACCAAACACAAGGCACTGTTACTTTGACAAGTGGAAGAGATTCGTTATCTGGTGCCAGAGTAAACAAATCAACCCAGTTGATTGCACTCCTTCCACTATTGTTACATACATGCTCCACCTGCTAGATGCAGGATTGGTTTTTAACTCACTGAAAGTACACCTGGCAGCCCTGTCTGCATACGCCACTTCCCATAACAAGGTCTCGTGGTGGAAAGTACCAGTAGTTAAAGCCTTCATGGAAGGAGTAAAGAGACTTCACCCTCCTATTTCAAACCCACCTCCAGGGTGGGACCTTAATGTGGTGCTATCTAAGCTCAATGGCCCCCCTTTCGAGCCCATGCATAAAAGCAGTCTCAAACACCAGACTTATAAAACGGCCTTCTTAGTAGCTATTACTTCTATAAGAAGGGTCAGTGAAATTCAGGCTCTGTCAGTGCAGGATCCCTTCTTTACTGTCCATAAAGACAAACTGGTTTTACGCACACACCCTAAGTTCTCACCTAAGTTTATATCTAAATTCCACGTAAACCAGTCCATCGAGCTTCCGGCTTTCTTCCAGGACCCTCAAAGCTCGGCTGAAGTGAAACTACACACCCTAGATGTGCGTAGGGCGGTCCTCTGCTATGTAAATAAAACCGGACCGCTAAGGAATACAGATCAACTGTTTGTCTCCATAGCTACAGGCAGAGAGGGGGATCGCGTCTCTAAAGGTGCCATCTCGAAGTGGATTATTAACTGTATCCAGCTGTGTTACTCACTCTCTGAAAGAACTCTGCCTTTCACGCCAAGAGGCCACTCTACTAGAGGCATTGGGGCCACTCTGGCTTTCATTGCAAATGTACCCCTTGACACCATTTGCAAAGCAGCTACTTGGAGCTCTATTCACACTTTTACTCAGCATTACTGCATTGACACCCATTCCAAGGCAGATACACAAGTGGGACAAGCGGTTCTAAGACACCTATTTGCTCATGACCTTTCTCACATCCCACCTCCTTCTTCAGGTACTGCTTGCTAATCTATGCACTGCATGTGATCTAAGCAGATTCCACAAGCCTCAGAAGGGATACATTACTCTCCATAATCGTATTTCTGATGCTTGTATCTGCTTAGATTCACATGCGACCCACCCTTCCTCCCCTCTGAGAGAAGGCGCATGGTTGCTTGTAGTCTTACCTTTCCATCTATCTGCTTGGATTATCTGTACTCACGCTACTCCTCATGCTACCTCATGTCAGAAAAAATACAATCTCAGGATCCTAGACGCGTGAGGGATCTTGGGTACAGTGGACGTCACACTAGGGATAGTATTACTGGCACGCCCTGTGTCGACGCCCATTTTCGTTTCGAAAAACAAACTGTAATACTCCGCAGCTTCCACTAGATGTCGGCCTATGCACAGCATGTGAATCTAAGCAGATACAAGCATCAGAAATACGATTACGGAGAGTAATGTACCATATATATATATATATATATATATATTTATATATATATATATATATAGGAATAATGACTCTAGAATAATTAAATAAATAAAGGTTACCGGAGAGAAGACCTGAGAAGAGAGGTTACTGGGGAAGACGCCCGAGAAGTGAGAGGATTCGCTTTATACCTACGCTTTTAATACAAGCGTCTAGAAGAAACGCGTACCCATAGTCCCAAAGAAAGGGGAACAAATAGACTACCACAGACATTAAAGACGCCGTGAAAGGGGTACGTTGAAACTCCATGAAAGGGTAATGATTAGAGGCAGAGATATCTGTGACCAACTGGTGTTCATCTAGTCTGTTAAGCGTCTATTTTACATGGTTTTTGTTGTGACATCACACATCGAAAAATTTTCCTTGAGAAAACTGATTTAAATTTTACGCAATTGAATAGCTGAGATAATATCGCATATGAATTGATGTTTTTTGAGTAAAATAGAAGGTATAACATTTTGTGAAAAATCTGGATTGAGCTTGCAGTGTTTGGTGCTCGCTCATATTGATGAACAATTTAAGTCACGCGAAAGTGTTGACAAGTGTTATATAAGAGTAAAGGGAACAGATTTAAGCATGGAAGACATAACTCCATTGACACGCTTATGCAAACAGTTGCCAAAACACGCACCCAAACTGAAGAAATACAGTACAGAGTAGGTTAAAGGAATCGCCCACAAAATGTTTATGCCACATACACGGGCAAAAAGTTAGACAAATGCCTATCTATTTTAGAACTTTGGAAAATGTATGAACAAGAAAAGGGAGAGGAGCCGCCAATAGATTGGATACTTAACGCATGCACAGAGGGGGGTGAGACGCCTACCGCGCCACCTGCTCTATCCGAAATGAAAGTTGAAGAAAGTAAAGACGAGGGATTATACTCGCTGAGAGAACTTAAAGCAGCCACGGAGTATAGCAACCCCGCGTATGAGTCACCTACGCAAAGTAGTGATGAAAATCAAGGGAAAGATAAGGATATTACCTCCACAATCGCACGGGACAAGGGGAGATGCGATGACGGAAGAAGGGATCAGGCACAGACAAGTGCATCTCTCAACAAAGAGAGAGAAGATAAAACTGATGAGATAGCATTCGCAAAAAACAAATGGATCGGAGGGCAAGTTTTATTGAAACTTAATGGCAAAGGCATTATGACGCGAAACAAAAGGAGAGGTTAGATGATGTACAGAGAAAGGGGAAAGAGAAGGAGTTAAAAGACGAAACAATACGAAAGAAAGACAAAGACGAGAACAGCTATATCAGGAAGAGCAAGAAAGACAGCTTGATCGCAAACCAAGAGCAGCCAATGATCACGACAGACAGAAGCAGCAAATGTCAGAGGAAGAGCAAAGAATACGAGAGAAAAGAATAAAGAGACGAAGAGAATTGAGGAAATTCAAAGGGCAGATGAATGTAGAAATGAAAAGAAAAAAGATGGAGTCCGAGAAGAGGCGAGGAAACGCAAAGAATTTGATGATGATGTAGAACGTAAGCGAAGACGGAGAGCACGCAATCTTGAATATCTGGGGAGAGAGGTTAAAAAATCAGATCCAGTAGTAGACTGGGAAGACATCAAAGAATTCTTTCCTGTGTACGATTCAGTACCAGGTACGTCTAGGGCAAATATGGATGATGACTTCGATACCAGAAGCATCGGAGAAACGATCGATAGAATATATGATGACATGGGGTTAGAACAAACACCCCAAGCGGAGGGGGAAGACGAGTGCCTGGAGAGCACTTAGCTTTACGACACTGAGGCGGTCTCCCGAAGTAGTGGGAATACAGGACTATCCCTGGATAGACTAGAAATAAGTAGGAGTAAAGAAGACGAAAGAAGTTGCACGAGTTGGGCACAGACAATGTCTGACTCAGAAAGGGAGAAGCGCAAGGAAAACGAGGAAGAGAGACAGAGTGAAAGACAACTTCCAAGGGAAAAAGGAATAAGATGGTCAGACACTAGCGAGTCTACACAGAGGGCATCAGAGTCAGCCACACAGCCAGACCGACATGAAGAAGTATCTCACGGTCCGAGGGGGGTGTCTTCACCACCTTACGTGGACAGACTTAGGTCCCTACCAGGCAGGCGACGATGCAGAAATATTACCCCTCCCATAGATAGAAGAACCATGAGGGAAGAGAGAGAGAACTATGCATCCCAATTTCCGTTACTCGAGAAAAGGGGAGTAAGACCACAATATATTCCATGGCCACACATGGATCAAGAAAATTTGAAGAACAAGCTTCCAATACTGACATCGGGAGCCGGAAAGTGGATACACGAGTTAGAGAAAATGACAGGAGGGAACACGTTAGCTATAGGGGATATTAAGGGTCTCCTAATCGCCATACATGGTGAGCCGCAGTATGGAAGGCGCTATGGGTACTTTACCCAGACACTTCCGATATGGGAGCTGTAATGACACGAAAAATGAAGGAGTCTGAGGATCCGTTAATTTATATACAGAATTTTCAAGACGCATGGGTGCTCGAGACTCATGAATCTTGGATGAAATCTATACCTGTGTTCTACCATATATTGTGCCAAGGGCTGCCAGAGCCGGTACAGAAACAGCTCAAGAAGTTGAGGCTAAACCTTGGGCAGAAATACAGCTGACCATCGCACATTATTGCAGACTACTGCAAGAAAAGAATGGCAAAAAGTAAGCTACAAGAAAGGGTGAGGAAGCGAAATTGGTGCAGACGAAATTGTCAAAGTATGCTGGTGAGGGAGCCATGATAACTAGCACAGCTGAATCGAGCATGCAGCAGGTGAATAATCCACAGCAGAATAATCTGGGCAATACAGGGTCTTACCCACGGGAAGAGTATTTAGGGGAAGAGGATGGCAGAGCAATCAAGGAGGCTTCTAGAACATACAAAATGGCAATCAAGATATGTCAAATGGGCAAATGATCCAACTTACGCCAGTATGTTGGTTGTGTGGAATGACAGGGCACTTAGCGCGCACATGTAGAAACCAAGGCATGGATCAGAACGGCCAAAGGACAGGAGCAGGCATGGCAAATCCACCTGCAGTTTTACAGCAGGGTGTTGCCCAAAATCACATAGTGCAACAAGCGCCAGGAGTGCAACAAGGCGTGCAACCTTAGAATATGGGGAATTTTCCACAAGGACAATCCCAACCGGCACTGATGCAACTATCACAGACGATGAACACATGGCAGACCACGAACCCTGGAATGGGAAGTAACAATGGGAATGGGGGAAATCAACCAGCATACAGTGGGCCAAAATTGTATATGGACTAGGACAGCTCACTGGGAGCCCTGATGTGTTCTATCCTATCAGTGACACCAGACCCTCACAGGGAACCTAGGGGGGATGTTGTTATAGGGGATAAAGAATATTCCTTCCTAGTTGACACAGGTGCAACACGCTCGTGCATATGTGAAGGCAAGTTTTCCATGTCCGGCGAGGCCATAAATACTCAGTTTTACAGGAGCTACAAGTCGTGTTCCCTTCACAAATGCACTTCCAGTCTCTATCGGAGAATGTGAAATGAATGTGCCATTACTATATTCACGTCAGACCCCAGTAAACTATTTGGGTCAAGATTTAATGGCCAAGTTAAACATGATACTCTTGTTCACAGAGGAGTGCATAGTATGTTCAACTCCAGGAATGCACTATTCAAATGTATGCAAAATAATCGGAGCATACGCAGGACACATAGCCATGAGGGCTATACCATTAGGGCCAGAAATATTTGCATATGGTATGTGTGCGCTTATGGCAGGACTGCCAGGCCTTGCAGACAGAGTCATGAGAACCCCTGATGAGTTCCTATTCAGACCTAGAATACCGATGCACGAGGAAAAGGGACAAGTATTTCCCTTGATGATACACACAGCTGCAGTACAAGGGAGAATGGCCTTGATTGATGGTTATGATGACGAGGGCCGACAATGGTGCGCAGTAATCGTCATTGAAGAAAGATATCGATCGATTGACTGACGTCACCGATGACGATCTGTTTGAAGAGCAAGCAGATATGGAAGAGACAATGATGGAAGTGAGCCTCACCTTTTGGGTAAAAATGATCAAAAGAGAAGTGCCTCAGAGAATGATGTTGGCACAAACCCGTCCTGATAATTTTGATGACGACATGGCCCAGGTGTCATGAATCCTCGCTACCGCCCCCTTTGGACCTCATGGTCTATTCAACAGTGTGCCAGAACGCGACGCACACCCTCACAACATGGCGGGTGCCGTTCCTTGATCAACGGTATAGTTCCTAGCCGGTCTAGATAAGCGCCCCGCCCCTTTGGGTCGGCACGTGTCAATGCACTCACAATCCCATACTCGTGCGTTGTTCCTTGCGCTCGCTCCTAGGATTGTGCCTTCTTTGCTCTCCGTGGCCGAGTCTGATCCGTCTTCCACAGCCCTCCTTCCAGGATTACTCTTGGAATTGCCTACTGACTGCTTACCTTCACCCAGGGCCTCCGGAACGTACCGGACATCAACTTGGCCTGTGACTCACAACCCCTGCGGTCCTCCATTCAGAACTGGTCTTGCGGTTTCCCTTGGACCACTTACCTCCTCCCAGGACTTCCAGAACATACCAAACATTGACTGCAGCTGCAACTCACCACGGCCCTCCATTCAGGACTGCTCTTGCAGTTGCCCTTGGACCGCTTACCTCCACCCAGGGCTTCCGGAACATACCAAACATCGACTGCGGCTGCAACTCACCTCCTTCCAGGACTACGCTCGCGGTTGCCCTCGGACCACTTATCTCCACCCAGGAATTCCAGAGCCTTTCCGGACATTGACAGTGTGGCGACCGAAGAAGGCCGTCCTGACCTCCACGAGACCCGCACCTGCAAGAAACGCGGGCCGTCAGAACCATCAAGGAAGAAGCTTACAAAACCTAAACAGGTGAGCCCTCAATTAAGTCGTGATAGTTTGACACGCCATTCGTCCGACAAGACAGCAGAAATGGATCCTTCTTACGAGGAATGCAAGAATTCTCCACGGAGGTACAGAATCTTAAGGCAGAGAATGCTGCCTTGAAGAAACTGGTCCTGTCCCGAGATTCAGCCTATCAGGACAGCGCTTCTACGGGTGGAGAAGTGGATAAGTATGATGGTTCCCCCAAAATGCTCTGCTCATTTTTGGATTCTTGTCTGGTGCACTTCACGTTTAAGCCATACTACTTTTCCACCCCCAGAGCTAAGGCGGGGTTTGTCATCGCACATCTCACCGGCAATGCCCTGGCCTACACCATTGGTCTCAGGAGGAGATCCCTTGTTGGACAATTATGACGGGTTCATTCAGGCTTTTAAGGAGATGTTTGATCGTCCTGACCAGGAGTATTCTGCACAAGAAAGGTTGTTGGAGTTTCGCCAAGGCTCTCAGGATATGTTATCCTATGTCACCAGATTTAAACAACTTGCTAAGGAAGCTGACTGGTCTAATGAGGCATGCTTTACCCTGTTTCGTTGTGGCCTTAATGATGAAGTGAAGGATGAACTAGCCAGAATAGCTCGTCTGAGCTCCTTCCAGGCCCTTATGGATTTGTCCCTACAAATTGATTTCAGAATCCAAGAAAGAAGGAAGAAAGAAAAAGGACGAAAAGCTCCTCTCCCAAGATGTCTCAGTTTGCTCTAATCACAAAGCAAAGCCCTATTACTGAACGGGAACCCATGCAACTGGGAGCGATGAGAGACCATCTATTACAAGTCAGGAGAGAAACCGCAGGTTTGACAATGGGCTGTGCATGTATTGTGCTTCAGATAAACATCTGGTTTGGAACTGTCCCCTAGCACCACCAAGGCGTTCGGGAAATGCCAGCTCCTGATCCTGAATGGAGCCCAGTTTCGGGAGAACAAGGACCGCTCCATCCCTCCAATCCTGGATCTTTCATCAAGATGCAACCTGGTAGTCCTTGAGGTCACTCTTCTCCCTTCATTTGGAGCGCCACAGACAGTTCTGGCCTTGGTCGATTGTGGTGCAATGGGAATATTTATGGACGACTAGTGGGCATACAGATATGTTGTTCCTCTCTGTTGTTGTGTATCTGGCTGGCATTTTGGTGTACTCCAGGGAACCAACACAGCATCAAGATCATGTCACCAGCGTGTTACAATGACTCAGAGAACATCACCTATTGGCCAAATCAGAGAAATGCACCTTCCATGTTTCTACAGTACGTTACTTAGGATTCGTTCTGAAAGCCCAAGGGGTGGCGATGGATCCTGCCAAAATTGAAGCCATCACATCCTGGCCAGTTCCCTGCTCTGTAAAACAAATCCAATCCTTCCTGGGCCTTGCAAACTTTTACAGGAAGTTCATACCTTCCTTTTCAGCCATCGTTCAACCAATTGTGAAACTGCTCAAGAAGAATACGCCCTTTCTATGTACCTCTTCTCAAGAAGCCGCCTTTGTAAAACTTAAGGAAATGTTCACTCAAGAACCCATTTTGATACAGCCTGACTTTACAAGACCCTTTCTGGTAGAGACTGACGCCTCTGAATATGCGATAGGCGCAGTTTTGAAACAACAAGGCCAAGATGGGCTCGAACATCCTGTGGCTTATGTTTCCCGGACCTTGCTCCCATGTGAAACTCTCTATTCAGTGCTAGAGGAGAAACTGCTTGCCATTCGTTAAGCCTTTAAAAAGACTGGCGTCATCTCCTCCTGGGTGCGGCTCATCCAGTGCAAGTATGAACAGATCACAGGAACTTACAAGTCCTTCAATCCATGGAGTGCATGAACAGCCGACAAGCACAATGGGCCTTCTTCTTTGCTCAATACAAATTCCAGATTACTCACATTCCAGGGAATTCAAACGTCATTGCAGATTCCTTATCCAGACATCCTGACTACCCTACTCAGGAAAGGCCCAACCTGCCCAAAATGTTCCCCAACACTGTGTTCATTGCTCAGGCGTCTGACATTTTGGAAGCTATAAAGAACAAAACTACAACATCAGACCTTTGAAAGGAATTCCGAGGCCTCAATCCCTGGGGTCTCAGGTACAAGGATGGGTTCCTTTTTCGGGGTTCCCAATTAGTCATACCTACCCAGTCATCACAGGAACGCATATTACACCTATGCCATGAAACCTATTACTCTGGACATCGTGGAGTCAGCGGTACTCTTCTTTCCATTCAAGGAAACTTTTGGTGGCCCAAGATGCTGAAAGATGTTCAGTTGTACGTCCAGGCCTGTGCCGTCTGCAATCAGAACAAGACAGGTAACAAGAGACCTGCAGGACTGCTCCTCCAACCTGCTCCTCCCTCTCGACCCTGGGAAGCCATAGCAACAGATTTCATTGTTGATCTTCCCCCTTCCAGGGGATATACAGCCATAATGATAACCATCGATCTCTTCAAAATGGCCCAACACTTTGTAAAACACATATTCCGACTACATGCGCTGCCATCTAAAATCATCTCTGATCGTGGACTTCAGTACATCTCCAAGTTTTGGAAAAACCTCTGTAAGGTGTTGGGAATTCAAAGGGCGCTTTCATCCGGATACCAACCCCAAACCAATGGTATTATGGAGCGGGTAAACCAGACCATTGAACAATATCTACGCTGCTTTTCCACCAAGGTTCAGGATGACTGGTCTGTTCTCATACCAGTCGCAGAATTCGCCTACAACAACTCTGAGCACTCCTCGATAAAGACCAGTCCCTTCTTTTGCAACCTAGGGTTTCATCCATCTGTGCTTCCTTCGGTGCTTCCTTCTCCTAGTCCTGTTCCTCCTGTTGATTCCTGGACTTCTCATCTGGTACCAGTTCATCAAGAGGCTCTAAACCATTTATCCCAGGCTAGGGAAGATATTAGAAGGTTTGCAGATACTAAGAGACGCCCTGCTCCAGAGTATGATGTTGGGGACAAGGTTTGGTTATCCTCCCGATATTTGCCCAGACACCTAAGACCCAACTAGCTGGCACCCCGCTACTATGGCCCTTTCAATGTATCCAAGAAAATCAACCCAGTGGCCTATCAACTGTGTTTGCCTCCAACATGGAATAGAATCCATCCTGTCTTCCATACTTCCTTGTTAAAACCTTACCACAGCTCTACCAAGAACACCCCCGTCCTCCTCCTCTACTTGTTCAGGGTCAAATTGAGTATGAAGTATCCAGAATCTGCGATTCCAGGTACAGAAGAGGACATTTGCAGTATTTAGTAGAATGGAAAGGTTATCCACCCAGTGAACGAACCTGGGAGCCAGTCTCCAACCTCAATGCACCCAGATTGGTTCAACGATTCCATCGGTTATACCCTGGCAAACCAGGAGGAGCGAGGGTTTGGAGGGGGCATACTGTCATGAATCCTCGCTACCGCCCCCTTTGGACCTCCTGGTCTATTCAACAGCGTGCCAGAACGCGACCCACACCCTCCCAACATGGCAGGCGCCATTCCTTGATCAACGGTATAGTTCCTAGCCCGTGTAGATAACCGCCCTGCCCCTGCGGATCGGCGCGTGTCGATGCGCTCACAATCCCGTAGTCGAGCGTTGTTCCTTCTGCTCGCTCCTAGGATTGTGCCTTCCTTGCTCTCCGTGGCCGAGTCTGATCCGTCTTCCATGACCCTCCTTCCAGGACTACTCTTGCGATTGCCTACTGACCGCTTATCTTCACCCAGGGCCTCCGGAACGTACCTGACATCAACTTCGGCTGCGACTCACAACCCCCGCGGTCCTCCATTCAGGACTGCTCTTGCGGTTGCCCTTGGACCGCGTACCTCCACCCAGGGCTTCCGGAACATACCAAACATCAACTGTGGCTGCAACTCACCACTGTCCTCCATTAAGGACTTGTCTCGCGGTTGCCCTCGGACTGTTCACTTCCACACAGGACTCCCCGGAATACACCGAACATCGACTGCGGCTGCAACTCACCTCCTTCCAGGACTACACTTGCGGTTGCCCTCGGACCGCTTATCTCCACCCAGGAATTCCAGAGCCTTCCGGACATTGACAGTGTGGTGACCAAAGAAGGCCGTCCTTACCTCCACGAGACCCGCACTTGCAAGAAACGCAGGCCGTCAGAACCATCAAGGAAGAAGCTTACAAAACCTAAACAGGTGAGCCATCAATTAACAGACACCAGGTGCCTGTCTCAGTATGGACCACAGGCCCCTATGACGTAGGCCTCTTGAAAGGGGTTGGAGAAGTGAAAATTAAACTGAAACCAGGAGCAATTCTACCAAAAGCCCGACAATATCCCATGTCCAGAGAGGCAGATGAGGGGATTTTTAAGACAATGTCTGCAATGATGGAGCAAGGCATCTTAGTGACGTCAGAGTCACCATGCAATAACGCAGTTTATCCAATCAAAAAATCAAAGGGAGGGTCTTGGCGTTTAATTTAAGATCTGAGGCCAATAAATGATATTGTTGAGGCCGAGTTCCCTCTGGTCCCTAACCCGGCTACAATTCTATGTAATATACCAGTTGAGGCAAAATATTTCACGGTGATTGACTTGAAAAAATGCATTTTTCTCAATCCTGTTGCACCGTAACTCACAAGATCTGACGTCATTCACATTCAGACAGATGCATTTGAAAAGCACAAGGCTACCCCAGGGGTATTGCGAGTCTCCATCTATTTTTAACAGAGTCCTGCAGATGGACTTGAGCAATATTGCACTAAAAAGTGTCGTCCTGCAATATGTGGATGACATCTTAATTTGCAGTACAACAGAAGAGTGATGCAGGCATCTATTGACTATACTAGCTGAGAAAGGATATAAAGTTGACAAGGAGAAGCTACAATATTGTCATCAGGAAGTGCTGTACATAGGCCAGCTGATCTCACATGAGGGAAGGAGAAAGACCCCAGAAAGGGCTGGAGCCATACTGAACATGGCTAAGCCACACACGATAAAACAGATGCAGAGTTTTTTTGGCCTATGCAACTATGTCAGAGCATGGGTCTTCGACTATAGCTCTTACACTAAGCCTTTACTGCAATCCCTAAAGAAGGCCCAAGTAACAAAAGAAAAGATTGAATGGTGTGAGACCATGGAGAAAGGATTTGCTGAACTCAAAAAAGCCATTTGCATAGCAGCAGTTCTAAGGATTTCCAATTATGCAGGGGAATTTGACCTGTTTTCACACACAAATGGCAGCGTTATGACGGCGGGACTCACGCAGAGGACCACATTGGGGTACAAGCCCCTGGCATACTACCGTGGACATTTGGACCCAGTAATGAGAGGTCATTTCCCGTGCGAACAAAGTTTAGCTGCTGCAGCGTTCGCCATAGAGAAGGCTACAACCATTGTGATGGGATGCTCCATGACATTGTACGTCGAGCACTCCCTATTTGCCATTCTAGAGAAACCAAAGGGCACATTGACATCTCAGAGAGCTTCTGCTTATGAAGTGATCATATCAAATCCATCGATTAAGGTAGTGCGATGTAAGATAGTGAAACCATCTACGTTTATAGCAGAGCCTGTCACTGAAGGAGAGCCAATGCATGACACTGCGAACTATGAAGAATTCTATGATGAAATTCCCAGAGTGAAAGAAAATGCCTTGGCAGAAGGAGAAGTCGTCTTTATTGACGGTTCTTCGAGGATCGATCAAAGTGACGACAAATATATACAGGCGTTGCTGTAATGAAGCACACAGAAAATGGAGAATTCCAGGTACTTATTAGCGCACAAATACCATCTCACAATTCAGCACAGGCTGCAAAACTATTGGCATTGATACTCGCCATTGAGAATCACGCAGACCAGGAAGTGACAGTGTACAGTGACTCTGCCTAGGTGACGTTGACAGTGCCCGCAGGCTTAGTGCGCTGGAAAAGGAGGGGCTACCTCCGAACAGACGGCACACTAGTGCAGCATGCAGTCTTATTGGACAGGCTGATCAAGGCACTACAACTCCCAGTGGGCATAGCGGTCGTAAAATGCGCCACCCACACAAAGGGGACAGATTTGATCTTGCGCAGAAATCAAGCAGCAGACACGGAAGCCAAGCGTATGTCATCCAAAAATGAAACAATCATGGAAGTTCTCCATGCCAATGAGCGAATAATGATTACACAAACTACACCTGAAAGCTATAACAATCTTGGCCAGACACAGTTGATAGAACTCCAAGGGGAGGCACCCCAAGAGGAAAAGAATCTTTGGAAATGTCGAGGGTGTTCTTTAAACCCCTCTGACAGCTTGTGGCGACAAGACAGCACTGGTAAACCAGTAATGCCTGTAGCCCTATTAAGAAATAGCACTGGAGCGGTTACATTATCCGGCGCACATGACAAAAGAAAATTTAGCAGCAACAAGACTGGTTCATACGGAATTTAGCCGAGCATGCTGCATTTTTTATAGTAAATTGTATAATATGGCAACAATCCACAGCTGGGCACACTAAAATTAATCAGAGGAGTCATCCCGAGGCCAAATGGGCCTTTTCAGCACTTGCATGTCCATTACGTCGACATAATTCAAGTATGTAACGGGTACAAATACTTAATTGTTGTGGTGTGTCCATTCTCTAGATGGATTGAGGCAGGAACCTGTACACACCCAGACTCTACCTGTGCGGCCACATTTTTAGTGAGGGAATTGGTTCCCAGGTTGGGGGGGTGTGCGAAGTCATGAGATCAGATAACGGAGCTCACTTTGTAAACGAGACATTCGAAAAGATTAGCTTGCTGCTTGGTATAAAGCACAAGTTCTCGTCGGCTTATCATCCGCAAGGTAACGGAATCTGTGAGAAGCTCAACGGCTTATTAAAGGAAAGGATAGCCAAGTTGAATCTTACTCTAAATAAGGCATGGTTGCACTGCCTTCCTTTGGCACTATATGCACTTAGGAACCAACCCGGTTCTGACCATCATCTTATGCCACACGAAGAAGAATGATAACTCCCCTGACATCCCGAGATAGAGGTAAGTGTAATGCCCAATCAACAGGAGAAATGTTAGGGTCTGAAATGCAAAACTACCTGAACTGCATGACATCTTGCCTTACTGTAATTTCAGACCAGCTGCAGCGACGACGAAAGGGGTGCAGGGCAGCACGGAGCACAGAAAAAGACACTACTACAGACCTATCTCAAGGACTTTGTATACCATCCATCTTCCCTGGAGACACCGTCCTTGTAAGGAACCATACAAGGAAAAAGTGGGACGAGCCAAGATTTAACGGTCCCTTCACAGTGGAGGACTGCACTCCATCCGCAGTAAAAATACAAGACAGGAGAGCTTGGATTTTTCTGGGTGATATCAAACCCTACATCGGAGAAGGCCCCCTGAGTGCACCCCAACGAGAGGAGTCGATGAGTGACAGGGAAGAACCACAGCATGTGCAGACGAGATCCATGATGAGGAAGCAGGACGCATGACTAGCCAGACGAAGACAAAGAACTTTTGCAAATTGTGGCTTAAAGTGGACACTTCCTTTAAGCAAAAAAGGGGATAAGGACAAAAAAAACGTACACTCTGTGCATCCTAGTTGCAGGGTGAAGAAGAAAATTGCACGTATAGGCCACAACATAGTCTTTTGAACTTTGGACTGAGGCACATTTAAGCCTTGATGAGAAAAGAATATGCAAAATTTTGACCAAGGACACTTACATTGGAAGCAAATACAGCAAATACAGTATCCCGACTCATTCCACACCGAGACCCTATTCAGAATCACTTATGGTGTCCCACAGTAGTGACATCACAATAGACATGATAACTTATTCCAATTTAGTGCTAAGATCATACCCTTCATTGGTTCGAAGACTTACCAGTGTCACTGACTTTCTTCAAGATCCTGAAAACGAAAAGATAATAAAGAGATTGCTTACTGTTATTACCGAACAATTCCTCTTACTTCCTCAGTACAGTGAGAAAGCACCAAATGTCTCACACAGACGGAAATAAATGAGCTTATCAACACATTGTTCTTTCATATAATTGAAGACTGTCCAAATCTTGTCGAAAGAACAACAGACACACTCGCGTTTCTTCGAGATCCAGCAAATACAGAACACTTGAGCCAACTCCTAAATAAAATTGTTATCTTAGTTGCTCTCCATGCGAACGGACAGTGCAGACATTGTTTACATTGAAGAGAAAGCATAGAATCCTGAAAGACTCAGCAAGACAGGACGGATGTCCCTGTCACTAGAAGACAGCAGGTTAGCTCACAATGTCCTCTTTCATCTAGTCACTGACTCTCCAGAGCTAGTGGGGAGACTGATGTTAGGGAGAATTCTCTCTTTAGGCTAAATTTCCTAACCTAGTGAGTCCCCCAGCAGCTTTGCTGGATTTCTGGAGTTTGTTTTTTTTCTCCTGCCAAGAGTGAGACTCTTTTTCGCCCACTCTTGGACATGATTTATGGTGTTCCTTTGACTGTTAATGTGTTTTATGGGCTATGGGGTCCTTTACTCCATAGGGTCTCATGTGTTTTTACTATGTGTGTTACACAGCACCCTCCGTGCAGTAACACAGGGGTGTCATAGTGACACCCCACCATAGACTCCATACCCTGGGACTGACTACTGTCTCCCAGGGCATGTAAAGTCACCAATGGCTTTACTAGTCCCAAATTATTAACAGAAACCAGTACAAACCATCATATTGTGGACGTACTGGTCGGGGCAATTCGATTGCCCCGGGGTCTGTTAGTCGAGGGGGCACGTCTCCGTCCCCCCTGATCGAGTTTTGGCTGGTGGCAGTGGAAACTACTTTTTATATTCGACCGCGAATATTTCCCTATGGGATTTTCCTGTTGTTCGAGGCTACCAACTTTAATTATTTAATTCTCATAACCTTGAATATACCGCCGGTTTATTTAATTAATATTAATTCGCCGGTTGGTATTTTTTGCCAGGACTCTATTCTAAAATGGCGTTTGTGTTCTCTTCTGTGACTCCAACCCAAGTCGAGCCCTTTGTTCCACTTTTTGGCGGGCTTCTCCACAGAAGCCTCCAAAAGTGGTGCCACTCTGTCTGGGTACCACAGGGGGTGTGGGAGGGGGTTTAGGCACCCTGGACTGAGTTACCTTGGTAACTCAAGTCACACTCTTGTGTGATTGACCCAAGTGGTGAGCCGGCCGGCTCACCACTTAGCATGTTTGATTGACAGCTAGGCTGAGTGAATGGGGGCGTGCTGCATAAAAGCAGGGCTTTGGGGACTGGAACTTCAGAAGTCGCCACAGGACCTGAGAATCCGACGTGGGAGAAGCTGAGCCGACCTACCACGACGACACCACCGGTGGAGCCCTGCAGAACCGACTCACCACTTCCCGACGACAGAGAAGATCTCCCGGCTGGAGAGGCTTCTTCCCCTGACTGGTGGGCACAACCAGTTTTACCTTCTTTTCTTCGCACCCCAGACCGGTTTGTGGTCGAACTGCCCGTGCCAAGCACCCCGGCGGCCGGATAGCCAATCACCACTGAACCGCGAATCAACGGACAGCTCCTTGTACCTGAGAAACTCCGCAGCTGGTTTCTTCCCTGGCAGTGCAACGGACTCCTGTCTTACTCCACGACAAGATCCTCTCTTCCCCCGGACGAAGCACCGACTTGCATCCGCTGCCAGGAACAACTGCCCCCGCTGGAGTGTTCTCACCACTTTAAGGTACCGTGTCCGCCAGGCCTCCCTTTCTAAAGATTGCTACAAGGTAATAATAACTCCTTAACCTTCTGGACTGGGCTGGCTGCCTTGACCCTCTAACTGATCCCCTTTCTTTGGTCCAACTCCTTTTTTTGAACCATTACAAGACTTTTGTGCACTGCAACCGTGTGACCTTGGACACTTTTTGTTTCGATCCTCTTAAAGCAGATCCGGCCTACTGACTCTGAATTCACGGTTACTTTGCCTTCCTCTCTTGTTATGTTCTTGTAAAAGTGTTGGGATCTGTTTCAATTTGTTCTCTGCTTTTCTCTCCCTTTTTAAAACAAACTATTAGAGTGCCATCTACGTTAAGCGCTCACCGCTGTCTGAAAATAAGTGGGGCTTTACTTAAGACTTGTCTTATATTCTTTTAAGGGAGTGTATATCTTTTAGTGACCGTGTTTTTGAATTGCTTACTATTAGTGCCTGTGTGTTTTTTTAGATGTGGTTTTAAATAAATAACAACATCTCTTTTACACCAAGCCCTGGTCAGTGTTTACTTGTTCTATTGTGTTCTCTTGACCTATTGTGAATACTCTGTTTACTGCCTAACTCTTCTTGAGGGATGTCTGACTGCTCAGCCACAGCTACCAAGTGAATCTGTGTGGTACAGACTGCTACCAAGTGGGTTTGCTGCCAAACACCTGTAGTCTTAAATCTTTTGCAGTGGTCCCAGAGGGAACTGCACAGGTTTCTGCCTAACAACCGATCGATGTTGACGTCCTCACACTCATCAGAAATCCAGCTAATGTTGCACAGATGGGCATGCTCCTGCATGGAATCATACTACAAATAGACCTCTCGAACCAATAACAGAACTATCTGAGGAGATTCTGAAAAGCTTTCCGCCGAGGGACAGATTGAGGAAGCAGTGTCAAGAGTTTCCCATTCTTCCATTTGTTGTTATTTTTCTCTATTCTTCATACTGCCCAGGATACAAATTGTCTTCGGGACTGAAGCAAATCCGAGGTGTGGACTGGGAGTTGACCTACTTTAAACATGCACAGTGAAAGGATGTGCCAAAGTGTTATTTTATTTGATTTTTACATAGTTTATCAGAGGAACTGTATGCTGAAATAAGAGACCATTCATCACCCGCAAGAGGGGGGGACACTTGTGGAGCACCTGACACTCTTAAACATAGAACCTGAGAGACACTATTGTTTAAAGGGGTACAATGAAAAATGACATTTGACGAATGAACGAGATGGGCATCTAAAGCAGCAATCTGGTCCGCCCACAGGAGGAGACGCACCCACGTTTCTCTGGAAGTAAATGCTGCCGCCTGACCTACAGGGGCATAATTTATTTGTGTATCATATTCATCATTGTTTTACTGTCATTAACAATCAGAACTTCATTTTTAATTGGTGCACAAAGCATTCAAATTCCAGTGCACTCACCAAATGATGCACGCATGATGCCCACAAAAGCACCCAGACCTTACATAGTCATTCCAGTCACTAGAAGATCTGATGGGGGAGTGAATGAGCTTGAAATGGATGTGATTAACAATGACACACACACTTGTGGTAACAAACAAACAGAAAAGCCGGAGACGGGGTCGGCAGGGAATGAATGAAGAAAGGTTACTAACAACCACAAGCATGCTAACACTGAAAGCACACGAAACAGGCCTAGTGTCAATGACTGCAGAACCACAAGCCAAAACAGTAGACAAGAAGAGACTGCTTGTCATAAGAAACTCCACAGCAGAAGTTGTGGAAAGACCAGGGGAATTGGGAAGAAAGCCAACAGAAGCAGCCACATCCAAAACTCTTAAGAAAACAAGAGCCAACTCGGAGAAGCTCTCTGCACGAACACAACTGATAGACTCATTATGACCGTTCATAGCCAAAGCAAGCATAATACAAGAAGAACTGAAGAATAAAACTGTAGTGACTGTAGGGCCAAGCATATATGTTCCAACACAGGGAACAAGTACCAGTTCTATGATAAAACCATACACCGGACCAGCGTCAGGGTGGTTGGTATGGGCATTTGTAACCAGCAGAAGAAGGATGTATGAAGAGAGAGAAAGAGCTGCCAGACTCTTGTCCACTCAAATGGCGCAGATGAGGAAGCCTGCACCATGGGCTGAGATACCTGAGAATCCTCCAAAAAGCCATACAGATCCATTCAGGGATGTAGTCATAGCCAACTACAGGAAAACACTAGGAATCAAGAGAAGCATGCATGGAGATGACAACAAACTAAACTACTACCTGGATAGCACAGCACATCTGGGACACAACATTTGGTACCAGCACATGAAGGAAGTTGGAAGACGAAGTTCAGAAGGGGAATGCTTTGTTTGTGCCCTCCTACCATACAGCATGGGGAAATCCAAGATCTTCGTAGCTGTAGAAATTGATACCCAGACAGCACACTGTCTTTCACACGTAGCCATGTGCAAAACTAGAGGCCAATTTATGGGAAGTGGCGCTTCCCTAATATGGGCAACTGAAACAGCGTATCCCGATGAAGATGATTATGTTCAAGACATTAACGCAAGAAACAGAACTCATGCTAGGAATCATGTGATTAGGTACGAGAAGCCAGGAGTTAAAGGAGCATAAATAAGATGTGAAGTGAACCCGAGACTTAATGTCCAAGGAAAAACTCCAGAGGAAGCTCGAAAGTGGAAGAACTGAGCCCAAATGCAGATTTGGGGAACAGTGCTTTCACCAGATGGATGGGAGAAAGGTGTGGTGATTTGCAGAGCCTGGGTAATCACTGGACTCTACAAAGAAACTTTTGACATCGTGCAGAATGAATGCAAGCCATTATGGCCAAAACTTGCAAAACTACTGACATGGGTTGAAGACAGCGGGGGACCCTTACAGATAGTACCACTGGAGAGCCCAAAGTTCTGCTTCAGAAATAACGGCACAAGAAAGATGGGAGGGAATCAGAACTGTGGACGAGTTTTTGACGCTCTAGGAATGGTTCATGACACTGCCGTAATTATGGATCATTATTGGGCATGTAGATCCAAAGCATACACCAGACTGCCGAAAAACTGGGGAGGCAAAAGCACAATAGTGAATGTCCACGTTCCAGCATTGGTGAATTCAAAAAGTGACCTGAATATTGACAGTTTCCCGAAAGCAGATGCTCACCTGAGGAAGAAGAGATCTGTGGAACTGCTGAATCGAATGAAGAGAGAAAATTATTTCTCTGCTAAATCAGAAGGAGCCTTTCATGCAATCGCACATGAACACAGTCTGTTCAGCTTCACCTCATCAGTGCTCACTACGATCTTCATGCCGAGGATCCAAGTTGGAGTAAATACTAAATGGTTGCAGATAACCAGATAGATAGAAGTTACTGCAGACCATTAACACAACCATAAAATGATTCAATGCGATCAAGGAAGAATTAAGAGCCATCCGACTGATGACTCTCCAGAACAGATATGTGCTCGACATGATCACAGCTATGGATGGAGGAGTTTGTGCAAAAATAGGAGTTTCATGTTGCACATTAATAGCTTCTCACGATGAGGAGAATGGAACTTTAACAGTAGGCATAGGTATGCTGACAAACCTGCACAACCAGATGATCGATGAAGCTGATGAAGTTGATGATGACAGCTGGTTTGGATCAATATTCGCATGGGTCTCACAATGGATGGCAGTTGCATTCAAGTTCCTGGGAGCCCTCCTAGTGATGATAGTGCTTGGATTTTGTGTTGTCAATATAATAATCTCTCATTGCCAGAAGACTGCGAAAAAAGCCATAGGGATGAAGATCATGATTGATGTCAAGCCAGGATGGAAGCCCAAAAACTTTGAAGGCCAGCATTCACGTACCAGAAGGAACAAAGTTTCTCTATCCTAGGAAGCACAGAAATTATGTGGGAAGATGGATTTACTGTAGCCCAAATGGAAAATGTCAACTAATGACATGGAATAAAGACGAGCATGTTAGGACAGAAGGAAGCCTGAAAGGAGTAATAAAAATATGGACTCCAAAAAGACACTTCTTCAAATCATCATGTATAGACCCAGAAGATAAAGAAGGAATGAACCCAGGCGATGCAGTGAAGATAAATGCAGAAGAATCTAGTAAGATGAATCCAAAGACGGAGGTGAAAGTGGTCGATGAATCGCCCAGAGGGGGGAGTGTAGAGGAGGTCCCAAGTAAAGCCTGCACTCCAGTCACCCATTTTGAGGTACTAGGAACATTCACACCAAAATATGACACGTATGATGAGCAAATAAAACGGCAGAGAGCCGCATTAGGGCTCTGCCCAGTGCCTATCGGAAGAGCAACATCTATTGAAGTACTGATACCCAGAAAACCATGGACAGTAAGATATCCATTAAGAAAACCCTACCAGCAGATGAGACGAAATGAAGAGTGCCTAAGTACAGTCCTGGAAGAAACCAAAAAGGTCTTCAGGGAAGATGAATGGTGACGCCACGGGGACCTGGACAGACTCACAAATAAAAGAAATGATGAACCGAGAATGACACAAAGAGACGTAGCGCCATGAATAAAGATATCGTGAACCTTAAGTGGAAGAACGATGTTGAAATGCAAAGAAGTTTAAGCTGTAAGCAAGATGAAGATATTCAACCAGTTTACTCATGTAAATATGCTTGGAACCGCAAGAAAGCTAAGAAAACAGTGTGGCTTGCTATGCAAAGTAGAAGAATAGTGCGGCAAACGCCAGTATACATAGATCTACCTCAAACAAAGTACTTTAGTATAAGTATATTCCACTTTGCACAAAAGCTGAACCAACCCAGGTTAGTAAAGGCCAAGCGCAAGAAGATTCATATTCTAGCAACATGAGGAGAGACGGCTGAATCGAAACTCGACAGAAGCAACTCATGCCAGGGAAGCCAAGGTCATACCAGTAAACGAGGCGAATAGTAGTTACATATAATTGAAACTTAAGAACAGAATATCCTGTCTCTGAAAGGTCAAGATAAGGAGGCGTAGGCAGGTGGCAAGCTAAAAAAGAATCAAATACACAAATAAAGCGAAATTAGACAAATTCACGGTGTGAGAAGCACGTGACCCGCCGAGAGCGAAGCACAGGTTCACACCTATGCTTGGCATCCGCCCAGGCAGAGATATCAGGACATTTCCAGACAGAAGATGCAGTTTTGAGGCCAACCACAGTGAAATAATTGACACATAGTTGCTGAATTGGAGAAAGGCCAGGTAACCAAGGGGCCCCCCGCACCTGGCCGACCGTTCTGCGTGCTGCTAAGCGAAGTGGAAGAATATGCATGGGGTTGGTGCCAACCCAATCACAACGGACCAAATAATCTAGGGTCCTATAGTTAGTAGATCCAATGAGACATACATTTAGTGATATTTTCAGTAGTCATTTTTGAAGGTAAGGCTCAGATGCCCACCTGACAGTGTTTACCCAATCCCCTCACTGTGTTACCATATACAGATATAGTACCTATATTAAAGTTACCTTTTCTTAATCAATAGGAGTGTTACACGTCAATTATGACGAGTTTTGAGTATAAATGTTACAACTTGTATGAGGTTTGTTGGAGGTGAAGCGATTTCCGTGACTCCCCGTTTTTTGTACTTGTCATTAAACGGACTCCCTTTGCCAAACCATTGCGTTGTCCTTATTGATTGGTGTTGGAGTAATAAATCTGCACCCCCATCCATCTCAAGGGTGCAGCTATCTCGTCTTAAAGTACTTTGGACAAACCTCAGCTCTATGGGCCGGCCGTGGTCTCCAGAGTACAATGGCATGGTAACTGATTAAGTTTAGGGGTTTTATCTAGGGGAATCTCTTGTCCTAGTGCACGTCCACGTCCTTGCTGACAAGAACAAACACTATTCTAGGGATGTGGATTTTTCTGATTGCCATGTTTGCTAATGTGAGGGGCTTGCACTGGCTAAAGGCAGAAAGGTAGCTGCTGCTATACTGGAGTCAGTCGGGTGGCAGCGTAATAGTAGCCCTGTCGTTCCTTTGTAGTGTTGCCACTGCTTTAGAGTTGGGGGATCTCATTGTTTTCCCTTGCTACCATAATTCACAAGTCTCCGGCCCACACCTGATCTGCCCTGCTTACAATTTAGTTATTTGTCCTGTGAGCCATTATTAATCCTTGCTTGGGAAATACGGGTTAGAAAAATTCCTGCAGTAGCTATGGGAGTGTTCACAAAAGCATTTCTCTTCAAAAGTGTCAGTATAGGGTGGTGATAGAATTAGTGCCAGAGGCTAATCTTAGAAAGCCTTGAAGGCCAGCATTCACGCACCAGAAGGAACAAAGTCTAGTGGCAAGTCTAATTCATGGTCTACAAAATGCACAGTTCGAGTGATGCAATGGCTTTCCTGATTCTTGTTTAGTAATTACATAATTTGAGAGATTTCCATTAACCAAGGGCACAAAGGCAGCTACCACCATCGTGGAGTCAGGCGGTTCTGTGATGATGGCCCTGCCGCTCCTTTGTCATGTTGCCAGTGTATTCAGGCCAGAATACCTCTTCCCTTGCTCCAGCATTTCATGTGCTTCTTTGTCTTGCCCGATCTGCATTTGCTGGTGAGCATTAGAAGCAGAACGTTAGCACCTTTTGCAAGCTCCTCACCCACTCCATGGTTCCTTCTAATGTGAGCTGGCTTACAAGCTTCCTGCTCGCTTTTCTGAATATTGATATGAACAAATTGATGTGTGTGGCTGCAACCGCTAAACTGCCTGCAGTCATCCTGAAAATTCACATATGGTCCCCATGATTTTATATTGCCCCTAATACTGAGATTCTGCACACAATTGAGGTGGTGCGGAGGTATGTGGGGCTTAATTTACATGGCCTAGTCTAATCCCACATTTCAGGTAGAAAGGATTAAGCATTGTGCCCCAACCACAAGGATGACAGACTATACCACACTGATAATCCCTAATGAGAGTGAAACGTTTATATGGTTATCTGTATCCTTCAGAGCTGTCTGTCGTGGGTTGATAAAGCTATGTATAAAATAGTGCTGTCCTTTAAGACAAAGACAATTGTCTGGAGCAGTAAGCATATCTTTGAGCTAATTTGCATGCCTACTCAGTTGCTGTTAAGTGGAAGTGAACCCCTAAACTGCCTGCATTTTCCTTGAACATCCACATGTGGTCCCCCATGTTTTTCTGTTACCCCTAATATTAAGATTCTCCTTATCAGAAGGTGAACTTCCAGGATGGCTTCTAGGTGGCACTGTGATGAGTGTGGCTTAGATGAAATGACCTATCGTACCCTGACATTTCAGGTAAAATGAAATGTCATACTTTTTTAAACCCACCCTAACATAATTTAAAGCTAAACTTGTGGAAAGAAATGTGTTGCTGTTATTTGACTATTGTGATTCTAATCCACTAGCACAATTAATAACACTCCTCACCAGCATATTTAGTACTGCCGAAATGCTTTATCGCCAGAAGCAATTATGGTGTCCTTAAACAGCAACCTATTTTCTGTGCCATTCTCAAATTAAGCATGTGGTGCTCTAATTTAGCAATTTTATTATTTGCACCAACCATATTGCCCTGAAGATAAGGTCTTCTAGACATTTGGCCTTTGATCATACCAGCTGGCATTTATCAATTGTTATTGTCATTGCATTAATTGTTCTAATAGTTTGTGAAACAGTGAATAATACAGTACATTTCAAAACTATTTGTCTACCTGTGCGAGAACATGAAATTGGGCAGTGGAGTAATTCACATCACATAGATTATCATTGAGCACATATCGTGCAAGAGATGCAAAAAAGATTATCCTAAAAACTACACATTGTTTATAACTTTTTAAAAATGTTCTTAAACTTTGCGATTGTATCATAACCTTTAACATTTTTGTTTTTTAGGTTAGATTACATTCGTCATGCTAGAAAATTAAGGGCGGTTATTCACGGAGATCTGCTGCCATCGGTGGAGATGGTCAACCTTATGAGCCGGGAGTTTGGCATTCCTTTAACTAAAGAAATGTTATTTACTCAGACGGTCCCTTTATTGTCGCCAAGCTATCCAATCTCAGCAGCTGGCATTGAAGAAAAACATTATAAAACATCAGGATTCCATTTTCCACTAGATAACTACAATGAGAAGTATGTTCAATGGAAAAGAGAACAGGAAAGTTCATTTCCAGATCACATTCAGGTATACATTTGCAAGAAGCCAACTTTTTCTCCAAGTGGTCTGTGGAAATCTGAACATTGTGGGGGTAAGAAAAAACACAGTTTATGTTTAACAATCATCCATATCAGATTGCTGACAGGCTGAAAACAAGAGGCAATTCCTGAATGTTTTACTTTGATTAAGCTGCTTCTAGTCTGGCCTGACACAGCCAATATTAGCCCGTCAAGCAAGTTATGTCCCGAAGTGAAGCCCCAGGTTTCAAGGTTGGTGGGCTTGGAGTGCAGTTTGGACTGCTCCTGCTGTATTGTAAATGAATGTTCGAAAGTCGTGATACATGTAAACGTTGATGTGATAAGCCTTAAATGTATTAGGCGGGCAGGGGCCTTCTGTTCGGAGCCCAGTTCAGTTATAGTACTATGAGAGTGAGTTGGTTAAGTATTTTTTAAAGTTCCTTTCTTGTTATATTATGGTATTAATATGGAGGTTTTCATTTGGACCTGAATGCAATATGACAGCTGGTATCGGTCTACCTTCTGTAGTTGACTGTTTTTAAATGACTGTTCATTTGAAGATACTTTTTTGGAATGTCAAAGGGGTCAACAGCTATGCAAAAAGAAAGGGCAAACTGCTGTGCATAAAAAAACAAAGGGGGACATGACTAGCTACAGGAGGATGTAGCCGTGACATTCTGAGGTCATTGGCTCTGCTCATTGGCCAGCATGACCCTGTTTTTTAATGGCTCCAGAAACAAAAAGTATCAAAGGTACACACTCTGTGTTGGAGATGGTGCCCACCAACCGATGCAGAAATGTTACTCAAATACAGGGGATTTTCAGTTAAAGTTGAACACTGCCATAAGGACCAGGTTCACCCAAGCTGTTGCTTTGGTCCGTGGAATGCTGTGAAAATCTTCCCACTTCGTTGATGGTTACTTATCATTGCCCCTCTGCTAATTTTGCACGGATAGCTATAATCCCTGCTTTGTGATGTCTTCATCAAATGCTTAGCTGCATCTAGTAGGATTAATAAATAATAGGCATAACATGTGGTCATTACATCCTTGATTTCCTGCTGGAAGCTGATGACCTGCTAATTCTGTCAGGGCCAAAGGAGCCCTCCCCCACTTATTTCACCTCCTAGATACGTTTGACAGGATATCTCATTTTAAAGTAAATACGTGAAAGTTGTAGGTTTTCCCTGATTCCCTTACGTTACACACCTTTTTGCAAATAATATGCATGATAAATTAAAGGAAATTGCTGTTACCATGTAGGGTAAAATAGGCTCAGTCAAGTTGACTTTGTTATTTAAGGTATTTTGTTTATTTGATATGCTCTGTCCTGCTTAATACATATGGTTTTAAGCAATTTTCTGTGGTGGCTGAAGGAGTTGGGGCAAATGTTTAGTTGTTTATTCTACCCCACCCCATACAAAGAGGATGCTTCAGGATCCACAAATTTAAGAAATGTCACATGGCACTCTCACTGGCTGCTTGCACCATTGCATTTGAGGCATTCCGACCCATACACCTAACTGGGTGATCATTTTAAAGCAGACAGTTTGCCGGGACCCCACTGACCACCTTCGGACTTTTCAAAAAACTCTATGGCCTTTTAGATAAGAAAGCAATGCTCTATGGCCTTTTAGATAAGAAAGCAATTCCAGGCCCACATTCCATTCATTCTGTTCCTCCATACAATGAAATGTTCCTTTTTTTCATTTTGAGAATGATCTGTGCTGTGGCATTCCTTTACAAATCATTTTACTCTGCAACTTCTGATGAAGTGGTCTCAGGGACTACGTAAGCTAATGTTTTGGCCCATGTCTGCATAGATTTTTCAGTTAGTCCAATAAAAGGTACCAAAATCTGTAACTTATGTGGTTCAAGAAACTCTACTAAAACTAAATTCTACAAAATCACCTTCCATCCATAATGTTATCTCTGAATGGAAACTTGGCAACAAAGCTACAATATCTTTCTGACTAATCTTGGCTATGGAAAAATGTCTCCCTTAAGAAGAATAAGAATCAGAAACTGAGTTGGAGTTCATGGCAAAGTGCAGGTACTTGGATAATCGAACATGCCTTGAAAAACGATTTAATTTAGCATTTATAGAGCGCTACGAACCCTCAGGTATCTGAGTGCTGCTTATTGCCCATGGTGTGTCGTGCTCATTTATCGACCTCAGAATGATGAAAGGCTGAGTTTTTGCTCTGCCGGGATTCGAACCTACGTCAGCTGGCTCTGCACAGATGTCAAAGCGAGCGCTCTACTCGCTGTGCTATCGAACCGACGTCATTTGCTGCTGGACTTTTGCTATCTGAAATTCAAATATAAGTTACCCCATGAAGTGTTCACCAGTCTTTTCTCAGTCTTAAAAATCCAGATTCACATGACTTTTTTAGACCCCTCCAACTCTTCCACTGTCTATCAACTATTTATAAATTGCTTTCACCAGAAGCAACCTCCCCAGCGAACCAAAGGAATAAAGAGATATAGGGGACAGAACCAGGGGGTCCTGTTTCAGAGCAGGAATGGCTTGCCTACAGATAAATATGGCACTTTCAAAAAGGACTGTAACATGAACAACTTCAAGTCCATCCATATAAAATAACTGAATCACATGTTGACAATATCCTTCACTAAATATTTACTTACTGGTATTTGTGCTCCCATGCAAACACACTTCACTTCCTGGCACAAGTGAGAAGAGACCAAGTGTGTCACAGGATTGCAAAGAGGAGAAAGGTCAGGGGGCATTTGCTTAACAGATTCGGATTGTGATTTGTTCAAAGGTGATAAACCGGACCAAAGACAACCAAAATCATTATCAAAAGTCCCCTTACCGTCACGGAAAATTGTGCTGCATGTTTCCTTTCAGGCGGCAAGCATATTTTCAGGACAATTTGATATACTAAATTACACCACTAGTGTTGAAAATGCACCTCAAAGCCATAGTAATAAAGTTGTCAGCCATCCACTGGCAAGGTGGTGGCAGTTAACATAACCACAGAATGAGGCACTGTGGGAATAGAAGACGTTTGGTCTATTATGAAAGTTACAAATCCATACGTTGTTGCTTGACAACAAGGAGTAAGATCAACCCTAGTCTATAATTCCATGCAGTATGCACTTTTCTGCTACTCTAGATCGACAACCCAAGTCAAAGGAGGGTGTTCCCCTTAGTGCCTGAACTTGCAGAACCAGTATTCAACCAATAAAATCTGAGTTCAGTTTACCACACACCAGCGCCACATAGCTGAGGTGCTTTCTGAAATTCCCTTTTTGCTATGCAGCATATAATCCCCTGAAACTAAAAGGCTTAATTAAACTGCAAGCCAAAAGGTGAAGGGGTGTGGGAATAGAAAGAGACTCACCCACTGGTTCTGAATCCCCTGAAAATAGAAGAACATTTCAGAAACAGGGACCAACGTTATGAAATGGATCAATGTAATAAATGACGAGTTTGGTTCACCTGATCATCTGTGGGGAGGATTCCTACCAGCTTTATAGACTGGGACCATGTCTAAATTGGAAAAAGATAAGTAGAGAATGGAAAACCAAATTCAACACCATACGAAGAAGCAGGAAAAAATAGACTTTGCACAGGACCAAGGGAAAAAGAGAAAATCCATTAGGGGGTAAATACTCTAAAACTAGACCGAAAAAACAGAGGATGGGAAAACCAGAACAAAATTCTGCACAATGCAGAAGTAGCCAAAACGAAAATATTGCCATCTATTGATCTGAAGAAGTCAACTTCAACAGCCTTCTGGTTCATTGGAAATTTAACTTATTTAAAACAAGTACCCAACCTGCATGCTCATTTTCCTTCTGTTATCTTGGCAAGGAAACTATGTTGAAGCTTCTACTTAGCGAAACCACTTGGAGACACTACAGATTCACTCATCTCTGACTCTGGAACAGAAACGTCTATACTGCCCGAATAATGTCTGTTACTCTTTTTATGTCCACACTTCGTTCAGGTTTGAAGATGTTTATTTGTGATCAGTGCAAAGCAATACAGGGCCCCACCACATACTCTCCTTCTGCTTGCTTCTGCCAACATCTATATCTTCTTTACCTCGATCTCTTCCCAGAATTCTCACTCTTCTTATAGTTCCGCCTCTGGAACTCTAGTAAATAGCAGTTCTCAGCAGAGCGTTTTTTTTCATTATGATGCCCTTAGAGATCAGAGATATGTAAACTGCTTCTGCTTGCTTAAATATTCCTGTACAAAACACAGTTTAGCTTGGGAGGCACCAGTTAAGGGTATAACATGAAAATGTCTGACCAAGAAAATGTATGTCTAAGAACGAGCCTCAGGAGCATTCATTTTTCCAGTCAATTTAAGTATTCAGCCTCTTCCCTGTGCCCCTTAGTGTCTTGCACAGCATGTACCTCAACTGTGATACCCCATCAATCCACACTGGAGAGGAAGAGGATATTCATGTAAATTGGATGGCACTGACCTCTGTAAGGAGAGCCCATCAATAGCCTGGCTCCCGGAAGAGCATGACCCACCTGAGCTACAGTGTTTTGTAGCTCTGTAGGCACGTGTGCTAGTGGTGGTTGCCTTACAGTAAGTGCAGACAGTTTTAAAGAATATTCTGACTGGAATGGGAAGCCAGTGAAGACCCTTTGGATAGGGGAAACACAGTTGAATTTCTTGTTTCCCATTATGAGTTGTCCTGCCGTGTTTTGGGCACCCATGAGCGAGTCCAGGTTCGTCGCTGGAATGCCTTTGATGAGGGTGTTTTCCTCCCTCAATGTGGAGGATTACCAACACCTGGACTGTGGTCCTGAACTCCTCGAGTGGAAGGAAATGTTTTATCTTCCAGAGGGTTGGCTGGTACCTGGCGTTTTGGGCCTTTTTGTTATGTCGTCCCAAGAGAGATTGCTGCCTATAGTGAACCCAGTGATTTGGCAGGCTCCCAGATGAGATGTGTAGGTGCATGTTGCTTAGGCATCCTTGAATGGTGTCTAGCCTGGATGGGTTAATGAGTAGGATGAATTCCATCTTTGTGAGATTAAGCTTCAGGTATCTGCCTGTCAACCAGGCTTGGATGGAGGCAAGGTAATTATGGTGGTGAGTCAGTTCCCGAGGCATGAGATGTCCTGAGTACCATTGCCTTTTAGGTGTGATTGGGTATTGTATGCGTTTTGGAGGAGTGATATGTCAGGGCCGATGAGAAGTGATCCCAAAGGGTCCCTGTATAGAATAAAGATCAGTGGGGAGAGTTTTGATCCTTGTAGGATACCACAGATGATCAGATGGTAGTCTGACCTGAAGTTGCCTATCTGGAATCTTGGTGCCTGATTGAAAGGAAGATACAAACTGTTCAGAGGTATGCAGTCTTTCCATCGAAAAGTGTTCAATGGAAACTTTTCCCATCAAAACTTATCCGACGAAAGAATTTGCATCGAATGCATATTTGTGTGGATAAAGGGTTACATTTGTTTGGGGTGGGTTTTGAAGGGTTCAAAACAAGGGGTTGGGGGTGACCCCAAAAAAATTATAATAAAAGAAATGCATTCGATGCACTTTTTTTCATTGGATACGTTTGGATGGATTTTATTTCTGTTGAAAATAATTGGATGGAAAGACATGTAACCTATTCCAGAGAATTCCATTTTCTTCTCGGGTAGCCTGGTCAATGTGAGATGGTCATCCGTGTCAAATACCAGCAGAGTCATCCCAGTATTGCCATCGAAATGCTCACTAGTCGGGCTGCAGATGGTAACTTGAAAAGAGACATGGTTGAACCCATATTGCTTTCCAAAAAGTTCTAAATCCTATCAATATACTGTGAAGCACCATCAAACTATCCACTCCAAGTGGCCACGAAGGTACACAATAGCCATTATAAAAATATCCAATTGAACCACCGAAGGCACGTTTGCAAGACAAATGGTATCTCCTATTTTAGCAAAGGAAACAATAATTACCAACATGAATGTGAAGCCTTAAGTCAGGGGTACACAATTGGTTTTGGTGGAGTGCCGTTATGTACTAGACAAGTCCCGTAAAATGGGGCGAACTATCAATGTGAATGAGCAGGTGGTAGGGTAAGGTATCGGAGCATGAATATAATTTTAAAATAAATGTGGTTTAAGGTGCACTTTTAATGTATTACTTTGTTACTGTAACATATATTGCCTTATAATGGCATTACCATTTTGAATTATTTGTATTGTGGAACTGAAATCATGTTTTTTTTTAAAAATGTTTTAAAAGAAGTAAAACTGGATGCATCATAACACAAAGACAAAAACTGGAGCAAAGAGTCTTTGCACACCTGATATGACAATACTTTGTGCGACTTACTGACTTTAGGCCAAGCAACACTTCGTTAAAATCATGTGACTTGGAGGGCCATAAATAATGCCCTGAAGGGCTGCATGTTGTGCACCACTGCCCTAAATACTGGCAGCTGAGCGATGAAATCCAAAAATGTATTTCTACTCAGGTGTCTCTGGCACAGGTAAAGAGTCCAAAAGATCTGAGCCTAACCTGGAAGGTTTAGCATAAGCACACACATCACATGAATGCACAAATGCAATCACCTATTCGATCTACCTGGCCACCGAAAGCATCGATTTGTTTTCATTTGTTCATAGGGATGTCCTTTCTAACCAATTATGTATAAAGGATATAGTACAAATAGCAGAGGCATTCCCTGGGCTGGTGTCCCTTTTTACAAGATGCAACAGTTGCTATATTGAGCAAACAAAATTGTAGAGGGGTAATGCAATGGCACACTGGGGTTGTTGACAAGAGAACAGAACATAAATAAGATAGACATTTAGGGCTTATGGCAGGTATTAACATCTATGCAAATGACGTGCTTACAGTTTTGTGCAGTATTACTTGGGAAGTAAGGCTGGGCGGTCAGCTGAGAAGGGATAGATGAGGGGTAGAAATGTTCTTTCACCATCTACCAAGTAAAGCTTGACCTTTGTCTTGAGAAATTCCACTGATTGAATGGCTTTGGTGGCTGGAGGGGGATTGGGGATTGTATTAAAAAAGCAGCAGAAGCAAGTAGAGCTTGAGCGTTATCAATTTCACTGATTGAATGCCTTTGGTCGTTTAGGAAAGAGAACAAGTATGATATGATATGATATGATATGGTATTTGTAACGCGCCTATACACAAGTGTTTCAAGGCGCGACGAGGCAGGGAGGGGGGTACAAGGGGAGACAGAAAACGATCCTACTAGGCCAGGTGTCATTCAGATCGCGCAAGTGCAGGGGTAGGGGAGGGGAAAAGTGCAAGGGGAAGGGGAGGGGGGGAAGTGCAGTACAAGGTAAGAGGCGTAAGTAATAAATAAATAAAAAGGGCCAGCTGGTGGCAAGTGTGAGGTAAGTGCAGAACAAGTGCTGGGGGAGGGGGGCCTGTAGGGATACAGAGACAGACCCGCAGTGCAAAGGGGTTCCAGGGCATCAGTGCAAGTGGAGAGTGGCAGGGCCCAGGACCGAGGCCGTTTAGAGTGGTCCAATTGCAGGATCAGTGCAGCTTCAGTGAAAATTAATTAGCCGCTCAGCAGGGGAGAGGGAGAGGGAAAGCAGAAGCAAAGAGGAAGGTTTTGAGGTGCTTCCGGAACCGGAGATGGTTCTCCTCAAGTTTCAGGGAGGCAGGAAGGCTGTTCCAGAGGGAGGCCCCTGCCGCGGAGAGAGATCTACCCCCAGCTCGTTGCTTCGAGAAGCGGCTAACCCTGAGGGAGTTGGAGGCGGATGAGCGAAGGGCTCGGGAAGGAAGATATTTGGGAAGAGAGAGTTGAAGGTATTTAGGACCCAGGCCCCAGAAGGCCTTGTGGACAATGCAGAGGGTTTTGAACTTTATCCTCGCAGCCACTGGGAGCCAGTGTAGAGATTTCAGTCCTGGAGAGATACGGTCCCTGGGCTTGAGGCCAAGGACAAGTCTCGCAGTTCTGTTCTGGATGAGTTGCAGAGGGCGGAGAGTGGAGGCAGGCAGATTAAGATAGAGGCTGTTACAGTAGTCCAGCTTCGAGAGAACCAGGGCTCGGGAGACAGTGAGCTTCTGGGGGAAGGAGAGGAAGGGAAGAATACCTCTGAGGAGGTGCAGCTGGTAGTGTGACCTCTTGGCGACGTCAGAAATATGAGGAGAGAAGGAGAGTGTGGAGTCGAAGATGACCCCAAGGTTTTTTGCCTTGCAGGTAGGAGCAGGGAGGGGGCCAAGGGAGGCAGACCAGAGAGCTACAGGGAAGGAGGGAGTGGGAATACCGATGAGTAGAATCTCAGTCTTACTGGCATCAAGGCAGAGGTCATTGGCGGCACACCATTCTTGGATAGCAGACAGACAGTCAGAGATGAGGGAAGGAGAGGGGGAGGCTGAGGGTAGCAAAAGTAGCAGAAGCAAGTAGAGCTTTACCTTTAACAATTCCACTGATTGAATGGCTTTGGTGGACAGAAGGAAGTGGACTAATATAAAAAAAACAGCAGAAGTGGTATTGGACACATGGGACATAAAGGTTGTTCAGAGAGAGGAATCGCATAGTATGGGGGGGCTGTGTAGAGTAATGCAGCCAGCAAGACTATGGTTTGCTTTTTAGTTTCTACTCCTCATCTTTGGGAGTGATTTTTGCATTGAGCCAGCCAACATGGTGGCAGCTTGTTAAGGTACAGGAAGGGATTTGGGTATGTTTTAGAGGGTGTAAGTAGCAACGTTGGGAACTTTGTTGAGGGGAGCAAAGGAGTAGAGGGGTGGAGGCCAAATATTAGGCTCAAGCAACAGTCCAGTTTGCTGAGTATCGGGATAGAGATCTGAATTTTAGAAAAAGAGTGAGGTACAGGAATGTTGAGAAGGTTGATCCTGGCTGCTGGGCCATGATGAGTTGATAGTTTAAGCTTGCTATCACAGAGGATCCTAAATTTGTGAGCCATGTGTGAAGGATTGAAGCAGGTCAAAAAGAGATAGGATTGGGAATATGGGATTGCTATTGGTGGCTGAGAGAAAGAGAAAGTTGGTCTTGGAAGAGATCAGCATTAGGCTGCATAGGGCTGTGCTGTGCTGGATAATGGCAAGGTTGCTGGTGTTGAGTTCAGTTATAGCAGGGGTGACGAAGGGAAAGGTTAGAACAATCTGGCCATTATCAGCAAAGTGGTGGCAGTGAATGTCATAGGATTTAGATGTGTTTACCCACAGAGTTTGTGTATATGGTGGAGAGGAGTATATCCAGGACTGGTCCTTGAGGCATGTCTACTGGAAAATGCGCAAGGGAGGAGGTGTTCGAGCTCAATGGGATGAGAAACGAGTGGTTGGAGGGAACGGGGGCCATCCAATAATCTTTGACTATTTTACATGCCCAGGGAGGGAAGGATCTCAAGGAGGGAAGCATGTTGCACTGCATTGAACGCTGTGGAGAGATGATGCAGAAATGGGGTTGGAGGAGAGGTGAGAGTGGTGAGAAATGAAAACAAACGTGCAGATGTGCTCCACATCAGTTCATGTGGAGTGTGTGATCCAAAATATAGATTGTAGGTCGTTGCATAGGTCCATGCCTCAAGGTAGTTGAGAATGAGATTTAAGATGATTCTCTTGGTTTTTGGAGTATTATATCAGAACTGAGGTCTGTAGTACAAGGGACCATTGGGGTTTGCAGTGGACTTCCTTCATGTTAGTGTGACCATTGCTTTTTTGAATCTAGCTGAGAAGATACCTGTGGAAAAAGATATTTTAGAGGCAGGGTAGGTAGGAGGAGGTGACGGGTGCAAGCTCTTTGATTGTTTGGGATGTGAAGTGATTAATCGGAGGATAGGGTGGGTGGACTGAACAGAGGATAGGCATGGATTCTGTTGGGAAGGTGCAAGACGTGGGAAAGCGACGATAGGATGGCATTTATGGAAAGGAGGAGGTGGGAGGGATAAAATGTTAAGCAGGGTGCCATATATTTTGGTACTTTTGGAGAAGTAGCAGGCAAAGTCGTTTTAGTGTTTTCTCTGGGTAATTGGGGGGGGGGGTGTTGGATGGAGGGGGCCATACATGAATAACCTGCAAGGGCTCAAGCAGAAATAGGATATAGTTTTACGTAGTCAGAGGATTTGGCATAGCCTAGCGCAGTAATGAAGAGACAGATGGAGTGTTTGTATGTTATGTTATGTTAATGTTGCTTCTATAGCGTGCTACCACCCATAGGTATCCTGGCACTAGGAAAGAACAAAAAGCAAGCAGAAAGAGGAATGAATAACCAAAACAAATCAGTGAGGAAAATATTGAGCAATTTCCTGAAGTAAAGCAAGTCCTTGCTTAGTCTGAGGGAGAGAGGGAGGGAGTTTTAAAGGCGGCGGGCAGCAATCGAGAAAGCTTGGCTGGCCACTGTGGCGTTTCTAAATCTGGGAACCACCAAAAAGACTAAGGCTTGCGAAACGAATAGCCCTAGCAGTGCGGTGTGTGTCAAGCAAACAGTCTTAAACTTAATGCGACACTAAAGGGCAGTCAGGGAAGCTGGGTCAAGATAGGCAAAACATGGGAGAAACTAGGAAAGCCCATCACCAAGTGTGCAGCTGAATTTTGCCAAATCTGAAGCATACGGTTATGGTATTTAGGCTGTGAAAGAAGGACCATATTGCATTAATCAAGGACTCCCGAAATTGCTGTGGCAATAATGAGTCCCTGCTAGTACTGGGGTAGGAAGGGGAATCGCCTTCCTAAGCATTTTGAGTAAAAAAATAAATTAAAAAAGGATGTGCAGATGACGCTGACCTGAAGCTCAGGACATAAAGAAGAGCTGATTTTAGTGCCAAGATCATCAACAGGCACTGGCATGTTTCCAAGACTAGTAAGTCAGAAATCTGAGGTCCACCCCTAACTCTGAGCTGGTGATCATAACCTCAGACTTCTCGCTGTTGAGCCAGTTGGTGCTCATCCAGCTGCAAGACACGATCTGAGGCAACTGGCAGAGTCAGCTTGGTTCTGGTCCACTCTAAAAAGAAGTGGGTGTCGTACGCATATGAGTAGAAACTAAACACATGAGAGCGGATCAGCTCTGCCAGGGGCCTAACATAGATGTTAAATAAAAGAGGTGATACTGCAGAGCCCTGGTGGAAACCGCAGGTCACAGAAGTCGAGGATGACCTGTACGGTGGCAGTCAAAGAGCCTGAGAACGGTGGGAGATAAAAGAAGTAAACCACTGAAGGGCAGTCCCCGTGATACCAACATCCTCCATGCGGCGACACAGAATAGAATGGTCAATCGTGTTCAATGTCGCTGATAGATCAAGCATGATCAGGAGAGCCGTGCCACATTGGTCCCTGATAAGTGTGATGTCATCCAGCACTGAGACTAGGGCTTCTTCAGTCCCCGAAACCCAGACTGATGACTTTCCAAGACAAAGTTTACCTCAAAGAAGTCTCTCAGTTGAGGCGCAACGATAGACTCAAGGATCTTCATGAGGAACCTTAAGAGAGAGATAGGCCGGAAATTGGTTACGACAGAGGGGTCCAAGTTCGATTTGTTTCAATAGTGGAGAAACCAGAGACCTTTTGAGGGCAGGAGGAACAACCCCACCGTGAAGGGAATAGTTTAGGCATAGCCTAGTGCAGTAGTGAAGACACCGATATCAAGTTTTGTAGGCAATGGGAAGAATAGGGGAGTTATCTTTGCATCAGCAGCTTGGGTAAATGCACATGGAAGCCACTGAGGACTTCCTCATATTCAAACACACCAAGCTGATTGGCTGTGTCGCTTCACTTGAGGTCGAGCCCCCGACCGGAGCCGGAAGCCGGCCGCTTCACCCAAAGGGCCGCGTCCTTAAGGGCCTGACTGCGGCAAAATCACTCCAACGCTCTTTGTCATCCTGCTGGAAGGGCCGGAGCCTCCCAGCAGCTATTACCCACCGCCAGCCACTACTGCTACGACCTATGATAGCAGATGGCGCTGCTTGATCTCCTTTGCGGTGATATACAAGGTTTAGCAGCCTAGCCTGCATCCAGCATAACTTCTACATCAAAGAGCTGACTGCACTTATACCGAAACCACAGCTTTAACAATTATATTTCTTCAACTGCACAATGATCGAAAATGGCCGCCGTATTTTCAGGAAGCCACTGAGGATGTACTCATATTCAAACACACCCAGCTGATTGGCTTTGTTGCTTCACTTAAGGCCGAGCCCCCGACCGGAGGCAGAAGCCGGCCGCTTCACCCAAAGGGCTGCATCCTTAAGGGCCTGTCTGTGGCTGTCCACGTATGGACGCACCAAGCACCAGAAAGCCATCTGTGCAAGTACCCAAAACAAAGTTTATCTGTATCACCGCCCACTATATACGGGTGCATGCATGTACTGCAAGATCTTATAACAATTGTGCTTAAACTACAACTATGCGACACTGTTAGTGCCTTGAACACCATATATATTCAACATCTGTTGTACTACCCACACCACAACCAAAGACGCTTGCGCTATCATGTGATCTCCCCCTGTCCTCTGCCGGGAAATCCTTTCAGCCAAAACCACGAAAGAACTCCAGCATAAAAACCATCTCCACCACTACTCCCGAAACCCTCGCGCTAATAAGGTAGCCACACAGATCTTCACATGTACGTGCTCATGCTATTTACCATAATGCATTGCAATGATTCCATGTAAAGTTTTGTAATATATGCTCTGCCTGACATTTCTGCTGATTAATGTAACTTTGCCATGCTTTCGATGATCTTTTCTCAAATGTATTGCATTTGTGCTCCACAATAACAATCAGGCTAGCCTTAGCCTCACACAGGGGAATCCGTGTTTACCTACTTTCAAAAAATGTTATTTTACTGCCAGGCACTACGGCTTTCTGCTGTGTCTACTAACGCATCTACTACCATACTGATGCTACTATAGATCCTTAGTTCAGGCGACACCTTAGTGTCATAATTACCAGAAACTCCTAGTACTGATCCCTCCTTTGACCCACCCACCATAAACAGCCATTTTTCTGCCCTGTGCCATCAGTCTAGGCCAGCATACTCCTGATTTCTGGAGTTTACTAGACCCCCACTGCCTCACTCTAGCCATTCGGACAATCGGACTGTAGCGGTTCGCCAGCCGACTGTCTCCCCACCTGCGCTACTGCCACACTTATCCTCACTTGACCCAATTGGAACCACTGAACCCTTTGCTAATTGGACTAACCGAGGAAGACACTATATGAACTAGTTGTCATAGGGCATATCGGCCCTACCCTAGTCTAGATATTTCCTCTCCAGGACGTCTGCACCAGTCAGCCTACTGCGAATAGTGGGCCAGTTCCCCATAAATCATGAGTCATGCCAGGTTGGCTAATGTTCATGATGTTTCCTTTTTGCATTGTACCTTATGACTTGTTGTGTACAGGTTCTCACTTCCTGACCCACAAAAATGGCCTTCTCAGAGCAGCGTGTCCCTGGCATCACCCTATCCTCTGCCCCACTTCTATCCTTCCAAATACCAGTACACCCCCCTCTCCCCCCATCATCACCAGGCCAACACCCACACCAGTAACGACCAAAAGCTTCAAACCACCCCTAGGCTATAGATTCTCACTGCTAAAAACTCACCCAAAAAGACCTCTTACCCGGTCCAAGGCGCAACCAGATGCAGCAGACTTAGGTCATGGACCCACTCCACCCTACGCCATCCAGACTTAGACTACACTAAAGTTAAGCAATCTAAACTGATCCCTTTACAGGGTAGTATCAGAACCCAACGGCTTAGGGCACAGACTATAAATTTCTCTAGCATACATGTCCCTGCCATTCCCACCACTAGAGACACTGTATATACACCAGCTCACCAAGCCAAATCGCCTAAAACGACTATCACAACCAATACTAAACAACAGACCACCCCTCATGATGTCGATAACTCCTGTTTAACTCCTACAGTCCAGTCTCCACCTCCCTATGCAACTCAAAGCAGCTCTTATCAATGCACGCTCTATAGCAGCTCATGCCTCAGAAATACACGACCACATTATTGAACAGCAACTAGATTAATTCATATTGACAGAAACTTGGCTCCACCAAGCTTCTGGACCAATACTTACCATTGCCATTCATCCAGAGTACACCATCCTTAGGACTGACAGAACTAAGGCAGTAGGTGGGGGGAGTAGCTATTATTGTTAAAACCCAATTTAAAATAAGATTTTGCACCATTGATATCCCAGATGGGTACGAAATCTTACTAGCCAAACTAGCTACTAACCATAAAACTACTATTATAGTAAATATATACAGGGCGCCCAATTCCAATTCACAGCCCGAATTAGATATACCATTACTACTAATGCCACTCGTCAAACCGAAAACAAAATGTATAATCCTTGGTGACCTGAATCTCAGATTAAATGATGCCCAAGACCACAAAGCAGAAGCCTTACATAGTGCTCTGAAAGACATGTCTTTCACACAAGTCGTAATGTGCCTACCCATACTAAAGGGAGAACGCTGGACTGGATACTACCTCTCAATACCACAGTATCCTTAGAATCCATCAACACACTACTTTGGACAGATCACCATAGTGTAAACTTCTCTATCATATGCAATGAACCTGACCTCCCTAAATCCATCACGCTGGATTCCTATGTAACCAGGAATATCCACAAACTCTCAGCGGAAAACCTTAACCCAATTCTAAAAAATACCCTCACAGACAAGTTGAATAGCAATGACAATCCTTGCTCCCTGGCAGATACTTACCACAACTGCCTTCCAAACACAATAGATACTGTAGCACCTTGTGTCACTAAAACTAGACGAACGGATAAAAAAAATCCTCTTTCTGGTTTAATGATGAATTAGTATCACTCAGACGAAAGAAACGTTCGCTTGAACATCTCTATAACAAAACTCAAACCCCAGAGGCCGCTGACGCCTTCAACACTGCAAACAAAATCTACAATGCAGCCATCATTGCACATAAAGCAGATGCGCTCAATACTAGGATTAGCAGTGCTCCCTCAGACTCAAGAGTAGTTCTCCATCATCAAGGAGTTAGAAAATCCTATCCCAATCACCAACCCTGTTCAACAGAGTAAAGAATGGTGCACCACTATTCAAGATGCCCTTGCCACCAAAATCAAACTCCTACAAAATAAAATCATCATTAAAAGAAAAGTACTATCTGGAAAACATACCATTTCTAACCCATCCCATAGGATGTATCACTCCAACATTCTATTTCTCCCCAGTCTTCCAAGAAGTAGTGCTAAATACCATAGCCAAATTGAAAGCATCTAATTGCAAAGAGGACAACTTCCCAGCACATCTCGTCAAATTATGTGCCCCCACCCTCACCCCTATTATCACTAACTTTGTTAACTCTTCTTTCAATTCTAATTTGGTCCTAAATAGATGCTATTAGAGATTCAGGAAGAATGGCTGTACTACTGCTGCTGGACTTATCACCAGTGTTCAACCTTGTAGACCATGACATACTTTGTAAAACACTAACAAAAGACTTTCATTTCTCCAACAATGCCACACTCTGGATTAAATCATTCTTAGCTGAACGAACATCCAGAGTCGCCATTGGAAATAATGCTGCTGATCCCATAGCGGTCCCTATTGGAGTGCCACAGGGATCATGCCTTTCCCCTACCCTCTATAATGCCTATACTAAACTCATATTCTCAGCACTAGACGATATGGATGTCATCTACACAAACTTTGCAGATGACACCCAGATCCTTATCCCCATCACTGGGGACTACGTCCAAGACACCCAGACCATCAACAAAGTTTACGCCATCATTCAATCTCACCATGAACAAACAAATTTCAGCCCTCTCATCCTCCACAGCATACACTGCCAAACTCATCGCACTCAGCCGCCAATTCCTCACAACCACTAACTGTATCACACTGGCCAGAGCCCTAATTTTAACCATGCTCGATTACTGTAATGCCCTTCTACTAGGAACCTCTAAAACAAATACCAGAAAGGTACAACTACTGCAGAATAAAGCCCTTAGAGCCGCACTCGGTATAAAGAAATCTGAACACATTTCCAACATTAGGCGAGAAAACCACTGACTGCCCATCAAAGCCAGAATAATTTTCAAAACGTTGTGTTGTACATACATCTCTTATGACTAAAGCCCCTAGTTACCTCAACAACACTATTAAGAAAAACATTTCCAGTAGGACTCTCAGATCCAATAACCAGGCTCTCTTGGAAATACTGCAATACAATAGTGCAGGAGGCAGTAGTTTCAGAGTCCTCGCCCCTACTCATTGGAATGCCTTACCACTTAGCATTAAAAATGAGGAAACCATTTTAGGCTTCAAAAAAGCTTTGAAAACTTGGTTGTTCAACCAATATTTATATACTAGGCTATACTGTCAGGCCCCAACTAACTTTGGCTCTGCGGTGCCTTCGACCTGTTTATCTGTAACAATAAATGATTGCCCTACATTCTTTATGTATGTTAACTTTGTACTATGTCTGTAATAAGAGTCAAACGAAATGCCATTTCTTTCCTCCATTTGACTGTAACACTGTATAAGAAACTTCATAAGGTGTCTGTAATGCCGCCGTGATACCCTTGGGTCTGGTCGTGTAATTAATGTAATAAATAAATAAAATGGTTGTCCTCAGCTGTTGAAATGATGGGGAGATGCATGGGTGGGAGTGGGGGGGTGGGATTGTGCTGAGCACCGGGCAGAATAATGGTAGTAAAAGGGGGCAGCCAGTACAGTATTAAACTCTACAGCAGCATGTTCGACAGAGTGGGCAAGTTGGGTAGAGAGAGCTTGAAGAGAGGTCTTGACTTGTTCTGATAGGGAACCATAGATTCACATTTTGGATAGGTATCTGGAAATAACGTATGCACAGCTCAAAGTTATCGGTTCAGTGAAATATTAGCCGAAAAGAACCTGATAATTTTATTTCAGAAAAAAAATTAAAAAATGTATTGCTGCTTCAACTTGGCGTTTGTATGTGACTGGTCTAGCTGCTTTTATATATAATTTGTAACAAAACCTGCTAATTTACGTTTTAACACAACTTGCCAACACATGTTTCGAGCTAACGCTTTCGCCCGCTCAAGGTTTTCGTTTGACACATTACAAAATGCTTTCCCTTGCATTATATATTATTACACAATGATTGTGTTCCTATGGATTGTTATATAATGCAAGCAAGGGAGTGGGTTTCCTACAGGCAAGTTTGTGACCCCTTGTTCACACCTAATTCATTGGATTGTTTTTTGTTCAATTAATAATCCCATCTTCTTATGCAGAGTAAATGACATATTAATGATGCAAGATGATCAGAAGAGAAAATATAACGCGAAGATGATGATGCCATAAAATAAGGGGGGAGGAAGTGGAAAATCAAAAAAAAGACAACACAAATAAAAAATATTAGTTAGCAAGATGACTAATGTTAAGTTACATAAACATGTTCTTCAGCCTTAGATTTGATCTTGTTACTGATCTATATGCTGATACACACCACTCATAATATTCTAGTAGATGTCATTTAAACTTTACAATGATGTATATAGAACCTGGATCGTCTGTCTCAGGATTGTTATTGTGAAAAGTGATTTATGATCATAAACCAGTTAGGTATTGTTTTGTCATTTGTGATCCTGTTCATCAGGACCATATGATCATTGTTAATACGTTGTAAACCCAGCATGTATGTCCTTTCCCAACTGTAGTGAAATATTTTATCATCTTGCCATTTAGGTTGTGTGAGGGTGCAGAAGTAAGGCTCGGACACAATAGTGGCATTTTTTGGGCAGAAACGTTTATTAAAAGGATTGGAAAAGGCATCTCTGCCCTTAACACTAAGAGGGGTTTCCCTGCTTCTAAGAAAACTCATTAAATTGTCAGAATGTCCAAATTATACAGTCTGTCCCTATTGCATCTCAAAATGGCTACTTGTGTCCCTAACACTAATAACATAAATCATCTGTGCAAGGATGATATCTTCCTAAAGTAAAAGTGTTCTTTGGGGTCCCAAGTAACAAATGTTCCCAGTTGACAAAGTAGAGGAAAGGAGTGAAGGTATTTTGAGACTTGGTATGGAAAAGGTGAGGTGTTGGCTTAAAGGAGACTGATGTACTAAAGTGTGAATGTGCGTTGTTGAGTGAGTTAAGAGGTAAAGTGTAAGAAGTGCTTGAGAAGCGAATGGTTACAAGGTGAAAGGGAGGGTGTTTGTGTAGTCTGAAGAGTGGAGTGGTGGAATGAGTGTAATAGGGAGTAGTGGTGTGAAGGAGGAGGAGATATGTCATGTGGCAGGAGACGAAATATGAAAGGGTATAGGTGAAAGCTAGACAGAGTGAAACATTGGAGGGTGGAGAAAGGTAGAGGATAATACAGCAAGAGAAGGGAAAAGGTAAGGGTGGGTGCGAGGAAACAAGCAGAGTATGTGCAAGGCACTTTCCCATCCCCTATAAAAAATTAACATCTGGCAAGAGCATGGACAGATAGAAAATCCCTGAGGGAGTTAGATGGCCAGAACTTAGGGAAACGAACTCCAGCATTAGATAGCAACCCGACAGTATGGGTTACCAATATGTAGTACTAATCCAGGGCTACGGATGCCTTGGTTAGCAAGGCAATGGAGACGAAAGAGGGATGGTTCATTGAACTTAGTATACCTAACTACTGTCATGGGATCAGCCTTGTATTAGTTTAATTGCTACTGTGAAAAACCAGAGGGTGTTTCACTGCCTAGAACCTGGGGATCGCTTACTCGGGTGGCCAGGGCACGGCCATCGCCTATGGCCTCAATTGAAGATGTGCTAGCACAGTTGACCGCCCATCAGATACAAGCAGACACCAGTCTCCAATCAAGCTTAGCGCAACTAGTTGGATTACAATCAAAACCCCTATTACCTCAAGGTATACTACAACCCTATCAAGATGGAGAAGCTTTTGGGAATTTTTTTCGGAATTTTGATTGACTAGCACAGCAGTTTGTATGAGATAAAAATCTCTTATTTGGGACCACTATTGAAGGGGGAATTGCACACTTCCTATCAGTTATCTCCCAGCATATGCCACCTTTGCTTCTATTAAAGAGGGACTCCTGAAAAGGGTAGGTCAAACTAGCAACTTCTATAGACTAAAGCTAAGAAGTATCGAACTAAATCCGGGAGAATTATTAAAGTGGATTAAAAACACCATATCTTTGAGTAGCCAAAAAGACACTGGCCGAACTGATAGAGTTGCTAGCCCTGGAACACTATATTAATTCTTTACCTCCTTATTTACAGAAGGCAGTGTTGCAATTGAACAAACCAAACCTCACACTAGCCATTGAGACTGCTGAGAATCATTTGGAGGCTATGAAACACTTCTGTTCCCTATATAAGAACGAAGATTGACAAGGCCTCAATATTCCATACCGCCCTACACCAAGTATATCAGAACGAGGGGGGGATCTTTCTAAGATCAGAGAATGGATGATGAATGAAAAACCAGAACTAAGAATACCATAGTCATAGAGGAGACCAGGAGAGAAAAGGGGTTAAGCCTCAACCACCAACCTGTTTGTCATGCAAGGAGACTGGTCATATAGGTGGGCATGGACCAAAAAATCAAAAAGAACCACCCATGGAAATGGGATGCCTGATAGAGGAAGAATGGGAAGATGCAGAAGAAGATCTAGAATCAGTTCTCATATGCGTATGCCAGTCACCAACAGAATTTAATTATGAGAAGGTTTTTGTGAATGGGTAAACAGACAACAGGGAGAGCAGATCTAGTTACGTAGGAAGACCTTAAGAACTCCACCCTAGTTAGGGTTACCTGCTTACATGAGGATAATTAAATCTACCCAAGAATACCAATCTCTATTAGTATTAGAGGAGAGCAAACACTTATTTTAACCGCCATCATCCTGGGACTCCCAGAAGAAGTTATCATAGGCAAAGATTGCCCTAATTTTTCCACATTTCCTCAGGACATTCCACCTCCACAATATCAATGTTCACCTCACACCCAGTGGCAATCTTATGTATATCCCTACACCTCTCCCATATGGGATTGGTCAGAAACAAACTCCCAAAACAAAATTAACACACCGAGATCCCACAAACAAATTTAGTAGGGAAAACCCAGTGGAGCAACCGACTCAGTCAGACATCATGAGCTAATTAAGGGGGACTACCATAAAACCCCAGCTTGCAACCGGAACAGGGAAGTAAACTTAATAGTATGCAATGGTCCCTGGATTCCCCCCTTACCTGTTCTCTTCACAAACCTAAGGAAGGGACACCTCAGAGTAGAACAGGATCATCCACATCGCATAGGGGAAGGGTATGTGAAAAAACTAGACTGTGTTTCACTGCCTAGACCCTGTGGATCCCTTACTCAGTTGGCCAGGGCACAACCATCGCCTTTGGATCCAGACCCTGAGGGTGGACAAGGGCGGGAGGATCACCTGTGTGAGGGGTCCTCAGGAGGGGCCGAGGAACGCCCGATGGCGAGACATTGCATCCCCCTTTTCCGAATACTGCGGTCCCATCCTATTTTATAAGATATTGCAATTTCCCAGATATCCCCACCCCGCCTTTCCTACACAAACACTGAGCCGAGGAAGAGGTTGTCTGAGGCTAAAATGGGTACCACTCATGCAATATATTGGACATATCCCACTGATAAGATCAGACAGGGTCAGGCACTTGATCTTAATTACAAACACCTGTACCTATTAGCTCTCCCCAAATGGTTAGAAGGTGGAACACTGAGACACACTCTGAGCAAGGCGATGCACGAGAAGGAGCAGTTTGTCCAGGGCGACGGCGAATCAGGTGGAGCAGAGCAACAGGCCAAGGGATGGAACCGAGGTACGGAGAAACCTTGGACACCCCGGCGAGAGAGAGTTACCTCCAAAGGGCCTCGAAAATTGTGCAAGGAAGCCCAGCCCGAGAGAAGAGACAACCCTCTTTTGTGTTTCAAGTATACCAGCCACCCTCCCTGGTGGATGGCAGAGTTGGGGAGGTGCAGCAGCAGTTGTGGTATCACCCTTCACTTCAGGAACAAAGCTGTGAAAGACGAAAATGAATTAACACAGCCGTGAGTTGATGAAAGTCCGGTCTGTGTTAAATAAAACTTGAGGGCAACAGTATCCAACGAATGAAGGTTGCGTGTGTACCGATAAGATGCGAGAGAAAGGATTGTAAAGAACTGTGAATTAAAGTTACAAAGCAACAGAGTGATCCGGCGACAGAAGATTGCCCAATTGAAAGTCTCTCTGAAATGTCTGATGCCGTAGAAGCGTCGGGAAGAGAAAGAAACTGAGCTACACAATTTGAACTGTTAGGTTTGATCCTGGCAGAGGGAAACCTAGATGTGACAGCTGTCTTTGAACTGTTCGGTTTGATCCCGGCAAGGGATCGTATGAAGGTTGCCTTGCTTATAAGCAAGGCAACCTTCATACGACAGAAACTATGTGCAATAATTCCTATCGACTGTGACATGTTTTTGCAAACAGCGACGTGATTAGTCACGTATGTGAGTTAAAACCGGTTGGCTTTGATATGCATTACTTGCAAACACATGCAGCATGCACAAAACGATTATTATTTTCAGTTGAATTTGATGGTGATTGAAGTAAAATATGCATTTAATGCTAATGACATGTGAAGCGCTGATATAGCCATAAAATCGGGTACATTTAAAATGCATTTTCTTCTATGTAAACCGCTCAGAACATGAAGACCTACGAAAGAGTTCTATCTTGTATTCTTTACACATTATTCCGTGAAAACATTGCTTCATGTTTAATGCCAAAATAAGTGCGCGCTGAGCATATTTTATGTTCTCGTGATGATATGAAACCGAGAAAGCAGATTTAAAAAACATTGGCAATTTGTTAAACGCGGTGTTATTTTAAAGCAATTGATTGAGCACCAAAACGGTATTTACATTCTCTCGCAAAACACATTCTTGAAATGTGTACAGTTATATAATTCTCAGCCGGTCAAATAGCACAGCGAGTAGAGGCTCGAATCCCGGCAGGGCCAAACTCAGCCTTTCATCCTTCCAAGGTCGATAAATGAGCACCACACATCGTGGGTGCAGCGCTCAGATACCTGAGGGTTTGTAGTGCTATATAAATGCTAAATTATTATTACCTAATCGATGAAAAATGAATTTTGAAATTCTACCATCTTGAAAATCTGACGGCACAAAATGCAACGTTTCCACTTTCTAATCTGAAGTTCTAAATAAAACATTTTCTTAAATTCTATGTTATCAATGGGCTTCAGACCTCCTGGTATGGTCTTTCCAAGGAAAGTTGATATCACATAGTAGTGGGATGCAACTATTCCTTGGCATCATTCCGAAGATGTACAACATTTTAATTACAAACATTTTGCAAACCTCATGTTGTTCAAAAAGTACACAGACCTCACTGCAAAGTTCAGCTGATTGAAACTAGTGATTAAGTGAATGGCACCCACTAGTTACAACTGGCTGGCAAGGGAACAAGGGTGGTTAATAAGAGCAGAAGGGTATTGGCCTATATAACTAGCTGCTGAGAACTGCAGTGTCATATAATCTACAGAAGCAGACAGAGTCTAGGTTGCTGAAGAAGCCAGATGGGGGAAGAGTTGTGAGTAATTGGCTAATTTAGATGCTGGACTATTCAATGCATTAGAGTAGTTCGATCTCTGGGCTTGGACTTATTTTTAATTCTTGCTTAAATAATTGGAGGGATAACTGAATTACAGCACTGAACTGCTTTAAGAAGAAGCAGCCTGCTTTAAAATAACTTCCCCCTGATACAGTATATGTATTATGGGTCTAATACATGGCACCTTGCACATTTTTTTTCGAAGTCCTAATTGTTTGACTGCTTGAATATTTGGGGGGCTGAATTAAGTCATTTATATTTTTCTCCTCCATGGTTACACCATTAAGAGACACCATGATGTATTTTTGTTAGGAAACACACAAAGGATGTATGGAGAAAAGGACAAATGAGTGTCATTTACTATAAAAGCAAATTGGGCTAAAACTAACTAGCACTGACCCTAAACAGAAGCACACCCTGTCGATGTCGGGGGCTACTGTCCCTAGGTCCATGGTGGTGTTCTGACTATCTAAAAGGAGAGTCGCTGTCCCTCCACTGAAACACTAGTTTACTGTTAAGACACTTAACTAGCCCACAATAGAAGACCAAAGAAATGTCTACCTTTTTAATAATCTGAAAATTCCAGAGGGTAATTATTTTGGAGTACATTCCTTTTATTAACCCACAATGCAGTGTGTTCAAGTAATACACAATCTGGACTAGGTGTCGTTTTAAAATGTGTTTAAGAAAGAGGAGTAGTATCTGTAATGCTCAAAATAACAGCCCAATGGGGGTACAGACTCAAAATGGTATCCTGTGTTGCTTAAAGGATATCGAGACAAGAGGGGGGTCGACCGTTTTTGATGACTTTGTTAACTTATGTCATCATTTTAAGGACCAGAAGGTTCATGGAGGTATTATTCTCTGCAATCCATAATTCAATGTGGTGAGGATCTCGCACCCACCCGTCACCTAAAAGGAAAGGGGAGCATGTTTTCGAATGGTTGCATTTTCAGGTCCGTTTTTTAGGAGGCATGATTGACAAAAGCAAATAATTGAAGAATGCCATATTTGTGGGCAGAACATCAACAAGGACCAGGGGTCACAAATCCCCTACGTATACAACCCACAGTTCAGTATGGTATAGTCTACTGCCTACTTCGCTGCCAACTAGTTGATAAATGCTGGCTTGAGGAGAAATTCTGGCTAGCAAAGACAGACGGTACTTTCCAATGTGGGCCGTCCCTCTGTATTAGAAAAAGGAACAAACAATTGGTGGTTGGTACTGGTAGCCCCAAGTGTTCAGTGGCTTCCAGTGCCCACTCGATAGTTTAATAGCAGTCACTGAGGGGCTTGGAATAACAGGGAAAGTGTTCCCTAACTTGCTTAATTTTAGTTTTGTTCCATGTACCATTTTGGTGTACAGAATTGCACTGTTTATCTTTTGCAAGGTTACGTGCATGGTCATGGGGCCTCCTAGCGAGTTCTTGCTTTCCTCATTGGGGATCGTTGGATAAAAGCGGGCCATCTTGAACAGGTGTTCGTGCTCAAAGGTCCCTAACTACTCAGTGTGCCGCATTGGGTCAGGTGGGGTGCCGGGGTGGGATTTGAGATATCTGTCAGAAGTATAATTTGCGATTTCAAATAAAAGATGTTATAAGTTTATCTATAAATCGCATGATTCATAGTTCAATATATCAACCTCATTACAAAATATATATGCGCTCCATGGTCATGAAGCGCTCTTAGAGGGCATATTCAAAGAGGCGGTAGCCCTCCTTTTGAAGTGACTGGGGTGCTGCAGGATCAAGACCGCAGCACTATGTTGGGGGTGCACCATATTGGAAGGTGCTCCATACTGTAGTGTTATCAATGTGCAGTATAGCTCAATTGGTAAAAAAATACACAAAGTGCTAATGAGTGCCAAAAATCCTAGGTGGAGGAGGCTCATACTCCATCATTTAGGGATAGCTTAGAAGACACAGACACCTCCATCATTAGCACCCATATTTTATAAGGGAAGTCAATCCACTGCCGGGCCGACCCATTGTGTCTGGTATAAATTTGATATTGGAGTCTTTGTCACAATTCGTCGTCTTTTCTATTCGAGATGAGATTCCCAAAATTGAGTCTTTTGTAAAAGATTCCACTGACATGTTGAATGTTCTGGACAACCTCATCTTTGACCCGGAAATCCAATGGCTGTTCACTAAGGATATCGAGGCGCTTTGCACCAAGATCCCACAAGAGGATACTCGGGGGACCTTACAGTCTCCTTAACTCTACCATTGAGCTGGGCGATATGCCCCCAGTATTCATGGCACAATTGGCATAAATAGTTCTTACCAAGAATTGTTTTCTGTATGAGGACACTTTTTACGAACAGATTTCAGGTACGGCTATGAGCGATACCTTTGCCCCAAGTCTGGCTAATTTATGTGTGCATCTTTTTGAGCATGGGCACATATATGCAGAGACCAATCCTTTTAAGTGAAATCTCTGCATCTGGTGCCGGTACATAGATGATTTTTGAAGGGACCCAATACAGGCTAGACTCAATTAAAGTGTGGCTGAATGGACGTAACCCACACCTAAACTTCAGTTTTGAGGCTAGTAAACAGGAAATATAACTTCCTAGATCTCCACATCATGGCCAGGGAAGGCAACTAAGTATCCAAGGTCTATAAAAAAATGTTTTAAAAAAGAAAAATAATCGACAGACTGCAACTCTTTACTGGCATATAATAGTTACCACCCACGAGCATTGCGGGGTAATCTCCTTTCTGGCAAATTTGTGAGGTACAGGCGCACATACACTATCCCTTAAACCGCTCTTGCAGAGGGGCTACCCAAAGAGAATTGCTAAAAGTACATAAAGAGCAAGACATATTCCCAGGAATATCACACAACAACAGAGACAAAACCACCTCCTAGGGGAATTATCACAGCAACTCAAAAGGGAGATTTAAAAATATTGGACGAACTTAAAAACAGGCTCGACTTTTCTAGCCCTTCCCTGTTTTGCGATCAAACGAAGGCAGAACTTACGTGACAGATTGGTTCATACTCTACCCAAAACAAGAGACATCAGTGATGAAACAAATGGGCAACAAACATGTTCCTCAGCGCCAGTGGTAGGACATGCGCCGTGTGGCGGCTGCTCTGTGGGCAGACAGACACGCCGGAGTACCAGCATTGACATTGGGTGGAAAACCCTATAGTTACAGAAGCATTTTACAAACTGCAACAGTACAGGGGTGATATACCTCCACAAATGTCCATGTGCACTACGCTATGTAGGCATGACTGCGTAATCTGTGAAAAAGAGACTCATCGAGCATAAGTCATGCATACAAACTCACAAGTTGGCCGCGCCCATGGTATCTCACTTTAAAGAGATGGGCCACGATGCATAAAACTTTGAATGAACAATTTTCGAAAAACTATACCGAAGGCGGCGCAGCAAGTATTTAGGGATCCTTTGAGCACACATATCTGCTCAAGATGGCCCCCTTTTATCCATCAATCCCAAATGAGGAAAGCAAAAACTCGCTAGGAGGCCACATGACCACGCACGGCTCCACTAGCATAACCTAGCAACAGATCTCAACAGTGCGATTCTGTACACTGATGCACAGCGGTCAATGGTGTACGGAACAATACTAAAATTGAGCAAGGTAAAAGCGCATGCCTGGTCTGGGAGCACTTTCCCTACTATTCCTGGCCCCTCAGTTACCGCTGTTAAACTATTGAGTGGGCACTGTAAGCTGCTGCACACTTGGGGCTACCAGTACCAACCACCAATTGTTTGTACCTTTTTCGAATACAGAGTCATGGCTTATATTGGAAAGTACTGTCTGTCTTGGCCAGCCAGAATTCCTCCTCAAGACGGCATTTATAAACTAGTTGGCAGCGAGGTAGGTAGAAGACTATACCGTGGGGTGTATATGCAGGGGTTTCGCGACCCCTGGTCCTTGTTCTTCTGCCCACAAATATGGCACTCTTTCATTATTTGCTTTTGGCAATCATGCCGCCTAAAAAAACGGACCTGAAAAAGCGACCATTTGAATACATGCTCCCCTTTCCTTTTAGGTTACGGGATGGCTGCCAGATCCTCACCACATTAAATTATGGATCGCAGAGAATATTACATCTTTGAACCTTCTGCTCCTGAAGATGATGACACAAGTTATTGAAGTCATCAAAACCGTTCGACCCCCCCCCCCCCCCCCCCGTCTCGATATCCATTGAGAAGCACAGAATACCATTTTGAGTCTGTAGTCCCCAACCCCCCTACCCCCTCGTTGGTCTGGTATATTGAGCATTACAGATACTGCTCCTCTTTCCTAGATACATTTTAAACAACACGTAGTACAGATTGTGTATTTCTTTGACACACTGCATTGTGGGTAATACAAGGAATTTACTCCTTAAGATTCCCCTCTGGAATCTTCAGATTATGACAAAAGTAGACATTTCTTTGGTCTTCTATTGTGGGCTAGTTAAGTGTATTTTACCAGGATAACAGAAACGTAGTGTTTCAGTGAGGGACAGTGACTCTCCTCTTTCCTTTCAGATAGGCGGCACACCACAGCGAACATGGGGACAGCATCCCCTGACAGGGACAGGGTGTGTTTCTGTTCAGAGTCAGTGTTGGTTCGTTTTAGTCCAAATTGCTTTTATAGTAAATAACACCAATTTGTCCTTTTCTCCCTACATCCTTTGTGTGTTACCTAACAAAAATACATCATGGTGTCTCTTAATGATGTTACCATGGAGAAGAAAAATATATGTTGCAAAAATGGATCAAAAGTTTCCAGTTGTGTCCAGAAATGAAATCTACGTATGGGGTGACAAAATTAAATGCAGAGGCATCTCCTCGTAAAATGTCTGGATGCCCAATTCATCCACCAATGTGGCCAATGTGGCCCAGATATCAACCTAAGACAAAGATAGAAGCAACAAGCACACCAGTATGTTTGTTAGGAGATATACATTTAAATAAGTAAGGTACAGTGAAGTTTTACAGCAAGTCAAGGTGCAGGGGAGAAAATGCGGCCCAGGCACAATGTGGCGAATGAACCAAGAGAAACAAAAAGTGTCCTAAAGTGATGGGCACTCCCGTCCCTTTCACTCTTTTTTTTTTTAGTTGACAGACCAACAAGGTTTTTAATACTTAATAGTATATCAAGAAAAGGGCTTTTGATATAATCAATTTAACGTTAAAAAAAAAAGAGAATGAGCTCAACGCGTTTCGGGAAGAATCACGTTCACCAGGAGCACATTTGTTTAGGATTTTGCATGTATGCATACTTCCATCTATAATCAAGCAAATGATAAAAAAGAACATATGTCAATCACAGTTATGATTTAACAATGGACCTCATTAGGGTATTGTCAATGTATCTCATATGATTATTTAAACCAATTTACCTGGTCATGGGGAAAACCCATCATTCAAAAAGTAAGGAGCAAAATAATGATGGCAGATCAATAGCAAATTCTTAGAGGAATACTTTTCATGGATGGTAACAGAATCTGTGAAGGAAAGAAGGGAACACAAAATAAAAAATAGAGGAACAGCATGATCGAAAAGTGAATGTTCTAGTGAATATGTGACTACGCTCACCTCAATGCATGAGGTACTGTTCCAAAAGGTCAAAGCAGCACGAAGAAGACTTCTAAAAACGGTCATTGCCCGTGATGTACCGTCAAACCTGTCAAAGATACAGAAAACAGTGTGCATGAAATGAAAGATCGTAAGGGAGAATCATTTAAAGTTTTAACTCAGCAAAACTAATTGAAGAAGCATGCTTACCGGCTCCCGGTGAGTATTGTGACCATCAATAAAGAGGCGTGTGAGAACTTGCAATTAGAAAATGGCTGATATATATGATGTAACACAAGGGTGCATAATGACGAGTGACGTCGCCAAAAACACATGGGGTAGGTGCTGTAAGGGTGCAGAAGTACGAGTCTGACACATTGGTGGCATGTTTGTTGGCCAAGACTTTTATTCATTATTAATAAAGTTTATTTTGACATACAAGGTCATAAAAGCGCATACCAAAATGTAATACAATACCATTCTGACTATATACATATTAAAAATAGGTAACCTTCTCCCCCCTCGTTTAGTTTTAGTCACGGAACCCTTGGCTCAGATGGTCAGAGGTAACGGGGTAATTAAGGGCTTCGCCAGGCGGAGCGGCGAATATAAGTTAGCGTTATTTGCGGATGATGTGCTGGCTAACGTCACCCATCCAACGCAATCAATCCCAGCGCTGTTGCAGGAGCTTGAGGAGTATGGCAAGAGATCGGTGTTTTGTATAAATCGAACTAAAACAGTGGTCCTCCCTCTCAGTGCAGACACTCCCCGGGGAGCAGTGTCCCCTCAGTCTTGGGGATTGCAGATCGAGCAGTCAGGCCTACGATACCTGGGGATCACTATTACCAAGAGTTTTAGTGGCCTGTACCAAGTCGCTGTGGACTGCTATTAGACAGGATTTAGATAAATGGAAGAGGCTGAATCTGTCATAGGCTGGCAGGCTGGTGGCGATTAAGATGAATGTTCTGCCCCGCCTTCTTTTCTTGTTTCAATCCCTTCCCATAGTCTTACCAAAGGAGTTCTTGCCCACGGCTAAAAAAGCGTTGTTGGTCTTTCTCTGGGAAGGCAAAAGACCTAGGATAGGTTACAAAACTCTTATTATACCAAAAGAGAGGGGGTGTGTGGCCTATCCGGACATCGCTGCTTATTATGTAGCAGCCTAGTTACGGGTCTTGGTGCACCACCTGAGAGAGTCTAGAGCAAAGCAGTGAGTGGACTTGGAAAACTGTCTTTTCGCTCTCGCGTCATTGGGAGAGTGGCTTTGAGTACCAAGGAAGGCCATTCTGTGTCGGGCTAGGCGTGACCCAGTCTTGGTGGCCCTTTGGGACATATGGCATGAGAAAAATCAGGAAAAGGTGGGAGTCACAACCTGGCTGTTGCCACTCAGCTGTATTTGGGCCCCCCAATCCGGGATGCTATATGGGAGCCGCTTCGGTTCCAGCCCTAATATGAGCAGGGCCTGGTGAGGGTAGGTTAGATGTGTAGGGATGGGCAATTTCTGACCAGGAAGGAGCTAGAAGAAGCTCAGGAGGGCCTCCGGATCCACCCGCTATCGGAACTACAAAAAAGGGGTTCTAACAGACAAGAGATGGAGAGGTCAATTACAACGTGCCCTTACTCCCTTTGAGCAAGTATTGAACACTCAGCTAGGTTCTAAAGGCCTTATATCCGGTATATATAATGCTCTCATCGATAGGGGCCACCTCCCCACCCCAAGCGTTAAGGCAAAATGGGATGCAGAACTAGGGTGGGAAGATGACCAGCGGGGGTGTGACGCCATATACAGGGCAGTGTGGAAATCCTCCATTGCGGTGCAATACAAGATGCACAACTGCAGGATCTTGATGCAATGGCACCTTACTCCTATGCGCCTCTCTAAAATGTATGGGGGTCTCGCTACCCGGAGCTGGAAAGGGTGTCAACAATTGGGGTCATATTGGCATCAGTGGTGGGTATGCCCTCGAATGCAGCTGTTTTCGAAATAAGTTTTGGGGTGGATACAGCAGGTGGAAAGTATCAACAGAGTGTTACACCCGTTGCTGGTCCTCTTCAGGGTGGAGCAAACAGGGGATGAATATACCGTTCTCGCGCACTTACCCAGAAATCTACTTCTGGCAGCCCGGGTCTGTGTTACGATAAAATGGAAGTCCCCTACTCCCCCGACACAAGCAGCTTGGTTGCGCAAAGCAAAGAAAATATATGAAATGGAAAGTTTAATTGCCCAGCTGATGGAGACATATATGCATATCGATCTGCGGTGGCTCCCTTTTTTGCAGTACTAGAGAGAAACAGACAAGCTAGGGAGGCAATTACAACCTGAAAATAAGAGCCAGAATGGGCGCCCTCCCTCCCGCATAATTGGCAGGTAGCTTCTAGTGCTTCGCCCTGCAAAATGCTCCTCTGCTGGACTAAAAGATATCCCCGCAGGTGGACTTCAGGTTTTCATCTTCCAGAAGTAATGAGTGAAGGATTCAGATCATCTGCAGTACTGGTTTCTCCTTAGCGGTAAGAACCTCAGGGGGAAGGGACTGAGGGGTGAGGGGCGGCTCTGTTCAGACACTCTTGCTGCGTTCCACTGTCACTTTTCTTCTTACTTTTAATTTCTGTCCTTCCCTCGTCGACCGCTACGGTTAAGAAATTTAGAATGTTTACTTGTGATCTCAATGTTCGTTAGGCGGACACCATAATGTTTGAGGCTGTTGCATGTGATGATCACATCAAGTAGATATTTCAAATTGGGAAACGGGAAGTAGGGAGGGAGGGGGGCAGGGGGAGTGAGGGGTGTTTCAGTCTTCCTTGTTTGTAGGGGGGGGGCAGGAAACCTAAGTGGTGAATGTCTGTTTGGTTTATTGAGTATGTTGTTACATTGCTAATTTACCAATAAAAATATATTTGGGGAAAAAAAATATGTAAAATACAAGAAAACCTAAAATCATATATTTTACATTCTTATTGCACATTAACGATCATGGTTTCATTTCCAAATGTCTCAAGAGGCACTACTTAATTGTGTGCCAACCCACTCATACCAAACACAAATAGCCTCTGGGGGAGCAGATCAGTCAGTTGCCCTTGACATACAAAGGGCAGCTCAATTATGGGCATCAATAATGCAGCAAATTGTCCCTGGATGCAATCATCGTAAACTGTTCATTCTCAGTCGCCATGCCCCCACAAGATATTTACATGTAGAATAAACTGCAGGCACAGCGCTAGCTTTGGAACAAAGGAACCGTGCCTCTTCGGTGGTACTCTACGTGCCAGAAACAATGGCTTTAAAAAGCGCTTCCTAGCACGTACAGTAACTGGCCAAATTAGCATAAAGTGAGTGAAAGATTCACAGATGCATCCACACAAGGGGCAAGACGCTGAAACAGAATGATCCCACTTATTACAGAGGCTAGCGATTGGTAAGATACCGATTTGAAACTTAACATAAGGTGATCTTTCTTGTTTGGGATTTGCAAAGTCGAAATAAGCCTTTGTAGCACATATTCTGCTCCATGTTCCAATAATGCCACAAGGCGGTTGAACCTTCAGCTTTAGCAACAAAAGTGCACTCAAATTTCGACAGAGCCACCAGTTTCACTTCTTCCTTGGCTGAACTAGTCATTGCTGCAGGAATACACCAGAGCTCGCTCAAGCCTAGTTCTCTTGTTTGGTCCTTGATATATACGAACCATAGCAGAGCGGCCCCCCAGTCTGCTCTAAGACATCTTGCACGGCATCCCTGTACTTTGCTAGGCTATCATTTAACCACAAACCAACCCAGTAATAAATTGGCCCAATCAACATCCCCACTTACCTTTACTGCGGCGCACTCCTATATGCGCCGCTGACATCCTTGTACCCCTGCAGCGTCAGCTCCTCCCACTTACGTGGGGCGGTGCTGGTGCCGCACAATCCTTTTTTCTTTTTTAATATCTTATCCCCCTGCTTACCATAATGGTAAGCAGGGGTCACCCCCTGCAACCGCTGACTCCTGTTACTGCGTCCAAGGAAAGCGGGTGCCACCCCTGGAATCCCTGCTCTGCTTGGGCGGAGTAATGGGGGGTCAGGATTTTTGTACCGCGCTCCGGGGCACCTAGTAATGTCACCACAATTGTGGCGACATTATGGTACGATTCCGAAATGTTGAATGTGTTCTGAGTGTTTTGCTACCAAGAAAGAATGCATACCATTTAATATAGCTTGTTATTTTTAAGAATTCTGTTGTATTTGTGAGACTAAAGACATCCTTTGTATTCTTTTGTTTAACTCCTATCTTCAATACAGGTATAAAAAATACTTTGGGCTAGAGGGGCATTGTTCACTGTGTTAACCTGAATGGTCTATAGCATGAAAACTGAAACCCCCTTGAAGAAAGACTGTACAAAAATTATCTTTTTTTAACACAGTCTCTGATTACAGTTAAAGGTGCGTCCCTTTATTTCACAGAAATGCCCAAATCTAGGAAGTCAATTTGGATTTTGGAAACACCTGGAAGTGGATCTAGTCTAAGATCGGAACAGAGATGGAAATAATCAGGAAACAGTGCAATATTCACTCTTGTGGTCTGTGCTGTTGTTTTGAATGTAATGATAAAAAAAATAAATGAATTCCAAAGTGTTTTTTGTGTTTATTTTTTGATGAAAATAGTAATGTTCCCAAATCGCATATTCCTTTACATTCTTTGTGGCACTGACCAGTAATCCACTCCTTGTTCTCCCAAAAAATACACATTTTGCTTGGAGGACTTTGATATGGGGTAGCATCCTGTAAGGGAGTGATCATTGCTCACTGTCTGTACCACTACAGTATTGTGTAGCATCGGCAATGAGTCCACAGATCTCCTTAATAGTCAATACAGATGTGGGCAATTTGAACGGGTAGTTTCATCAGTGAGAGGGGGCATACTAATGTAAGAATGAAGGTGTAGACTATTTATTGGGTATTTATAATGCGCCCATACACAAGGGGCAACAAGACAAGTGGGTGGGGGAAGAAGTACAGTGGAGAGTGGAGTAGGGGAAGTGGCGGTCAGGGTGGAAGGGCTGCTGAGAAAGCGAGTGCCAGGGGAGGCTAGGACAGAGCAAGGGGAAAGCAGATAGTGAAGGGGAAGAAGGTGCACAAGCTAAGTGCGAGGTAAGGGGCAGGAAGGGCTACAAGGGTCCATGGCCAGCTAGGCTAGTGTGGTGGGCGGGGCCCGGAAGGATAAGTGCTGGTTGAAGGGGTCAGGGGCGACCAGGTGCATGGGTAGACTGGACTAGGGGGGGGGGGCTGGTGTCCTGTAAGACTCTGAGGGAACCAGGCAGCAAGTTAACGGCAGACAGGGACATTAGCTGGGGTGGGGGGAGAGGGAAGGAAATTCTTCAGAAGCTTCTGGAACTTAAAGTGATACGGCTCAAGTCTGATAGGGGCAGGGAGGCCATTCCAGAGGCAGGCACCTGTGGAGGAGAGGGATCTACCCCCCACTCTTTGCTTGGAAAACCATCTCATCTGCAGAGAGTTAGAGCTAGACGACTGTAGGCAGGAGGTATTTAGTGAGAGATAGTTGGATGTAGTGGGGTCCCAGGCCCCAGAAAGTCTTGTGGATGATGCAGAGGGTCTTGAACTTGATCCTCACAACAACCGAGAGCCAGTGGAGAGATTTTGGGGCTGGAGAGATGTGATCCTTGGGCATGAGGACAAGGATATGTCTTGTAGTCCTGTTCTGGAGTAGTTTAAGGGGGGAAAAGGAGGAGTTAGGCAGATTGAGGAAGTGGCTGTTGCAGTAGTCCAGCCTGGAGAGACATTGGGTTTTTGGGGGAAGGTGAGAAAAGAGAGAATGCCTCTGAGGAGGTGCAGCTGAAAGTGGACCTTCTTGGCAAGGTCTGTGATGCGAGGCGAGAAGGCGAGAGAGTAGTCGAAGATGACACCAGCATTTTCTTGCATAACAGGAGGGGGTGCATGGAGGGTGGCCATAGTGTGGAAGGGAAAGAGGGAGCAGTGGTCCCAATGAGAAGGATCTCTGTCTTGCTCTTACTGACATTAAGGCAGAGATTGTTAGCAGTGCACCATGCCTGAATAGCAGACAGGCAGTCAGGAATGAGAGAGGAAGAGGAGGAGTCAGATGAGGGTAGCTTGAGCAGAGGATGGAAGCTTGAAGGAGAGCTGCGTGTCGTCTGTATAACACTGGAATTTAGGAGAGAAGGTGGAGATCAAAGGTGCTACAGTGGCCTGGTAGATGTTGAAAAGCCAGGGCGAGATGATGGAGCCCTGAGGGACACCGCAGGTGGAGAGTGAGATGGTGGAGAGAAAAGGGCCCAGTTGAACCTGAGGGATGGTCCAAGTGGAATGAGGTCATCCAGTCCAGACCATGCCTGTGATGCCAAGGGTATCACAGAGCTGATTATCCGGGTGACCTGATTGACCGTATCAAAGTCAGAAGAAAGGTCAAGGAGGATGAGAACAGGAGGAGAGCTGGAATTGAGATTAGAGCGTTTCCATGCCTCTGGCCGCTCTGAAGCCAGACTGGTGGTATGGAGACAACCAACAGATTCATTGTGGTGGATAAGCTGGGAGATGACTACCCACCAGAAAGCCGTCTAAGACCAAAAGGCTCACATTACTCCGCATAGCGACCTGCCAATTGGTGCATCCCAGGCCAGGATTTAAATCTATGTAACGAGAAGAGAAAGATCATTAACACCATTCCCGCCCGCCTGCCTCTCAAAATAAAGTACATTAACACCACATTTTCAGTTCATAGGTAAAATATGAAAGCTTTTAAATACAGGCCGTCAAAACTGTTACCAATAAAATGCAGTAATAAAACTTTTCAAACTGTTCTTACAGTAAGTGGGGAAGGTGCAAAAAGCGTGGAGAAAGAAAGTGCACAGTTGCCTTTTATATGTTGGAGTAACGTGATGCAGTAAAAATGTTACTCGTAAGCAAAAAACAGTGGGCTGAAATAAATGAAGCTGATTTCTTCATGAGAGATATAGGGGCAGTCCTTTTTTTGTTTAACTTTTATTTGTCATTTTCATCATACAGCACGTTACAGAGTTCAAACTTGGTCCAAGTTGATTATTTCTGGTACATACATTCAAATTAACATTACAATAATTTGAAGAAGTGACTTCAATTACACTCCCATGAGCCCCAACTCCCCATCTCCTCTTGTTCCTCCCCTTCATCCGGCCCCTTTTCCCCAGGGCAGCCCTCAACTACTCCCCACGGTAAATCAGGACCCCCGCCCACTCTAGAGCTTCAAATCCAGATTGCCAAATGATCTATGGCAGACGGAAGTTCGAGCCTGCTTTGAGCCTATCCCAAACCTCATGTCACACAATGTAACGTGGCCCTTCACCTCACGGTGCGTCCGTGATGCAACATCCATTTCAGCCCTCACCCATCTTTGGTCCTGTGCATGCCTTCCAGGCCAAAGCGACCACCGTTTTGACCAGAATAAGACCTAATGATAACACTCGGAAAATAGCCCTGCCTCGCCTACCATGTAGGGGTAGTTATTCACTATTCCCCATGACTTACCCCTAACATATCACCACACTTACAAACCTTCTCATCTGGTATTATGAAACCAATGCAGACTCACAACTATCCCACCTCAGCCTTCTTGACAGGAGACTATGCCCAGGATTCTGTCCCCACACTTCTGATTGACAATACCTTGCTTCGGCCCCACTCCCTCTGTTTCTAGAACTGCAGTGACCTCCAGAATCCTTGGAAAGGTAGTTGCATCACTGCTATACTACTTCCTGGTGCAGTGCAACATTCAGGACCACTGTCATAGTATATAATCTGTGTTTAGTGTTTTTCAATGTCTTTCATTATTACCATACAAGCATTGACAAAGCAAGCTAGTTTTGACTGCTTTATATGTAAAGAGTGTTACTTGTAAAGGGAAAAGGCGTCCAGAGGAAAGAAAGATGGGGGAAATTGATCACAGTGCAAGAAACGCAGGCAAGGACCACAGAACCACAGAATAGGAAATACAGGAGGGGAGTACAGAAGAAGGGAAACATTATAAAGGCTTCCTGAGGAGAAGCCAAGGGGTGAAGCAGAAAAGGGGTACAGGGCAAAATGAAAAAGAGCAGAAGTATAAAAATTAAAGCTCACCCAACTCTCATTTCTTTTACCTGCTTAACCCTCAGTTTCTCTGCTTTTTCCTTCCATCCTTCCTCTGTCCTCATTTTCCTCCTTTCCCAGTCATAGTTTGACTCATCATCGTTGAAGTAATTATGGTCATACTGTACTTGACGCCCCCCCCCCCCGCCCCTCGTATTGTGGTTACTGTGGTGGTAACACCATCAACATGCCCTTACTCTTGCTTAGCACATGAGAATGCAAAGAAAATACAAGACTGCATGATCTACTCGCATCTTACATGAGACAGCTTGTATTCTCTAAGGGTGAGTCTCATTCTTTTATCAAGTATTTGTCAAACCTCTCCCATTTTGAAGATGCAAAGTAATCTCGTAAAATGTCCACATTGATGTCACAAAAGCAAAATGTGCATACTGCACATTCCCAAACTACAACCAACTATTCATGAAGTTCACAAGGTGAATTTGAGAGATTCTTAAATAATCAGCTCTTAAACCAAAAGCTGTTATCAAGACTAAGCAAACTTTAATGTTATCACAAGTGTATCTCCAAACTACTCACAACTTTGTTATTCTCCTGTACCCCTTTTATTTTTTTAATAACTTGTACATTATTACGTTTACAGAAAATGTAAACCAAGCAACTATCAACATAACACATTTTTTAGCCCATAGACTAAAAATAAGTCTAAAAGACACATCTGCAGCCATAAATCCCCAGGAAAGTTATTAAAAGAGTGCCTTAAGGATCCACTTTATCCCCATGGCTCTCCAATGCCCCTCTTGCACATTTTACATACAAAAATCGAGGTCCCAAAACAACTTATGCCTCAAACCCAGCAAGATAGGGGTCATGGTCTTTGGCACCAACACATTCACCACGTTCCTTACATAGAAGCACGGATCTTAGGAATCCTAATAGGCCTGACCAAAATAAACTACCTCTTGCACATCCTAAGAAAGATATTCTCCTACTTAGAAATTCACAAAATCATCATCACCAATGCCCTAATGCTCTCCAAACTAGAATACTTCTATTATTGTTATATTGGTCTATCCCCAGAAAACCTAAAATTGTTCCAAAATAAAACTACAAGATGCGTACTAAACCTCATGACTTACAGCCATATCACTCCAGCTCCAAAAACACTCAACTGGTTACCCAACAAAAATAAAATGGAACTTACAATCCTAAATGTTAGCCACAAGACCATCCACTCTTCTAGCCCGTCAGGCCTCCAATCATTCCTTAAGCTTGCCATCCCAAACACATATATATACGGTCATCAAATAAGACTAAACTAACACCTCAAATTTCAGTACAAAAACACATAGGCAAATCATTATCTTCCATGGTCCCCAACCTGTGGAACACATTTACGAGACTACATCTCACAAGACCCGAATTCAAAACCTTACAAAAAAAGTATGCAAAGACTAATACACTGTTAACCTGCAATCACAAACCTAACCCACAATCTGCCTCAACCGTCATACACCCAACACTTCATCCACATAACTTTGCTTCCTCCTTCATCTTTACACCCCCTTTCTGACTACATAAGCACTTAAACACCTAGATGTCCCTCCCCTTCCTTCTACTTTGGTTGATACTTTCCCCACCACCCCTTCTCTCCCTCCCATCTTCTTTTTAACACAATAGCACTTACCAGATATGCACTTTTAGACCTCGTAGCATTTTGACCTCTTCAGTAAACTGCACTTACTTTCATTCCATCCCTACCCTCCCTTCATCACGCCTCTCCCTGCCCTCCCATTTCCCCCCTCTGCCTCTTAGCAATCCTGGAACGTACTCTTATGAACGTTTTTGCTTACTAACCCTAATTAAATATCAATGGTCTGTACATGCTTTTGCATCCTGGGTGCAACCAGATGACTTTGGTGCCTTAAAGCACTCATATGATCTAGTGCCTGTATATAAGACACCAATAAAATGAAAACATGTATAATTACTGAGAAAAAATAAAGAGTTGCTAAATCATTATTTGTTGTAGCCTTATAATGATCTGACAGTCTGACTAATCCGGCGTCCTGTGCCCGCAGATTAACAAACATGATATTGCTTTCTTCTTAATGGGCAAGCTCCAGCTCTTGCCCCTTGACCACTATGTTGTGCGGGGATCAGGGGATCAACTTCACATTGGAGGTGATGGTGCTCGGCCACCTAATTCGTTCCCCCTTCGGAAGGGTCAGGTTGGGGACATTGTTAAATTTCCTGTCTGAAATAATATGAGATACAGCTGTGTGCATAGTCCTTGTACGATCACTTGGAAACAGAAAAGTGAAGAGAAACAATAGACTGAATGAAACTATATGAAAAGCTGCAACTCCGCTAGAAAATCTGTCCTGGGTGCAGTAGGTGTTCACAGGGTGACAGTGCACACCACCACGCATATGTCTCATTTTAAACTCATGAGAAGTCATAAAGTGAAAAAAACAGGCATTGCATCCTAATTCAACCGTCCATGGCAATCGCGCAAGTACCTTAAGACTCAGTTCATGTAAGTGGGGAAAGAACATATAACGTAAGTCGTATTACCCTATACAAGATAGGAAAGGCTTGCAACCCCCAAGGCGATTACAACCTCTCAAATGGAAAGCAGAGAATCTCACTCATGCACTACAACAAGATTTCTAGTCTTAAAATATGTTCGTCCGACTCATAGGCACACCACTGTAGCTCACTATGCTATCAGTATGGGATCCACACAGCACAACAATACAGCTGCCTAGAAAGGACAGAGCAAAAGTTGATGAACAGACGAAATGCATGAAGAACATAGAGTAGAAGAAACTTATACCAAAAGATTTAAGAAACTACAAAGTCTAAAAGACCAGCAAGTTTATTAACCCTTTTGTTGTATGTACAAAAGTATCTGTAGCATTCTATTGATGCTACAAATCGTGCTCAGGCTGCCTCTGCCTAACCCTGCTCGGCCACCTTGTTCTGACCATTCCTGAGCATTAGGAGGCATTCCTGCTTTGCCGTCATGGTAAACACCCATGCCTGGTGATCATGGCATGGGGCAGTCATGTATATTGCAGTTGGGCATAATGCTGGCCCCTTAACCCAAGGATCTTCTCTAATAATTTCTTGGGAATAAGGCCAACCGTCTCCGGGATCCCAGTGGGAACCAGACCCTTATTATTGTGCTCTATTGAGAGATTAGTGTGATCCCTTTCAATCAGCGATGATTGCATTGAGAAAACAACCCTGTCCTTTTAAGGGAGAAAATCTGGTAGAGACATCAGAGCCCTTTAGTGTACAGTAAACAGTAAAAAAATCATGTGTACCACTGAAACTCTCACCTTGGCATTAGGATATTTTTAATTTATTAACAGTAACCACCTGGAAAAACCATGGCGACATAGGGAGTACTGTAAAAATGTTTCTCTTCTTGCTGAGGCAGGTCACATTCACATGTCCAAAAAGTATAATTGCTGAAAGTTAGCCTACAATGAGCATAATGAGTTTAGTTTACTGCAGGTCAAGGAACATCACTGCGAAAGCACTTTTAAACACCCAGACATATTAGGAAAATTGAAATATCACTGCAGCGCCCTCAGAGTTCTGCCGGAAATAGAGACAGCAGAGGATTAGATTCTAAAATGGCAAACAAGCCTCTTCATTTTATTTTTGAATGATTTTATTGGCATTTGCTTAGTTACAGTCATGCATTTCAGTTTCCACATCACATGCCTACGTTTGTCAACAACAACAAATAACCTTTAACAACAACTTCCTACACATGCTTGTGTTCCGCATGATGTCCTTGTGGCAAGCGCTCCAGAGTTCGGGTGGAAGCTTCCTGATCCTTATCACAGTTGGGGGAGAGGGGTGTCACTTATCGCAGGGGCATAGTTGAATGGGCGCTTTTCAGGTTTTATATGCTTCAGTGGGGAGCGTTCATGGGGTCTTATCGTCAGACGGGTGAAACATGTCCCAGAGTGTAGTGCTTTGCATGCCACACATTTGTCAATGCCATTTGGCTCCGATCTGTTTGATTCCTCCACCCACACCTTGGTCTCCTTCTCTGCCCACCTTTCAAATTCTTTGCACTATTTTCCAGGCCATGGCAATGGTTCTTTTGGCCAGTATACAAGCCAGGTCCATGAACCTGGCCACGTGCTTGTTTGCTGATCCGGGGATAGGCGCTGAGCAGGCATTCCTTCAGTGACTACTCATACCTCTGTATTCCCGCTTCTCTGCATGCTCGCTCTATTCGTACCCAGAAATTACACACCTGCACACACTCCCAGAACATATGTAGCATGTCGGCACTCTTACCCTTGCATTCTTGTTAAGGCTGTGCCGGGCAAATGGTGTACATTTTATCATTACCTGTATGCTAAATATTATCATGCTGAAAGCAGGGTTGGAAATGGCAGGGCTTCCAAGTGGATACTTTGAGCTAGTTCTGCCTTTTCAGACACCAGCACTTACATTCTGGGACTTGTGGTTCTCTTTTGTTTGGGCTATTAGGTGTCGCTTATGAAACCTGTTGTTCTGTTCCAAGGAACCTTTGACAAATTCAGTGGCAAATGGTGTCTAGTCAAAGGATCGAATATAAAGGGTCGACAGGTCAAAGGATCGACACCAAAGGGTCGACAGGTCAAAGGATCGACAGGTCAAAGGATCAATTTTTTAAATTTTTTTTTTCACATTTATTTGGGGGGAAAAAGTGGTTTTTATCAAAAAAATGGGTGTGGGGGAACCCCCCAAAAATAAAAAATTTGAAAAAAAAAACATTTTGATCCTTTGACCTATCAACCCTTTGGTGTCGATCCTTTGACCTCTCAACCCTTTTACTGTCGATCCTTTGACCTAGAACCATGGCAAATGGTGTACTTTAAATCCTAGCAGGTCTGTAATATTTGTCAGGGCTTGATATGATTGAAATGTCACGTTTCATGGACATTGAGGATTCCTTGATCACTGATATTGTTTGGAAGTCAATAACCACACACTTATTTTGAACTTTTATTGATGCTAGTTGGCCTACCTTGCCAGTTTCCAAGTGCCAGTTTGCACATCAATGCCAGATTTCAACATGCCCAATCATCTCATCACTTCCATCTTCTGTTATGCTCAGTCAGCACATCAGAGTTAGTTTCTAATTTTGTGAGACAGCTTTCCCACTGTATCTCCATAATCTGTAACGTTGCTGCTCTGTCCACAACTTTTATAGTTTTGTTTCAAAGGCGACACATTAACGTGACCTAGTGCATAAAAAACGACTGATTTATACTGTGGCAGATGGCAAATATGCATGAATACACATCCACCTTTGTAGTGCATGTTTCTTCTCTCCTTTTCATTTGTTTTTATTTATTTATTCATTCATAAAGCGCTCAAAGCCCAAAGGCAACTAGGTGCTGATACAAACTTATGAAGATGGTTACAGGTATTTGGAGCATAGCGTCCTAGTTACAGAACTACACTTTTACACATTACACAATATACATTTATGTACAGGTACAGAGCCAATACCTAAGAAGCTACTCAGGTAGATCTGTCCTAAAGAGTAGTGTTTTTCAATGTTTTTTCTAAAAGACCAGAAGAAGGTGTAATTTCTGAGGTGAGTAGGGAGGGCATTCCACAATTTAGGCACTATTTTAGGGAAACTTGATCCTCCTGCTTTCTGTCTTCTGTACTTGGGGGTGGGGGGTTGAGCAGGTTGGTGTACGGAGAGCGGGTTGGTTGTTGGATTGGACTTTGCGGATAAGGTTACTGAGGTATAAATAAGGGTGCCTTGGTTGCAATATATTTGTGAGTAAACGTGAGGATTTTGAAAGTGATTCTGTCCTGGACAGGGATCCAGAGGATCTTCCTCCTGATGATAGAAATGTGTTTGTGTCTAAGAATGTTTAAAGCAGCTCTAAAGGCGTTGTTTTGAACAACCTGTAATTTTTTTTTATATTTCTTGAGCTGCTTCCTGCAAGTAGTGAGTTGCAATACTCGATTCTGGATCATATCAAGGCTCTGGCCAGGGTGATAGTTATCAGCAGAGAGGAACGGTCTGCTGGCTCTTATCAATTCGGCAGTGTAGACTGCTAAGGAGACAACAGCATTGACCTGTCTATTTAAGGTAAGAGAGGAGTCGATATACACCGCCAAGGTTTTTATTTCGATAGTAACTGTAATAGTATTACCATCGATATTGAATGTTTTGTACATCTGGGGGAGGTTACTGAGTTTAGTCTTGTTTCCATTGAGGATCAACTCAGTCTTATCGTCGTTAAGACATAATTCATTAAGGGCCATCCAAGCCTGGATGGCCAGGTGTATCTTGTTTAGGTCTTTGGAGTCGGTGTCGTGACATCCAGTAATGAGTATGAGTATTTTGCGTATCATCCGCATCGTTTGTATACGTAATACCCATATTGTCTAGTTTATCAAATAGGAGCTTAGTGAAGAAATTATATAGTGTGGGTGACAAGCAGGAGCCTTGCAGTATGTCACAGGGAATGGAGGGGCTGCTGAGTTGTCAGAAAAGACCCTCATGGACTGATTGGTAAGAAATTATTTAATCCATTTGATGGAGTCTGCTGAGAATTGGGAAGTGGTCTCAAGGTGTTGGCAAAGAATGTTGTGATTTACCAGATGAAAAGCTGCGGAGAGATCTAGGAGAAGGAGGATGTGCAGTTCCCCTTTGTCTTTGTATTGATCCATTTGTGTTTTCAAATCTAATAGGGCGGTCTCTGTGCTGTGACCTGGTCTGAAGCCTGATTATCTTAGACCCATGATGTCACTATCTTCAAATGTTTTTGGATCTGCAACTAGGCTGCACAATCAAGTATCTTTAATAAAAACGGTACAGTAGTGATGGAACGGAAATTAATAGGGATGTTGGGGTCTAGTGTTGGTTTTTTGAGTAGGGGTAGAACCCAAGCTGTTTTTAAGTCACTCGGTACTGTATTCGAAGCAATGAGCTGCTGATGAGGCTGGTGACAGACAAAGGGTGCAAATTGTGATGCACATTCTTTTATCATTGTTGCCAGGCAGATGTCACCTTTGCATCTAGATGGTTTTAAGCTATTGATAATATTAATAGCATCGGAAATGGAGAGTGGTGATAATGAGAATTTGTTAGCCTCCACTGAGGGAGGTGAAGTTGGCTCTGTTTGGTTAGGCATAGTTTAGATTTGTTTTGTTCTATTTTTTGTTGAAGTGAGGAGATTTTGTCTGCAAAGGCATTTTGAATGTCGGAACACCATTGTTCGTCTTTGACAGTATGATCCGGGGTAGGTGCTGGAGATTCTAGTTCACGGAGAATGATGAATAGTTCTCCAGTGTTGGATTGAGCATTGGATATTCTCTGCTTATAGACCTCACTTTTAGCTGAGAGAATGTCTTTTTTGTAGTTATTAGCTGCTGCCTGAAAAAGGCTTTTGTTTGCTATAGTTGGCGATTTGCGGCAATTATTTTCTGCAGATCTTTTTGAAGCACGCATGTTCTGAGGTGAACCACGGGTTGATGTGTGCTGAGCGTTTAGATTTTTTTCTTTTTAAGGGAGCAACTTTTTTCAATAACTTCTGACATGATTTCGTTGTATTGACATTTCAGAATTGAAGGGTCATTGTCTAGATGCCTCAAGTCTAAAAAGGGCGTACCGAGAGGTAGCATGTTATCTTTACTCATATTCTTAATGCTTCTAGGAGGAGCTGAGGGTGCTGGTTCTAGATGTTTCTGATTTTTAGTGATAATGGTGGTGTAAAGATTATGGTGTTGTGGTACTACAAGGGCGTAGGGATATTGGATTGTATGTTAGTGGTACAATTAGTGTCCGCTAACCAATCCAGAGTATGTCTTTTTTAGTGGGTAGGGGCATAGATCCTTTTAGTGAACCCTTGGGCTTCCATAGATTTGGCTAAGAGGTCTGCTTGGATGTCTGATGGGTCATTCAAACCTAAATTTAAATCGCCCTGATGATTGCTTTGGAATGAGGTTGCATGTTGTGTACCAGGAGTGTCGTAATATTGTCTTTGAAGGTGGAGATGGTCCCAGGGGGCCTGTACACAATGTGAAGAGTGAGTGTGCAAGAGGGTGTAAGGGATATTTTAAAAGTGATGACTTCACCTGCACTGAAGGGGAGATCGGAGTATATTCATTTTTTTTTAACACTGTTTATTGATGGTTTTAGCAGATACAGCTCATTGCACAGTTACAATCACGTTACATTCATGTTATCTGACATACCACACTCATATAATGATACATTAGCATTTATACAGAAGCGTCATTGTCTGAGGCCATTTCACATAAATACATTCGAAACGGGGCCCATATGTCTTTGGGGCGATTGCTTGTTGGTACGGTCAATGTGTATTGTTCCTCGCATTCATTCACATATGAAAATTCTCAGAGAAAGTTCCCAATATTTGCTGGAGAGGGGCTCTTCCAGCATTTTAATATTCACCTTTTTGCTATCACACAGGAGACATTAAACAGTCTTCTAGTGGTTTCCGCACTCTTATCGATGTCCCCGAATAAGTATTTTTGGGGAGTCGGAGAGGCCGGAATCTGAGTTATTTCTTCTACGATTTCAGCCACTTTTCCCCAAAACCCGGCCACCACAGGACACTCCCAATACATGTGAAACAACCCCGCTTGAGATGTCTTACATTTAGGGCATTCCCCGGTCCCATCAGTTGTGAATCTGGCCATTTTAGCTGGAGTGTAATGGAGTCTCTTCAGGACCTTGAATTAAATCAGACGTAAGCCTGCGTTTAGCGGTACCGTTTTCGTGAGTGCACAGTATCATTTCTCGTCTGTGGTGGTTGTTTCCAGGTCATTTTCCCATTTGGCTTTAACATCATTGTGTGTGGGGGAGTGTGTTTGCATCAGTGCATACAATTTAGAGATTCCCAGCCCCGTGCCTGATGTTGCTGCTTGTATGCATGGGTGTATGGGAGGTCTGTCCGGAAAAAGTGGCCAGTGTGCATTAAATGCAGACTTCATTCTGTGGTATTGGAGTGCTCTCAGTGGACCCACTCCCACCGCATTACCAAAGTCCTCCAAGCTCACAAACTTCCCATTCGAGAACATGTCACGCATTTTAATTTTTGTTTGGATCCCAGGTTCATTGTAACAATTTGTCTAGCGTTGGAGGGATAACGGGGTATTTCCAGCGGGGAACGTCCGGGTCATCTGGGGTATCTATTTTACATTTTTTTATACAATGTGCCCCATGCTCAAACCATACTTTTTACAGGATCATAGTGGCATGAATCTTTGTAGTGCAGATTGAAAATAATGGAGCGGAGTTCAAAAGGGGATGCAGCAAATTTCTCTAGCCATATGTGGGGTGAACGGTCTGATAGGTCGTACCAGTGTTTGGCGAATTGCGCTTGCGCAACCTGGTAATGTAATTCAAAATCTGGTGCTGCAATACCCCCGGAGCAGTAAGGTTCAACCATTTTCTCCCATTTCATTCGAGCAGTTTTCCCATCCCAGAGGAACGTTATCACCATTGAGCGTAACTTTCTAAAAAAAAAAAAGTAGTTTAGGGGGTACGACCATTTTTAAAATGGCAACCCGGCCATACATCGATATGGGTAGTTGGGCCCAAGTCTGGAATTTAGCGCTAAGAAGCTGTAGCACTTGTTCGTGATTTTCTGTGTATAGTGTCTGCCTGTCTCTGGATACCAATATACCCAGATATCTGATGTGTTGAGTCAACCATTTTAGTCCCGAAGTCCCCATCGGGCATGCGGTATTTGGGGTCAAGGGGAAGATCTCCAATTTAGCATTGTTAATCTTATATCCTGAATATTCAGCAAATTCATGTATATCAGTTATAAGAGGTGCCAGATTGGTTTCAGGGTCTCGGATATACAAGAGGGTGTCATCTGCATATAGTCAAATAAATTGAGTTGGGCCTGACATTCGTATCCCTCTGTCTCCATGTTTCTGCCTAACGAACATCGCCATGGGTTCTATGGTTAGTGCAAATAGTATAGGCGAGAACGGGCAGCCTTGTCTTGTGCCTCTACCCAATGGGAACAGATCTGAAATCATGCGGTTAGTGAGGACTCTAACACCTGTTGCTGTATACAGTCATTTTACATATTGTACAAAATCAGGGCCCATTCCAAACTTTCTTAACACTGATAGGAGATACACCCACGACACGGAGTCGAACGCCTTCCCGGCGTCTAGGGAGACCGCTACTGCGCGTGCTTGTGGGTGTATTTGTGCCATTATTCCAAACAGCCTACAGAGATTCAGAGCCGATGGGATGGACCAAAGTCGGCATGCTAGGGAGTAGTCTATTCACCAGTACTTTCGCAAACACCTTGGTGTCTGCATTAATCAGTGATAGAGGTCTCTAAGATGACATTTCCTGTGGGGGACGTCAGGGTTTCGGCAGTACAGTTATTATTGCTTCCCTCAGTGAATCAGGGAGCATGTTCCGTTCGAGCGCCTCCTCCAATACTTTTAACATTATCGGGACCAGTTCCTTCTGAAATTCCTTATAGAGTTCGACCCCCAGCCCATCTGAACCCGGGGCTTTCCCAGGAGTTAATGCCTTTATTGCTTCAGTAATTTCTTCTTCAGTTATCGGGTGTTCAAGGGCCAACTTAGTTTCTAAAGGGAGCTTCGGGAATTCTAAATCATTGAGGTAGTCCTGTATATCTGGTTCTGATGTTTTATCTCGATTGGCATATAACTCCTGAAAAAAATTTAGAACATTTACGGTTTGTGGCCTCCTCGCCTGTAATCACCTCGCCCTCCATTGAATTAATACTTGTAATTAGGGTTCATTGGCGTTCTGCTCTAATTAGGATGGCCGGGGACCTTCCCACCTTGTTGCTTTCCCTGTATCGACGTGCTCGAGCTGGGGCAGCAATGTATTGTATTTGCCTTGTGGTTAATTTATCGAAGTCCTTTAAGAGTTTATTGATATCTGCCAGGGTATCTTTTTTTATGGTGTTACTATAGGCAATTTCCAGATCTCGTCGTTGAGTCTCGACTGCAGCCAATTCACGCCGTACGGATTTCAATAGGCCCATGGTTTTGGATATAAAGGCCCTTCTGATCCATGCCTTGAATGATTCCCAGAGCGTGGAGTATCTATCGACCGTTCCCACATTATTGGTGAGAAATCCCTAAATTTCTATATGTAGGGACTCGACTACATTAGGGTCCCTAAGTATATTAGCGGCCATTCTCCATCGTCTTGGAGGTTTCGGGGTGTTTCGAAATACCAGCTCAAGTGTCACAGGGGAGTGATCCGACAACATACGGGGGTGTATTTCGCATTTCCCCAACGTGTCTGACATGGAGAGGAGCCAGTAATCAATACATGACTCCGAATCATGTACTGTGGAATAGTATGTATATTCTCTTGTGTTTGGGTGCAGTACTCTCCATGCGTCTATCAGTGATAGTTGTGGTATGATTTGGCCCAACATGATCGTTGCCTTGGCTGGCGCGCTATTAATTGTTGAGTATCTATCCTGTGATGTGTCCAGGACTAAATTAAAATCCCCTTCCCAGATGATGATCGAATTTTCCACTGAGATAAGTATTGCCAATATATTTAAGTAGAACCCCGGGTCATCTATATTATGGCCGTATGTGTTGACTAAAGTGACCCGTTTGGCAGCTATATCACCCCATATAATTACATATCTCCCAAGGGGGTCTACTTTGTGCCGTTTGGCTTGGAATCCCAGTGATGGGTGCAATATCGTTAGCACCCCTCAAGCCTAGGTGAAATATTCTGTGTGGTATCTTTGCTTACCCCAGGAGGCTAGTATGTTTGTATTGCTAGTTCCCAGAGCATGCGTTTATTGAAACATCACTATGTGTGGAGAGGCCCTATTTACATAGGCCCTGGTTTTCCTAGATTTTGAGGGGTAATTTAGTCCACGAACATTCCATGATAAATGTTTAATCCTTAGTCTGTCACCTGTAATGGTTTTGTATACATTTATGTCTAATCATTGCTTTATTGGTAAAGAAATACAGTTCAGTGTAAGTAGCGCATGCATCTGTAAGACCATGAATTTGAGAACTTTCAAAACTTATAACAGTCCACACAACGTAAGTCGTGGTAACTTGGCTTTGGTGGAGCAGTCTCCCCTTAGCCCCTTACCCCTCCCACCCCCCCTCGCCATCTATCCCAACTTGACGATGTTCTCTCCTTACAAACTTTTGGAGCTCTCCTGAGGCTGCCATGTTGCATTCACAGGGCTACCAGACCCAGGCCCATGACCCAATTCCAGGGGTGGCATGCTGGGCTTTCCGCTAAAGCATAAAGATTACTACAATTGCTCTAAAGGATATTATCTTATTTCTCGTTCAGTCAGCCGGATCGCGTCTCTCCTCTTCAGGAAGAGGACTGCCATTTTGGTCCGGTCTCCGCTCCCTGTGAGGTAGAGGTACAGTGGCCTCAAAATAGGCCATGGCTGCGGCTGGAGTCTCAAGTGTGCTCTCCCCCATGCTGGAGCCTCATCTTGGCCGGGAATATCAATGTATATGGTACCTGACGTGCTCTCAATAGGCTTTTAACTGGTTTGCACGATCTCCGACTTGCCTGGACTCCTGCTGCAAAATCTGGATATATATGAATGCGGCTTTACTCGTATTGCAGTGTACCTTGTTCCCTCGCAAGTCTGAGTATTTTATCCCTGTCTCTCTAATGAAGAAGGCAGGCAATAATTGTACGCGGGGGGGTGCACCTGGTTTGGGTGCAGGAGCCAGCGTGTGATACTGTCATGATCTCTGCTTCCAAAAGGTCAGGGTTTTCCCAACTCCCTTGGAAGCAGATCCATAACCCAGGTTCCGAGTGCCAACCAGTCCCAATTGGGACCTTTTGGACCCAGTCCTGGCGCCAGTGGCACCAGGCTCATAAATATGCCCAGTCCCAGCGCTGGAAGCGCCGGGCTCATAATGCTTGGGTGGACTTACCTGCAGCAGACCATGCTGCTTACTTGCCTGCCAGTTGAGCCTCTGATCCTCTTCTGTTTGGAACTACTTTTCCTGTTGGGTGGGGCAGGAGCCACTCCCTAGATTCACAACACTGGAACTCTTCTGGAAAGCAGGAACTCTTTTCTTACCTAGGCGTGGCTGTGGAAGGAGACACCTAAGCACTACAGGAGGCTATTTAAACCACACCCGATGGATGAATCTTGCTTTGCGTTACTCTGCATCCTCTGCAGCAGAACGCTCATCGTGTCTTCTGCATCTGATCCTGGGCCTAAGGAAAAAGGCTTACCATCCTGAATCCAGTCTTCAGCAACACCTATAAAGACCAGAAAGAACAGGTTAGCATTACGGTCTTCAGTGACAGCTCTTCACTTACCTGATCCATCGGCTGTCACCAACGCCTCGCGCTGCATTCCGGCATCTGAAAGACAAAGGCTTATCTACTCTTCGTGCGCTCCGGAGGTCTTCACACTGCATTCCGGCATCTGAAAGACAAAAGCTTACCAACTCTTTGCACGCTCCGGAGGCCTTCGGCGCTGCATCCCGCATCTGAAAGACAAAACAAGGTGCGTTTAAAGACATTGGGGAACTTTAATACTCACGTGCCATTACTCCTTTCCACATCTAACCCAGTGGGTATTCCGGCACCCTGCAGCCGCTCCGAGACAGTTAGAGCGCATCGTGAAGCAGGCAACAAGCGCTTACTTACGTGCTTCCAGGCACTTCTATTCATCACACGGGCTCCGTCTTCAACTCACTTCAGCCCGTCATCCGCCATCGCCGGAACCCTGCAAAACAAGAAACATCATTACTAAAGACTTTAAAGACATTAGAATTACACGAAACTTACCGTTCGTGCAGTAAACGACGGACAGCAGTCCTCTGAAGTCAAGAGGCCTGCTCCCCTTATCCAGTGAAGAAACTGGTTACAGCACCCTGCCCCGAGGCAGATGGAGAGTACGGCGTTCACTTACCTAAGGTGAGAGCGCTAACCTTTGGGGTTCTACAGGAGAAGAGAAAGGGAAGAAGAGAGAGACATTCAATAACCCAGCTCCTTAATCCCATATTTTCTATCTGCAGACATCTTACCCTTCGAGTCAGACATACAGTGCACAGAGGTCCAGCCCAAAGAGCCAGCCGTGTGTTACACATCACCTTTGAAGATACTGTATACGCCCAGTCAAGACCGGCGCCTCTACGGGAATCAGGTGAGCGTTACAGAACGCAAAGCCTACCACAAAACTCCCGTCCAGGCGCTATGGAAACCTCGGATACCGACCAGCTAGCCCAGTTACTTGGGGAACTAAGGGCAGAAGTGCATGCAGCCTGTCAGGAAACAAACGCTCTAAGAAGGGAACTGATTATTTCCAAGGAGCGAACAGATGATCTCGCTAGACAATTGCTACGGTCACAAGCCGGACAGACCCCGTTACCCGCATCTGGGGGAAATCTTCCTTCTACATCCTCTATGAATCCAGTGCAGATCAACCTACCTGGGAATGTACCTCTGGCTCCGCCCGAACGATTTTCTGGTGACCCAAAGAGGTTTGCAGTATTTATCAATCAGTGCCGGTTGCATTTCTTATGCCGGCCAGCAGCCTTTCCAACTGATCAAGCTAAAGTAGCTTTCGTACCTTAGTGGCAATGCGGCAGACTGGTCGATCCCTCTACTAAATCAAGATGATCCGGTCATCCATGATTTTCAAGCTTTTCAGCTCAGTATGGAAAAACTGTTCGCAAGACATTCACAGGGGCAGGCCTTGGACAATGAGCTTCTTTCGTTGCGACAAGGTAATCAAGACCTTTTGGCTTATATTGCGTCTTTCAACAGACTGATAGTGGAAACTCAATGGCCTGAGGACAAAAGGATTACGCTGGATTATAGAGGTCTACGTGGAGAGCTCAAAGATGTGTTAGCCCAAGTAGTGAATCCCCCACAAGATTGTTCGGACTATATAGACTTAGTCGTTCAAATAGATCACAGACTGCAGAACAGGAAGGCCGATCGTTCCAAGTTTGATGCTCGAGTATTTTCCAAACCGCCAACTCCTTCCAAAGGAGTAGACTCCGGGGAACCCATGGAAATAGGGGGTCTGAAAGGTCCTCTAACACAAAAGGAGCGGGAAAGGAGAAAACAGTTGCAATTATGCCTCTATTGCGGAAACTCAGGGCACTTTCTTCGAGACTGTCCGGTGAAACCTGCCAAGAAGGCAGTAGGAGCTGCAGTTACCAAAGTTACAAACTCTGAGCAGGGAAACAACCTCGCCCGACAAGAATAGAGGTCCTCTTGCCGAGCGTGAAAACCAGTTCCGTGACCTCGCATTTCGTGATACCTATGGTCCTCATTAGCCCTGATAATCCGGATCGATTACATGCAATTGAAGCTTACGTCCACAGCGGTGCCATCGGCAATTATGTGGATCATGAAATGGTTTTGAGGATGAATCTAACTCTTTGTCCCAAGGCTGTAAAGGACGTCATTACTACGGTGGATGGTACGGAGATAGCCTCCGGGCCAGTAACGCATACCACTCAAGAGGTGACGCTAGTAAGTCAAGATGGACACCATGAGAAGATCGTGTTCGATGTGATCAAGGCCCCTCAGTTTCAGATTATTCTAGGAATACCTTGGTTAGAGAAACACAATCCTCTGATCGATTGGCGAGCAAGAACGGTCCAGTTTCCAGAATGTGTCTCTACTTGTCACCCTCCACCTGGTGTTGCACTGGCAGCAATTTCTTCAGAGACTCCCCAGTTACCTCCCGAATACCTAGAATACCAAGATGTTTTCCGGAAGGATCAGGCTAACTCTCTACCTCCTCATAGGTCTTATGACTACCAGATAGACCTGATACCTGGATCTACTCCTCCTTGTAGTAGAATTTATGCCCTCACCGAGCCTGAGAACCTTCACCTTCGACAATACCTGGATCAATACCTGGCAAATGGGTTTATTCGTCCTTCCAAGTCCCCTGCTTCTTCAGCTTTGTTCTTCGTTCCAAAAAAGGAAGGAGACCTTAGAACTTGTATAGATTATCGCTCCCTGAACCAGATCACCGTTAAGAATAGATATCCGTTACCTTTGATCCCTGAACTCCTGGACCAAGTCAGAAAAGCATGCATATATACAAAGCTGGATCTTGGAGGAGCTTACCACTTGGTACGAGTAAAAGAGGGCGATGAATGGAAGACGGCCTTCCGCACCAAGTATGGGCTATTTGAATATCAGGTCATGCCCTTCGGACTTTGCAATGCCCCGGCCGCCTTTCAATATTTTATGAACGATGTCCTCAGAGAGCTCATAGATGTGTGTGTTGTTGTTTACATTGACAACATCCTCGTTTATTCTTCATCGGAATCTGAACATCGGAAACACATGAAAATGGTCCTCGAAAGATTGCGTCAACACAAACTTTTCGCTAAGTTGGAAAAATGTGTTTTCAACGTGACCGAAGTTGAATTCTTGGGATTCATATTATCACCTGGCGCAGTGCGTATGGATTCAAAGAAGGTCGATGCAGTTCTCAAATGGCCATCACCATCCTCCGTAAAAGGTGTGCAAAGCATGTTAGGCTTCGCTAACTTTTACCGCAGGTTTATCCCCAAATTCTCTCGAATAGTCCAGCCCATCACTGCCTTGTTAAAGAAAAACAAACGTTTTGAATGGTCTACCGAGGCGGAACAAGCTTTCCAGGATTTGAAGACTAAATTTATCTCTGCACCAATCTTAAACACCCTCGCCCCGAACTCCCCTACATCGTGGAAACTGATGCTTCAAGCCTTGCCATGGGGGCAGTTCTATCACAAAAGGACACGGTAACCAATCAGCTGCATCCCGTGGCATTTTGGTCCCGCAAATTCTCGCCTCCTGAAATCAATTACACGATTACTGACAAGGAACTTCTGGCTATCAAGTCTGCCTTTAAGGCTTGGCGGCATTATCTGCTGGGGGCCCGACACACCGTTACTGTGATTACGGATCACCGAAACCTGCAATATTTGAAAACCGCAAAAGCCCAATCCTCTAGACAACTCATTTGGGCATTATTCTTTGCCGAGTTTGACTTCATAATTACCTATCGACCTGGTACAAAGAACGGTAAAGCTGATGCCCTTTCTCGGATGGGAGTGGAAGAACACTTGATCAACCCTAAACCTGTACCAATCATTCCCGAACAAAGAATTCTGGGTGTAATCGCCACAGAATCCATAGAGGAAGTTAAGGAGAAAGCCAGGCAACTTGTAACTCCAGCAGACATACAGAATTGGCAGCTGCAGGGAAAGGACTTTGCAGTAAAGGACAACTTATTGTATTTCCAAGAACGATTATACCTACCCAGCACAGATTTACAGAAAAAAGTAATCTCTTGTTATCACGATTCTTTAATGGAAGGACATCCCGGTATGGCCAAGACCTCAGAAAAGATCAAGCGCTACTTCTGGTGGCCGTCTTGGAAAAAAGATATCAGAGACTTTATAATGTCCTGTGGAGTATGCGCCCAAAACAAGAGTCAAAAGGAAAGACCAGCAGGCCTCTTACGCCCTATTGACATCCCAACTCACCCTTGGCATACGCTTTCTATGGACTTCATCACCGATCTACCTCCATGCTCCGGATACAATACGATTCTAGTAATCGTGGACTTATTCTCCAAGATGTCGCATTTCATTCCGCTCAAAGGCTTGCCAACAGCAGCAACTCTGGCCCGAGAATTTCTCGAAAACATCGTCCGACTGCACGGTTTTCCTTCGGTTCTAATTTCGGATCGAGGTAGTCAATTTATTTCTCATTTTTCGCGAAGTTGCTGTCGGTCGGCTCAAATTGATGTGAGACTATCGACCAGTCACCACCCTCAGACCGACGGACAAACCGAGAGGACCAATCAAACTCTGGAACAGTATTTACGCTGCATGCTGCAACAAACTGAAAAAACTTGGAAAGACATCCTTTGGATAGCCGAATATGCCTACAATAACTCTGTCCATTCGGGAACTGGGAAAACCCCGTTTTTTCTTTTGTACGGCAGTCACCCTCAAACCTCGGAGTTGGATCCCCTCCAAGATCTTGAAACACCAGCAGTAGACTACCTGCATTCTACAATCACCCAAGCCTTTAAGGAAGCTGTTTCTCACCTTCAAAGGGCTAAAGAACAATACAAGAAAGGAGCAGATCAACATCGGAAGGAAGCCCCTCAATATCAAGTAGGGGGATCAAGTCTGGTTATCCACCAAATATCTACCTCTAAAAGGGCCACGCACATTCAACCCAAGATACCTTGGTCCCTATTCCATCACTACCATAGTAAACCCAGTAGCGGTCAAGTTGGACTTGCCCCCGCACATGAAGATACATCCAGTCTTCCACGTCTCTCTATTAAAACCTGTGCAACCTCAAACCCGACTAACTAAATCTCCAAAACCTATCCTAGTTGATGGAGAACTCGAGTTTGAAGTCAAAAGCATTCTGGACTCCAAGATCTCCAAATCTAAACTATTTTACCTAATTGACTGGAAAGGGTACGGCCCCCAAGAGAGATCCTGGGTACCTGCTGAATATGTCCACGCTCCTCGCCTAATCAAAAGATTTCACCGAACATTTCCTGACAAGCCAAAACCCCCGTAGAAGCCCGGTTTGGGAGGGGCCTTGAGGGGGGTACTGTCATGATCTCTGCTTCCAAAAGGTCAGGGTTTTCCCAACTCCCTTGGAAGCAGATCCATAACCCAGGTTCCGAGTGCCAACCAGTCCCAATTGGGACCTTTTGGACCCAGTCCTGGCGCCAGTGGCACCAGGCTCATAAATATGCCCAGTCCCAGCGCTGGAAGCGCCGGGCTCATAATGCTTGGGTGGACTTACCTGCAGCAGACCATGCTGCTTACTTGCCTGCCAGTTGAGCCTCTGATCCTCTTCTGTTTGGAACTACTTTTCCTGTTGGTTGGGGCAGGAGCCAGTCCCTAGATTCAGAACACTGGAACTCTTCTGGAAAGCAGGAACTCTTTTCTTACCTAGGCGTGGCTGTGGAAGGAGACACCTAAGCACTACAGGAGGCTATTTAAACCACACCCGATGGATGAATCTTGCTTTCCGTTATTCTGCATCCTCTGCAGCAGAACGCTCATCGTGTCTTCTGCATCTGATCCTGGGCCTAAGGAAAAAGGCTTACCATCCTGAATCCAGTCTTCAGCAACACCTATAAAGACAAGAAAGAACAGGTTAGCATTACGGTCTTCAGTGACAGCTTTTCACTTACCTGGTCCATCGGCTGTCACCAACGCCTCGCGCTGCATTCCGGCATCTGAAAGACAAAGGCTTACCTACTCTTCGTGCGCTCCGGAGGTCTTCACACTGCATTCCGGCATCTGAAAGACAAAAGCTTACCAACTCTTCGCACGCTCCAGAGGCCTTCGGCGCTGCATCCCGCATCTGAAAGACAAAACAAGGTGCGTTTAAAGACATTGGGGAACTTTAATACTCACGTGCCATTACTCCTTTCCACATCTAACCCAGTGGGTATTCCGGCACCCTGCAGCCGCTCCGAGACAGTTAGAGCGCATCGTGGAGCAGGCAACAAGCGCTTACTTACGTGCTTCCAGGCGCTTCTATTCATCACACGGGCTCCATCTTCAACTCACTTCAGCCCGTCATCCGCCATCGCCGGAACCCTGCAAAACAAGAAACATCATTACTAAAGACTTTAAAGACATTAGAATTACTCCAAACTTACCGTTCGTGCAGTAAACGACGGACAGCAGTCCTCTGAAGTCAAGAGGCCTGCTCCCCTTATCCAGTGAAGAAACTGGTTACAGCACCCTGCCCCGTGGCAGATGGAGAGCACGGCGTTCACTTACCTAAGGTGAGAGCGTTAACCTTTGGGGTTCTACAGGAGAAGAGAAAGGGAAGAAGAGAGAGACATTCAATAACCCAGTTCCTTAATCCCATATTTTCTGCAGACATCTTACCCTTCGAGTCAGACATACAGTGCACAGAGGTCCAGCCCAAAGAGCCAGCCGTGTGTTACACATCACCTTTGAAGATACGGTATACGCCCAGTCAAGACCGGCGCCTCTACGGGAATCAGGTGAGCGTTACGGATACGCTCATTTGACTATGAAGTGGCCGAGAAGGCTCCCGTGCCAAAGAAAGACTTAAGGAGGGCCTCCACCTGGGGTTCCATCGCACCTTTCCCAAATTTCTCGGAGACACCCACTATGCGAATATTATTCCGCCTGGATCGCGATTCAAGACATTTATTTTGCATCTTGGCTAGGTTGTCTTGCAGCTGGGCAATGTCTCGGCTGTGGTGGGCGATGATGGTGTCGTTGATGCTGATTCTCCCCTCCGCTTCGGTCATACGTGCGCTTTCCTTGTCCACCCTCGCCTTCAGGGATCCAATAGTAGCAACAATGTCATCCAGCTTTACATTGATCGCTGGAAGCCATTTTGTACTATGGTCATTAGCCGGTCCTCTCCGTACCTGTCCTCGCTTTCGGTTTGAGCATTGGACACTGTTGATACCTCAGTCAGAGGGCCTGACTGTTCGTATATGAGTCCATTTGGCCCTTCTTTTTTTAACCGGATTCCTTTGTCATTGTGTCTGATATCTGTGGTCTTCTCTTTTTAGTGTTGCAGTGCACAAGGGTATGCCGTAAGCAGTAGGTCAAGCAAATATTGTTGAACAAGAGTGCATGCGAGATTTGAGGTTGTCTGGTCCCCTGGTTACCGATGGTGTGGTCGCCGGCTTCCGGACCCTTATGGAGCGGATTACACTCGGGTTGTGAGCCTAAGGGAGTGTGGCTGTAGTATATTCTTCCAGGCCGTTAAGTAGATCAGAGCGTGCCGTGGATCAATGGTGCGTGTCGCTTGCGCAGCCCTGCACCGTGTCCTTCTTGGCCCAGGGAGGAGTGATCAGATCAATGCGTGTGTCACGCCAGAGGTTCACCGGTTTTCTCTTTGATACTACCCAAGCAAAGTCTGTTATGATTTTTGCAGTTAACAGGGCTGTCCACTGCTCCTCTTGACCTAACTAGTAATCTGTTGCAATTACCAGGTCTTCCGAGTGGATTGCGTTCTCCCACGTGGCCACCCACTACTCAGGAGCTATGAGCATAGTATTCGCCATAGTTTTATAGGTGTGTGGACTCCGTTTCTCAGGATCAGGCCTCAATCATGGTCGCCCACCTGACATTTCCTGCGGTCACAGGTTGATTACGTATCACTTTACACTGGTCGTGTCACAGCCACCCCTCCCACATCCTGTTAGAGAGGCTGAGGTGTTTATTTACCACCCGCAAAGGGTTATGAGCAAGGGGTTGGGGGGGTCACTGCTTTAAATCAACTGTATTTCAGTTTTACACCAAAGTGTGGGCGCTGTTAGTCAGAATCCGGGGCCCCTCGACCCACCAGATAATGTGGGATCCACCAGTACAGTCCAGCTGTTATGTACGCCTATCCCACTGAGTAAATGATTCAGATGTCCCTTGGTGTTTTTTCCCACTCTTAATTGTCAGGCCGCGAATAGTCTGATCAGTCTTTACAGATGTGAGGCCCACCTCTGCCCGCAATATTCTATACCTTGGCCTGTTCCTGTGTAAACTTTGTAGACTTACTTGTGTCGTCGCAGATATTGTGGCCCTTGAGGATGCACGTTTTCTCACGAGCCGGTGTCGCTCGCAGCATGCCGGTCGTAAGTCGTGCTTCACCGGGTGTGCCCTCTTGCCACTGTCAGCTTCCCTGATTTCCTGTGGGCACGTAGTTCGGCCATCGGTCCTTCAATCAGTTGGACCCCCAGGGCCGGCTTTGGACCAGGGGTGTGCACAATCAGGATATGTACACGGGGTGGGGGGCAAGGGCAGCCCTCCGGTGACTGCTATAGCACCATACGTTGAGCATTTCCGCTGTCCTCGCAGCCCCCAGGACGCCGTCTGTCCGATGCAGGCCGACTCCCAGCGGGTCCCCAGCTTCAGTGTCTCAAGCGCCTGCGGCCATGTGTGTGTTTGTTTGTTTTTTGATTTGATAATGCGCACCAAGCCCTTGGACAGCCGGGCGCAGCAGTACAAGAATTCTTACAATGTGAAGTACAATACATGATACAGTCCAGTCATTTGATACAATGTGGATACAGTGATTGAGGTGGGGTAGTCATTTGCTATTCATGGAGCATAGGGGGTGTACCGGATAAAAGTCAGACTAGCACAACGTAAGTTAGTGAGAGCCTATGAGAGCCTATGGTTACAGCTATGAGTAAGAAGATAGGTGAGTCACAAGTGCTTTGACAATGGTTGTCAAAGAGTGAAGAGGTTATAGGTCGTTGGAGCGAAGCCATTTGAGAGCATTGATTCTGAATCTAGCGTACGGTAAGGGGCGTCTAAGGTCAATAGGGGGTGTGTTCCATGCTTGAGCAGCTTTAACTGGGAAACTGGTTCCTCCAGCCGTGGTAAGTTTGAACCTGGGGAAGTCAAGCAGGAAGGTATTGGCAGATCTCAGGGGTCGGGAAGTGAGTTTCCTGGGGATTCTTTCCGATAGGTAGGGAGGTGCAAGAGTGTTGAGACATTTAGAAGTGAGAGATATGGTTTTGAGGAGGATTCTGTCCTTTATTTTTAGCCAATGGGCCTATTTCCTGAATTTAGAGATGTGCTCTCTGTGAGGGATGTTCAAAGCTGCTCTTGGAGCGTTATTTTACAATCTTTGGAGTTTCAGTAACACATTTGTTGGCTCCTGAATACAGGGCGTTGCGGTAGTCTAGTCTAAACATAAGAGCATTAGCCAAAGTAATGCAACTGGCATTGGACAGGAATGGTCTGGCAGCTCGGATTAATTTACAGGTGTAGGCGGTAGTGGAGGAGAGAGAGCTAACTTGCTTTTTTAAGTTAAGAGAGGAGTCTAGGTAGAATCCTAGAGTTTTTACCTCCGGCATAACCTTAATGATATTGTTGTCAATGTTAAAAGATGTGTAGTTTGGGGTTAGTTTTTTTAAGTCAGATCCGAGGAGTAGGATCTCGGTTTTATCCTCGTTCAGGCAGAGGCCGTGGGTCGCCATCCATGCGGATGTATATTTTATTCACCAGCGCCAGGTCCTCTTCATAGTTGCCCGAAAGGGGTATGAGGATCTGGGTGTCATCTGCATAATTAATGTAGGTGACACCCATTCTGTCCAACTTGTCAAATAGTGACTTGGTGAAGATGTTATACATAGTGGGTGACAACGCAGGAACCCTGTGGGACTTCACATGTTATTTGGATAGGATCAGCACAAGAGGAGGTAGAGAAAACTCGCATAGTCAGGTTGGCTAAGAAGGATTGAACCCAAGCAATGGCTTCTCCTGTGAAGTTGGCAGCGAGTCTTAGGTGGCTACATAAAACTGCGTGGTCCACCAGGTCAAAGGCTGCTGACAAGTCCAACAGTAGTAGCAGGGCGGTTTTGCCATTGTCCTTTAACTCCTCATTTTTAGTCTTAGGGTCTAGCAGGGCTGTTCGGTGCCATGGAGAGGGTGGAATCCTGATTGTCGTGAGCCTAGCAGATGATTTGTTTCTAGGTAGTCTTGAATTTGTAAGTAGGCTACTCTGTCAATAATTTTGAGTAGGAAGGGTACAGTGGTGATGGGTCTATAGTTAGTGGGCATTGAAGGGTCAAGAGTTTGTTTTTTCAGTAAGGGGAGGACCCAGGATTCTTTCAGGTTGGTAGGTACAGTGTTTGATTTAAAGGAGGAGTTGATAAGCTTTGAGATGAAAGGGGCTAAGTCTCTGGCCGCATCCTTCATTATTTGCGCTGTGCAACTGTCACCCTTGCAATTGGAGGGTTTCAGGGAGAGAATTACCTTTTCAGTATCGATGATTGAGATTGCTTTAAAGCTAAATGGTGGAATAGTATTGTGCTCAGTGGCCGGTGGTAATAGTTGGCCAGCGATGGGCAGGGAGTCTTTTTTGTTGTTGTTATTTTGAGTTGGAGGGAGGAGATTTTATTTGATAAGGCGTTCTGTATATTAGTACACCATATCTTGTCCTTTGGGACGGTGTCAGCTGGTTGTATTGGGGATTCCATTTCACGGAGGATGGAGAAGAGTTCCTTCATATTTGATTGGGCCTTTGTGATTCTGTCATCAAATAGTTTTTTTTTGTGTTGATAATTTCTTTCTTATAGTGTTTAGATAGTTGGTCTAATTTGGCTTTATTGTTGTCGGTAGGCGAGTTGCGCCAGATAGCTTGAAATTTTCTTTTCTGTTTTTTTAGTTCATTAAGTTGGGGGGTGAACCAGGCATTCAAATGCGCTTCCTGTTTACTTTTGCGCAGTTTAGTAGGGTCAAAGGTGTATAGTGCCTTGGTCATGGCATAGTTAAATGTGTCCACTAGGGTGTCTGGATCAATGTTATTCTCCAGGCCATTAATTGCAGGGAGGAGTTTTTCAGCAGTGATATCTTTTTTACTTATGGCAAGTAGGGGGGTAACATGCAGATCGTTTTGGGGGGTGAGGAGATCATGTGTGGCGGTGAGGTTGATTAAGTAGTGGTCTGTCCAAGGTTGTGGGACAATGTCAGTAATGGTAATGTTACAATTAAGTTCAGATACCCAATCGAGGGTTCTGCCCTTGATGCGGGTGGGTGAGAGGACTTTTATGGTAAGGCCGTGGTCGTTGAGTAAGGCTGTTATTGAGTGGGCATGCTTATTGTCTGGGTCATTAAAGCCCATCAGTAAGGCTTGGGAGTGATTGTGCGTGTTGTTCGCTATGAGGTTGGTGAGGTACTCTTCGAAGGTTCCTAATGGTCCTGGGGGCCTATAAATCAGGTGGATGGTCAGCGTGCGGTTATTGGAAAGCAGCAATTTGGCTGTGAGTAGATGAGCCGGGAGGCGAGTTGGCAAGTCTAATAGGTAGGGTATTTTTAGAGATGATGGCTAGGCCACCACCTTTAGCTTTTGGTCTATCTGCTCTGAGAATATGGTGACTGTCAGCTACAGCTAACATCAGAGTAGGTCCTGCCGCCTTGTGGAGCCAAGTCTCTGTGATGGCGAGTAGGTCCAGACTGCCATGACTTAGAATGTCAGAAATTTCAGAGGCATGGGCTACCATGGATCTGGCGTTGATGAGAGACCCAGACAATGTCAAGGTGTTTTTAGGGGTAGGATTATGTAAGGGTTTGATTAAATGTTTGCCTTGATTTGGGTGCTTCTTTGTGTAAGATTGGGTAAGCACCGGGTTTGGGATCTCTATTTTGGTTGCTTGTGCACACTTGGCTTAGTAGTGTGGGGTATGGGGGAATCCAGTAGTATTGTTATTTCTTTTAGGCTCGTAGATACTAGGTAGTCTTGCCCTAAGTCTAATGTTTCTGTCCAAAGGTGGGCTTGTATTTAAGGTGGCTGAGACCATGGTGGTGAGGAGCCCAATCGTAAGTAGGAAGGTCTGAGTGTTTAGGTTTTTGCTCATGGTGTTAGGTGCACTTAGGTTCAGGATTCTCAGTAGTGGCAAAGAATGACCTGTGCAAATAGATGCAATGGAACTAAGGGTTCAACTAAATTCAAAAATCACACTAAAGGCTAAAATGGCATGTGCAAACAGATGTATTTGAGCAATAAAGGGTTCACCTAAATTCAAAATTCACAATAAAGGCTAAAATGGCGTGTGTAAGCAGATGCAATTGAGCAATAAAGGGTTCACCTAAATTCCAAATTCACAACAAAGGCTAAAATGGCGTGTGCAAGCAGATGCAATTGAGCAATAAAGGGTTCACCTAAATTCAGAATTCACAATAAAGGCTAAAATGGCATGTGCAAACAGATGCAATTGAGCAGTAAGGGTTCACCTAAATTCAGAAATCACATTAAGGCTAAAAATGGCATGTGCAAGTTGAGCAATAAGGGTTCACCTAAATTCAAAATTCACAATAAAGACTAAGAAGGCATTTTCAAACAGATGCAGTTGAGCAATAGGGGTTCACCTAGATTCACAAATTGCAAAAAGACTAACATGCAGTATGCGGACAGTAGGTGCCATGCAGCACGAGGGGTCACCTAGATTCAGGTTCAAAATAAGGTCGAAAAAGTGGCATGTGCAGGCAGGCTGGGTAAGTTCCAAGCATCATTTACTTAATGCGGTAGGTATATTTCAAAAGTATGGGTTGTCATTGATAATAGGCTAGGTTGAGTTTCCTGCAGAAGGCAGTTAGTAAGCATTAGTCAATACAACAGTGGACCTGTTGTCAGGCTGGATTACAAGCTAAGTTACAATGCAATATCGCAGGCAATAAGGTAGGTGGCTAGCGAAGGTCTGAATTTGGCAAGACAGTGTAAATTGTCAGTGCGGTAACCCCTAAGCAGGCATAGTGTTTCATAACGCGTACCATTTTCTTTTCCTTGTAGACTCTCAGAGGAAGGTGGTATTGGAGGCATGTGAGCAGTGTACAAGTTACTTTGGGCAATTTGGTGTCAGGTAGCTAAAGGTAGCTACAGATTTGGCAACAGTAGGTATTTCAAAAAGGCGGCACTTCGAACTTTAAGTTGGGCAGAGTTAATGTGTAGAGCAAGGCATAACTAGACATCACTGGTGTTGGGGAGCGTGTTTATGGCACGTGTTGTGGCAACAATCGGGAACCAGGAATGTACCTCTCAATCCGGGCCAGCTCAGTCCGAGGCCCGGGCAGTCCAACAGTAGTAGTTCTTGTTCGTAATGGATTTTTGGAACAATGACGTTACGGGGCACTTGCGTGTAGGTTGCTTGGTTCAGTCAAGTGTGCCCGGCGTTCCTCTCTTACCGCAGGCCTCGTACAGCGAGCAGTGCCACAGTGTCCTCTCGGCCCCTCCCCCAATTCGCAGCAGCGGCAAGACAGGGCAATATCCTGGATCTTGTGAGCAGCCCGTGTCGCAGCCTTGGCGCATAGGATTTTTGACACGGCGGTGCCTGAGAACGGTGTCACGTAGCCATTCCAAATTTTCACAGAATGTTCTGATCTTCAATCTAGTGCGTTTTCCTGCTCTGCGGGTGGCCCCAATACAGGATGGTCTTGAGTCAGGATTTATACAGGTTGGAGCTCTGGGATCAGGCAGCCATCTTCGATGTGGGCAAAAGCGCACCTCGATCGGAGGATATTCTTAAGTTTAGAATGTCTTTAGCTAGTAGGCTTCGCCGCCTCCTCTTGATGTTTCTCTATCCTTTCTAGAGATAGTGTACCCCTCTGGGATCTCTGGCGAGAGCCGTGGGCCTGAGGCGGAGTGTAGCCAGGTTTCTGTAACTGCTAAAAAGTCAAGGTCGTTGGATGTGATTACGTCTGCAATATCCAGACCGTGCGCAGTGATGGATCTGGCATTGATGAGTGCCCCTTTTAGTGTACTCACATTCATGCTGGCAGAGACCTTGCTAGAGGCAACGTTGTGGGGGTTTAGAGTCATTGGGTGTGTGTGGGAGCAGTGTGATGTGGTTGGTGGCAATGAGAATGCGTGATTTATATGTCTTTAAGTGTGAGCGCGAGGAGAGTCTGTGTACTCTCATCGATCCCATAATGGGACGTGAGTGCAGAGGAGTGACGGCTGGGGAGTCTGTAAGCAGGGATTTCTGTAAGTAATTTGTTGCAGCTTCATAAAAGTGTCTCTGCCCTGTTCTAGCGGAGAGAGGGTAGAGTCTTGTAAATTCATCTGGGAGCAATGCAGTTAATGGGAGGTCATTGGTGTGGGATTGTGGTCTAGACAAGCCTTTAATGGGAGAGCAAATGTTGGTGGGAGGTGGGATGATAGGGAAAGGTGCAATTTTGCTGAGGGAAGGCATAGAGCAAGGGATAGGGTAATGACGGGTGCAATGTAGGCAGTCTAGGCCCTTTCCTAATTGGATATAAGCGCCTGCGGTGCAGGGCGGATCCATTGTGGCGAAGGGGTGTGGGGATTTCCTCAGATGGTAGTTGGCTGTAGCAATATTAAGAGAGTGTGCAGTAGAAAAGTGGCTGACATAGCACTAAGTTTGGGGTTGCTATGTTAGGAGGCAAGTTTAGTAGCACTCTTGCCTTGTCATTTGTTGAAATGTGAACATTCTCTGTGTTGTAATTGGTTCCCTCTGCTGTCGGCATAACAGAAAGAATACAGGTGTTTGTTTTGATGTCTTTGTAACGGTGTCTGATTATTGCTGTCATTTGATCACGGTATGAAGCTTGTATTTGTTTTTCTTCTGGTGAATATACAGTTAGAAGCTTTTATTGTACAGTTCAATGGGAATTTGTGCAGGGTCAGTAAATGTTAGATGGCTGGCTTATTTGTGTATTAAAACATGGACAGTGGGCAATAAAGGGTCTGCTACAAAGATTTTAATCGATTCATTACTGTTCTAGGAATGCACATCTTTTATATTTGATTGGGACGTTTTGAAGTCTGCAAGGAATATCCCCTGTAACGGAAACTGCATTTCATTGTGAAAACAAAATTAACAATATATACCCTCTAACTTCCGTAGGATTTGTGCGAAAACACATTAACCATACACAGGATGTATATTTAACGCATTTATCTAATTCAATGTGTTCATTCAAGGTTAAATGTCAACACCGTGCAGCGTGCATATGGTTGTGTTTTCAAGGCTTTCATAGAGTTAATGTGGACGGGGAATGGAAATAAAAGGCAGGAAAAACGAAACAAATCATAAACATTACCAGGACTTTAAAACTCCTGATATTTAAATGAACACAGCACTATTTCTCAGTGAATAAGTGATGGAATACATGAAACGAAAAACCATTATTCGCAGACAATTATTGAAATTTACTGGGTGCACAAATTGGGTGTAGTTCTTCTTTCCATAATCATAATTCTTGCTCTTCCATACTCTCAGGCACATTGGGCACAAGTGTACATGGTTAAATAGGTTTGAGTTGTCCTATGGCAAAATACTTATATATCCTTATACAGTTATTAGAAGCGTGCACTCCACAGATTTCATCTTTATTTTCCAGTACCTAACTTGAATATATCACTTAATTCTCAACTAAAAGTAATAATCATTTTCTCCAGCATTTCATCTTTTACAGATTCAGATGCTTTTCAATATTTCCAGTCGTCAGGCTAGGAATCTTTGGCACATTACAAAGTAGTTTTAATCTACATGGCAAGAAACCACGCTTACTTTAGTGTTCTATCAGACTGATTTTAAGCCATTTACCTCTTAGCGCATAGGCATCCAGTCCCTCGGCTCCACCCCAGGACGCCATCTTTAGATGCATTACCCCACGTTCAGAATTGAGAGGCTTCTTTTGAAGGTCACGGTTCATTCAAAGTTTTCTGAAGAATCTTTAAAACCGACAACCTCAAGAAACATCTAAGTGTGGAGCACAAGATAAGATCTTGTTTTTTTGTGAGATGTCACAAATAGCCTTAAGAACACACCAACTCTCAAATGAGGTTCCAGGGCTTTCATTGCGATTTCCGAAAAGCCTACTAGCCGTCCCTCGCTCTCTAACCTAGGGATCACACCTTAACCCAGACTTACCTCAACCCCAGACTGATGCTAGTGATGGGTATCCCCTATTGTCTAAAAGTTGTCTTTCTGAAGGTGATGTCCTAAAGGCAAACACCTTATCTATCTAGGCTTACTCCGGGAACAACTTTGGTGATGCTATTCTGTTGTATGCTGCCATCCAATCACTATGGACACTTCCCAGATCTTACACGCTCTTCTACTCCTTTTAATGCTGTTCTATTCTCTAGCTCCCTTCTTCTCTACTCTCCTCCTTTCTATATCTCCCTCTATTCTCCAGCTCTCCCTCTCTTATCTGTCTGTCCAATGGTAGCCCCCCTCTCAGTTCCGTAATACACCCCTCTTACCTCCAATCTTCCTTTCACCATGATCTACCGCCACCTTCGATCTTACTTCTTACTACTCTCCTCCCTTTTACTACTTCTGCTCCTGCCTCTTCACCACAACTACTCCACCTCATCCTACTCCCACCTCCACAAAGCTACTATTCTGTCTAAAACTACTCCCATGTCCACACTAATACTACTCCATCCCAACTTCTTCTTACTCTGCTTTCACTCTGTCAATCTTCTCTCACGCTCGCCCCTCCATACCACCACTTCCACACCTTACACGCATACTCATAACACACTACCACTTTCTCTCACCAGTCAATCTAAATTTTGCTATAGATTGCCTCCATGCTCCTTTCCACCATCCTTACACCTTCAGGTCTCTTGGTCGGCCGCCACCTACTCTGACCTTGCCCAGACAACCCACACCTTCCGGTTTCCTGTTGTCCCTTAAATCCTCCCCCTCCTGGTTCCCCAGACTAATCACCCCCTGTATTCCCCACCTGGAAGGTGTTACAAATATCAAAGTTCACACAAGCTCTGTGGAGTGTAATCCCACACCTCACCATGGATGAAGGGGACAATGCTAAAAAGAGCTTGTTTAAAAGCTTCTCAATGTGTAAGCTTACAAAATGTTTATGTAGAGGACAAACACGAGGAATGTTTATGCTTCCTCTATTCAGATCATGATATGGAGTCCTGTGACATCTGTCAATCCTTCTGTAATAAGACACTGAGAGACAGAAGGCTAGTTGTCTGGCTAGATTAAAGCACTGTGACATCTGACACAGAATCTGTTAGGTCTTCCGCTGCCCTACCTGGCAAGCTGTTTCTTAAAATTACTCCACCAAAAAGGGAAAGATCTTATGTGGAGATGTTTGGGTATAAAAACGTGAGGGGTGAGGACATGACCGAGGCTCAGAAAGGTTTCGCTATGTCCTTGCAACTGTGTGGCGTCAGCAATGAGAGGCAGACACAGCGTTGAAGTACTCTCAAATTTGCCATGTTTATTAAAATAAAAAGTCTTTGGAAAAAGGCCTATCATGCCCTAACCAAAGGAGAATGTCACTATGATAATGAAACAAAAATAAGTTGACCTTGTGTCTAAATGCATCTATCCCTCACACTAACATATAAAAGAAAATGGTACAGTGATTCCAAGATGGCCGTCGGAGAGTGTGGTCACGCTTCACTGAGCTCTGTCTCGGCCGAATTAATGGTGGCAACTTAGCAAGCTGAGAAAAGGGAAGTTAGAATACATTCCTCCCCCGACGCAGATCAGAGATGCAGACTGGGGGAAACTAATCGGCAGCGGCATCTCACCCCGTGTAGAAGCTGACGTAGGGGTGAAGCGAAGGGAGAAACGCCAATGTCGGCAGAAGAGTGCTTCCAGGACCCCACATACTAAGAGGCTGATGTGCATGGCACCCCCCACTGGCACACAGTGAGGCACAAACCTGGCAGCGGAGGGTCCCCCTAGACGCGGCGAGGGACGGCAATGTGACTGGGGCCTCCTAGGAAACGGCCGAGCCTGCAGTGGGTTCCATAAACAGTCTGGGATGTTAAAGAGAGCGGCTGGATAGACGTATGTGGAGCGGAGCCCCTGGAGAGGCAGCAGCCCATAGAAGGCACCACATAAGTCAGGAGGCCAAGTAAGGCATAGGCGGCGCGGAGGGCCCAGGCGAAGCAGGCAGGGGTTAAGATCAAAGCTGTGCTGAGAGGCCTGGAGGCTCAGAGCGAGTGGTGGGGGAGAGCTAAGAATAACCCCAGCAACATATCTTTGCATCCTAAAGTGGCAGTAACGCCCCCCGCTGAGCAACACCACACAGTGAACCGTCTGAGGGTGCAGGCAGCAAGGTGTCCGGCGGGGGAGCGACACAGAGGCACAAGACCCGCCAAGCAGCAACCGTAACCCGGACCAAAGAGATAAGGATGGGACCCCCATGCACATGGAGCCTTGAGGCAGCTTGGAAACCAGTGGAGGAGCGGGCAAGCCCCAACGACTGTGGAGGGAGCATGCAGCACTACAGGCAGTGAAGTGGGGAGATTGCTAAATACCGCAGACAACAGTAGTCACACCTGTGCCGCGGGTAGACCCCAGCACAACTACATAAGGAGGACAAAACATAGATAATCCACACAAGGGCCGTAAATACTTACAGCGAGTTTGCGAAGTGCCTAAGAGGACCCTTCACCTTACTCAGATGCCAAGTGGTAAGGGGAAACAGACTCCAGCACTACAGGAGGCGAATAAGGACATGAAAAGGGGCCAATTGGAACAGTGCTGGTGTAACGCTCACCTGATTCTCGCAGAGGCGCCGGTCTTGACTGGGCGACTACCGTATCTTCAAAGGTGATGTGTAGCACCCGGTTGGCTCTTTGGGCTGGACCTCTGTGCACTGTATGCCTGACGTGTAGAATAAGATGTCTGCAGATAGAAAATATGGGGTTAATGAACTGGGGTTATTGGGGTGTCCCTATCTCTTTCCTCTTCTCCTCTCCTGTAGACCCCAAAGGTTAACGCTCTCACCTTAGGTAAGTGAATGCCGAGCTCTCCATCTGCCTCGGGGCAGGGTGCTGTAGCCAGTTTCTTCACTGGATAGGTAGCGCAGGCCTCTTGACTTCAGAGGACTGCTGTCCGTCGTTTACTGCACGAACGGTAAGTTTCGAGTCATTCAAATGTCTTTTTAAAGTCTTTAGTAATGATGTCTCTTGTTTTGCAGGGTTCCGGCGATGGCGGATGACGGGCTGAAGTGAGTTGAAGATGGAGCCCGTGTGATGAATGGAAGCGCCTGGAAGCACGTGAGTAAGCGCTTGTTGCCTGCTTCACGATGCGCTCCAACTGTCTTTTTATTTTGCAGGTACGAGTTCGGAGCGGCTGCAGGGTGCCGGAATACCCACTGGATTAGATGTGGAAAGGAGTAATGGCACGTGAGTATTAAAGTTCCCCAATGTCTTTAAACGCACCTTGTTTTGTCTTTCAGATGCGGATGCAGCGCCGAAGGCCTCCGGAGCGTGCGAAGAGTTGGTAAGCCTTTGCCTTTCCGATGCCGGAATGCTAACCTGTTCTTTCTTGTCTTTATAGGTGTTGCTGAAGACTGGATTCAGGATGGTAAGCCTTTGCCTTTCAGATGCCGGAATGCTAACCTGTTCTTTCTTGTCTTTATAGGTGTTGCTGAAGACTGGATTCAGGATGGTAAGCCTTTTTCCTTAGGCCCAGGACTGGATGCAGAAGACACGATGAGCGTCCTGCTGCAGAGGGTGCAGAATAACGCAAAGCAAGATTCATCCACCGGGTGTGGTTTAAATAGCCTCCTGTAGTGCTTAGGTGTCTCCTTCCACAGCCACTCCTAAGTAAGAAAAGAGTTCCTGGTAAGAAAAGAGTTCCTGCCTTCCAGAAGAGTTCCAGTGTTCTAAATCTAGGGAGTGGCTCCAGCCCCACCCAACAGGAAAAGTAGTTCCAAACAGAAGAGGATCAGAGGCTCAACTGGCAGGCAAGTAAGCAGCATGGTCTGCTGCAGGTAAGTCCACCCAAGCATTATGAGCCCGGCGCTTCCAGCGCTGGGACTGGGCATATTTATGAGCCTGGTGCCACTGGCGCCAGGACTGGGTCCAAAAGGTCCCAATTGGGACTGGTTGGCACTTGGAACCTGGGTTATGGATCTGCTTCCAAGGGAGTTGGGAAAACCCTGACCTTTTGGAAGCAGAGATCATGACAGCTGGAGGCAAAACGCAGAAGTAATGCATCAAGCGAGGTACGTCAGCTGCACGAAAGAGGAGCGGGCCCACAGGAAGACAGTGACATGGCACTCGGCAAGGAGGACTTTAAGGACTGCCTGAAGGCCATGGAAAATAGGATGACAGCGACCTTCCAGAAACAAATGGCCTACTTTAAAGAAGAACTAACAAGCTCCCTGAAAGAGATTAGGGAAGAAATTAACGCTTTGGATGGCAGGGTGGACATCGCAGAGCAGGGCCTGTCAGAAATGTCAGATGTCTGTCAAAATTCTGATCTTCTGTAGCAAATAGCCACGGCAACACACAATTCGGAAATCCAGATGGAGGACCTTGAGAACCGCTCAAGAAGGTCAAATATAAAAATAAAAGGCCTAGTGGAGGTGAATACAGACGCAGATCTTAAACCCATAGTACAACGCTTTGCAACCCTCCTGGTGGACTCGGTCCCGGAGGACATACGCATCGACCGCATCCATAGGGTAGGTGCCAAAAGGATGTGACTGGGAGACAAACCAAGAGATGTTCTTGCGGCAATGTCCTCATACGAAGAGAAGGAAAGGATCCTCTGCGTGGCCAGAGGATAGACAGCCATTACTATAATCAGACCTCACGTCCTCCTGCATCAAGATCTGGCGGCTTCTACATTACAGAAAAGAAGGGCAATGCCCCCAGTGACTAAGGTACCAATAGGCAACAAAATACTGTACAAATGAAAATTTCCCTTTGGCCTATTATCTTGGGAGGGGAAGCAACAGCAGGCCACTACATGCGCCGAAGGCCTTTCAATTATGGAAGAGGTTGAGGATCCCTCCAGAGAAAATAGACGTGGGGCCTCCCATCCGAGGAGCAGGCCATGGAACTAGTCAATAGCAGCGGGAGAAGAGACAAACTTAAAGCCCGCTCACTAGACAGAGAGGGGACGAGGACTAATAAAGAGATCCAATACAGGGAACCAGAATTTTGGACTTGCTAGATGAACAGGGGATGCAAGCACAGTAAGGGGGGGGGGGCAACTATGCCCATAAAACAGGGAGATGAGAGGTAAGAAATGATAAGCTGGTGTTAAAAGGCCGGACGGAGATGGGAGTTGGGGAACCAGTTGGAATCGTTCGAAGGTTCAAGAAACCTTAGTTTCCGGGACAAAACATAGGCCGGTTCCCAATGATTTTTGGGATGAATCGCAAGATACTGGGCCTAGACTGGAGGGGTGAAGAGAGGGGGAGGGGGGGGGGAGTTGTTTCAGGGGCAAGGGTGGGGGGGAGCTTTATTGGGGAAAACAATAGTGGCATTTAAGAGAGGTCCAAAGAGATTACACCATGGCAGGGAATAAGTCATTAAGAATTCTCTCGCATAACATTCGGTGCCTGAACACCCCTAGGAAGTGGAAGAAAGTAGAGGCACAACTCAAAAGGGGGGGGGCAGCGGACATCATCTTTCTACAAGAGACACACATTAAAAGGGGTGTCAGTCCTAGATTCCACATACATCCGTTCGCGCAAGTCTACCAGGCAAATGCCAAAAATAAAACTGCGGGAGTCTTGATAGGCTTCAGAAACACGCTGGGAATTAAGGTAATTCACATCCTGGGTGATCCCAGTGGTAGATATATATTTATCCAAATTCGCCTGGAGGATAGGGTATTCACAATTGGCACTCCATATGCCCCCAACATGGGCCAAGAGGCATTTCTTATCAGGCACAGGGGAAACTTCAAGGTTTTACGGAAGGGGGGATTCTCTTGACAGGGGACTTAAATTTAGGCTGGGACACGGACAAAGGTAAGAGCAGCCAAGTGCCCATCAGGGGTTATAGCCCGTCCAGCACCTTACGGAACAAGCTCTCAGACTTAGCACTGAGAGACTTATGGAGAGCAAAAAAAGTCAGAGGCATGGTACACATGTTTCTCCCACATTCACCGGACATTCTCTAGGATTGATTATGCATGGGGAACTCCAGGGGTCCTTGGGGCACTGATGGAGATAAGGGTAGACCCGATCTCCCTGTCGGACCACGCTGCCATATGGGTGCACTTAAGAGTGATGACACGGCGAAGCCCGGTGTGGTCATGGAAGATGCCCAGGGAAGTGTTACACGACACAGTAGCACAAGAAACTCTGAGAGACAAAGCTAGAACCTATTTTGAAATAAATGAAACAGAAGGGGCTCCCTTAGATGTAGTCTGGGACGCCTTTAAGGCGGTGCTACGGGGCGAAATAATGTCCCTCAATGCGTAAAGGTCAAAGGAGAAGGACCGGTTAGAAAAGGACTTGGAGGCCAAATTGAGGGATGCCAAAAGAGAATTGACAGAAAAGAAGAACAAGGCGAACTATAGCAGGCTAAAGGATATTACGAGACAATTGTATCTACTGCAAAACGGGCAGGGAAATCACTTCTTAATCTAAAACAGTGATATTATATTAGGGCAAACAAGGCAGACAGAATGTTAGCGAGACTCTTAAAACAACAGAGTAGTAAAAGCAACATAGACCGCATCAAGCTGGCGGACGGCACAGTCTCTACAGAATCCAGAGATATCAGACTCCTCCTTGACCTTTTATATGCAACTTTACTCTTCAGAGAGACCTGATCAACAAACCATACAGGATTATTTAGATAGGCTGCAGATACCTAAGGTGACCCAGAAAAACAGGGACTCTCTTGAAAAGGATATAACAGAGGAAGAGGTAAGAAAAATGATTAAATGTCTCCCCCAGTAACAAAATGCCGGGCCCAGATGGATTCCCTGCACTCTTTTACAAAATATTAAGTAAGAACCACATGCCATTTCTCAAAAAATTATATAATTTGTTCCAGCAAACGGAGGGAAAACAAGCTCCATGTTGGAGGCGATGGTTGTCCTCTTTAGGAAACCGAATAAAGACCTAACGAGCTGTGGCTCATATATGCACATAGCGTAGCTGAACTTAGATGTCAAAATATATACGGGGTTCCTGGCGGATAGATTAAAGAACGCATTGACATCAGTGATAGGTCATGACCAGTCAGGCTTAATTTCCGGGAGACAGACGTGGGACAACACAAGAAAGGTCATTCACCTGATGGAGACGGTAAAAGTCAAACAGACCCCGGTGATACTGATATCCCTAAATGCCGAAAAGGCTTTTGACAGGGTAGAATGGCCATATCTGTTCCAAGTAATAAAACATATGGGGTTCGGGCCAAATTCTATTCATATCGTGGAAGAAAACTACAAAGATCCATCAATGCGGCTTTCCAGCAATAAACACGTATCTGACACAATACAAATAGAATGTGGCACAAGGCAGGGATGCTCCTTATTCCCCCACCTATACGCAATTTATCTAGAACCACTGCTAGCTTCAATTAGATTAGACCAAAACATAAAAGGTATCCCATTTGGTGCTGAAATGCACAAGACACCAGCACATGCAGATGACATGTTGATGACATTAGTGGAACCGCAAACGTCAATCCCAGTCTTGATAGCAGCACTGGGGGAACAAGAAAAGATATCGGGGCTCAAAATAAATATGACTAAGACAGAAGTACTGGAGCTGGGCCTATCAAGAGAACAATAGGTGGCCATGTGTAGGTTCTCTCTCTTTAGAACAGCCTTGGGTACTTTCTCATGCCTAGGGGTAGAACTAACTAGCCAGCTATCTACTCTATATAAGGCCAATTACCTGGGGATACTAAAGAAAGCACAGGAAGATTTTTCGAGATGGACCACTCCCCCCTCCATATCTCCTGGTTGGGGCGAATAACGACAGCCAAAAGGTGACTTTCCCCAGACCTCTATAAACATTTCCGACCTTTAAGATTGCAGTCCTGCAGTCATTCTTTAAGATGCTAAACATCTGGCAGAATAAACTGCCAAGGGACGCTTTAGATCTGCCCATGACCCAAAAGCATAAAGGGGGTTGGTATTGCCAAACATAAATAGATATTACGAAGCTGCCCAACTGACAGTGGTGCGAGAGTGGTTCACAGAAAGCAGGAAAGGTTTGGGCCTGGATGGACAGAGCAGTGGCGGGTTGCCTACTGGCCGAGTTATTATGGTTGCCAGGGAAGGATAGGCCCCTGAGTGCAAGATGCAGTGCGTCCTCCAAACAACATGTGACATTTTGGGATAGATGGCTAAAGAAGGGACACCTCTAAACTTGCCCCCCTTCCTTCACCCTCGGAGCATGGCACTTGGTTTCCAAGACTTGGAAGAAATAGAGAGGCATCTGGACTACAAAGATACACTAGTGGTGGCAAGGCTTCATCCATCACTAGATGTTATGAGGAGAAATGGAAAGGATTTTACAGTTGGTATTTCTTGTCAAAACATCCATCCATTTCATTGCGAACCATATCAAATGCTTCTTTGTTTACTAGATTTGGCTAAGGAAGACCTGGCTTTTTCTTCCATTATTGTCCACTGAGCCACCATTTTATGTTGCACTAATCAGTACAAAACCCCTTCTTTGTGGTCTCTAAGAAAGTCAATAAGTGCATCAAGGGTTTGTTGAAGACATTTCCCCCCTCATCAAAAAAGTTTGAGCTCTTGTGGGAGCTGAGTAGAGTCCTTGCTAAGTTGATTGGCTATCCCTTCGTTGAAGTCCATGCATAAATCAGACATTGAATTTGTCGCCAAGCGGTTTTCCAAGAGACGATCACTTCGCTAGGGACTATGCGACAAGTCCTTTCAATTAAGGTACCATATTATAGGTTTCAGAAAGCCAAAGATTCACAGATTCCTGCCTACTTTCTTCAGCAACCCATCAAGGTCGGCAGAGATGTCCCTGCACTCACTAGATTTATGAAGAAGACTTGGATATTATGTGGCACACACCAAGTCATTATACTGAATTGTTTGATGCCGTTGGGCCCAATGGCCCAGACAAGGAAATATTGAAGGCTAAAATCGCAAGATGGCTACTCGCGTATATCGGATTTTTACTACAAGAAAGCTGGCATGCCACTCAGTGGAAATCCAAGAGCTCATTCTACAAGTGCCATGTAATCTGCTACTGCCCTCATGGTGGGAGTACAGTTCATGGACATTTCTTGAACAGCAATGAGAAATGTGACCCACACCTTCACAAGCTTTTACTGCATCTACCAGAAGTTAGCAAAGGAATCTAAGGTTGGACAGGTGGTCCTGTATGGTCTATCTGAGCCCATTTTGTTCTTTACCACTGCACTGCATCATAGACACATTTTAACCGCTTTGTAATCTATATAACATGTGAATGTATTTAAAGAGCCAATGTTGGAGAAGAAAAAAGTTACCAATAACTACAGTTCTCCAACATTGTCTTTCATTGATTCATTTGCAATCCTCTGCTACCCCTCATGAGGCTCAATAGTGGAAACTAATGCATGTTCAGTTTCTTGTCGTGTACATTTAAAACATAACATACCAGAGATTGCCAGCCTGATGACAGAGAATATTCACAGAATGTAACTATGGAGGATACCAAGCCACTTTTAACTTCTCTATTGGCACTCCGCAGTGCAAATCGAGGCTGCTTGCCATGTACGCATGTCAGGCAGCATTTACAATGATTTCCTCTCGAATCCACATGTTTTGCTGGTGCAAAAAGCAGGCAGTTTCTGTGGGAAATCATTTGTTTTATGCCAGCATGAAAATCTCATGCTGGAGTGAAACCAAGTTGTTTTTTAAGCCAGAGGGAAACAGGAGGCGGAAACGTAACTCCTGTTATGCTGCTACCTCCAAAACAATGAAAATCATCCAGAGTATGAATGGAGGCATTGAGGTAGGCGTGACTGTGTTAAACCTGTCTTTAGCCCCTCCATTTACGCTCCAGGGGCATTGAAAATACGCTCCATAGTGCTTACCTCTATCAATTGTTAGAGAAACACTATTATTAAAAATTCATTATTTGCTATTCTGTATTCGTTTTTTAAGTCTCTCAAATATATTGTCTAATTTCTGAAAATAAATATTCTTATACGATGAGTAGAGAGAGTAATACAGTTCCACTTATCATGAATTTGAATCATGAGCCCATATGAATTAAATGTAGATCAACCCAGGCAACTACTTGCATAGTATTTGATAGTGCAGCTTTTATTTACAAGTAAAGGGCTGTCACCCGTGATGTAATGTCTCTCTGCAAGCTAATATTAACGTTTTCTATGTGGTCACAAACTACAATTACTACTTAAAGAAAGGGATAATGTCCAAAACCAGTTGGCATCTTGCAGAATATCCAACTTTATATTTTCACCTATGTATTGTCAATGCTACCTAAACGTGACGTGTTGACTCCATCAAACTTTGAAATCCTTGAAGAAGTCAGTGTCATAATTGTGTCATAATTAAATATCTAGATTTTGTGACGAGCCAAGATTTACCAATTCGCTTTTTTTATGATCGTATTGGAAATGCATTTAAATACAAATGGCCATATGTTTGGAAACACTGATCCTTGCAGCAGTTAATTATCTGTATCTCAGTGGTTTGTTCTCTGTGAAGTGCTGGGGTCTGCAAATAGAGCATTAAAGACCCAGAGTTTAAATTTAGATTGAGTCTTTGATACAAAACACGTACATTGCATGCTGGTATATAAATTACTGTAGATACGGATGTGCTATAAATTCTTTTAAAATGAGATGTAAGTGGATCATGAAAGCTGCCATGTGCGACCTCTTTGAAAAACAAGAAAAAATGCTCTGTGCATTGGCAAGGAGGTTTGTAAGGATGTACGTTTTTCAGTGATTTAAACCGATTTTGCTACTGCACTTGTGACAGTTGCACAATTTCTGTTTTTCACCAACACATTTTACCACTATTCACCTCCCCAATTTACCTTCAATGTGCACCAGTCAGCACCTGCTTATCATTTCACCATTTGGTGGCTTCTTGTCATTCAGCGTGTGTCAAAGCACCTGCCCTACGCAAAAAATGCAAATGGACACAATGTGAGGAAGAGAACCATGTGACGTAGATGTCCTTTCATGCACATATGCATTCAAGCACTCATCGTTCCCTGTAACATTGATGGACCCAAGGTTAAGGCCCTGTCTGGTGGACCCTCAATCGATTGGCAAGCAGGGTCATATCCGGGTGATCCCTCATTAGGTTGGTGAGGCCCTCTATCAACTGAGCACCAGCTTTCAACCCACTCCACCAATGTTATTTTGTTATATACGATGGACACTACTGAGCATACTGTTTTTTTGTATTTAATGTTATTTGGTCTCTGCATGTTTGGGTCATTGAATCACTCCAACACTTACACAGGGAAGTACATCTTAAGCTCCTCTCCCCTACGCATTCACACCAGACTTTCTTTCAAGAGCTAAACGGTAGTATTCAGACCAACCAGTAAGGGATTTTACACTGCCCCTGAATCCGATGTTTCAGACTGATTTTCAATGGACTGTACAGCTAGAAATAGCATTTACACATGCTAAGGCGCAATCTATGCCTTTTAACTGGAACTGTTTGTTTTTCTACACAAACTCATTTAATCAATTCTGCAAGCATTAAAATGAATAACTATGGGTCCCCTTTTGTTAACCGCTATGCTGTACCGGGTGTCTTTTTTTGCCTGTTACAGTACAGTATTCGCTAGTACCTTTTTTATTATTTATTTGTATACTGCGCCGAAAGTCCACAGGCTCAGGGGCGCAACAATTACCTTAAGGGCACAAACAAAAAGAGACAGGACAGTCAGATCAGAAAAGAGAAATTAAGGACACCTTTGTTTCGTTACTTGAAGAGGTGAGTTTTGCGAGCTTTGCGAAAGTACTTCAAACTCACCTCGAGTCTGACCGTGAGGGGTAGTGAGTTCCACAGATTAGCCGCTTTTACTGGGAAGATCTTCCTAAGCCCCTAGCTTGTTTAAAAGCCAGACCGAGCGCCTGCATCTGGTTGGAGGAGCGCAATGTTCTGTTGGGATTGTAGCCAGAAGTCCATGCTTTAAGGTATGATGTAGCTGTTCTGAAGATGCATCGGTGTATCTGTTAGGTCTTCCGCTGCCCTACCTGGCAAGCTGTTTCTTAAAATTACTCCACCAAAAAGGGAAAGATCTTATGTGGAGATGTTTGGGTACATACTTTAAAGTTTATGCGTTCCTTTATCGGAAGCCAATGAAGGTCCCTCCTATGCTCTGAGATATTGACCCTTCTTGTGATCTTTTCTACAGCGCCGTTCTGGAGAACTTGCCTTTTTTTCCGGTTGAAGAGAGAGACTCTGATCAGTAGCGAGTTACAATAGTCAAAGCCTTGACAGAATAGTTGCTCAGGCAATGATGGCAGAATTATTCTCTGTTATGTATGGACAAATGTTTTTAAGCAGGCGAAGATGGTATTTACAGTTTTGTGTTATCAGGTTGATATAAGAATCTGCATTAAGTGAAGTCTCAAACTGAACATCTATGGTTTTAACCTTAAGTTTTACTGGGATGGTACTATTTCAACTTTGAAGCTTTTGTACTCTGGGCTCAGTTTAGCCAAGGCTTGCTGAGATCCCAAAGTAAGGAGCTCAGTTTTCCTGTCGTTCAAACATTTTGTGGACATCCATAATTCAATCTGTTCGTATGCATTGGCTAAAATAGCAGAATCGGATGCCACTGATTTCCAGAACTAACTGGGTGTCGTCGGTGTTATTTGTGAATAGCACCCCTACATCATCTAGAGCGAACATAGTGACCTGATGTAAAGATTGAACAAAACAGGCGAAAAGCATACTCCCTGGGGAACCCCACACCTAGTGGGAGCCGGTAGCGAGGATGCAGAACCCGACTGAATTCTTGACTCTCGATTTGTTAGAAAAGAGTGGGACCAACAAACGGCCTCTTCAGTGCAATGTCCAAGGTGGAGTAAAGAATGTAAGAGGCGTTTGTAGTCCACCAAATCGAAAGCCGCTGACAAGTCTAACAAGATCAGAAACCCAACTTCCCCCCATCCATGATCTTCAGTATGTGGGACTGTAAATCTGCGAGGGCTGTCTCTGTGCTATAAAATGGTCAAAATCCTGATTGCCTGTTATGAAGGAAGCCATTTAGTTCAAAATAGTTTTGAAACTGAGAGGAAGCAAGTTTGTTTAAGATATTGGGGAAGAAATTACAATTTGTAATCTGTCTAAAGTTTCTCCGTTCTTTTGGATCAAGTTTAGGCTTCTTAAGCAGGGGAGTGACAGTAACTGCCTTGATAGAGTTTGGGACCGATCAGTCTGTAAAAGAGGCGTTCACCAATCTGGTCAAGAATGGGGTGAATAAATCACTATGTTTAAGTATTAACTTTGTTGGGAGAATGTTTTCCGGGCAAGAGGTAGGACGCATGGAAGATAACATTTTTCGCATGTACAATATAGAAATTGGAGAGAAAGAGAAGTTGGGATTTTTGTCAGAAAGGGACTCAAGAATCTGAGGGTTACTGGGCAGCGTAGAGGAGCTCAATTAATTTTTAATTGTATCCCTCGCATTGTTGATTTCTATCTCAAAGGCCATCTGGATGTTGTACAATCTTGGTGAGTAGGCTAGAAAATGGTATGCCTTTGGTTTGCCTTTGGTTTTTCTAATGATTTTCCAATCTCAAAGAGCTTTCCAGTACAATTGAAGAAATTGTCAATCAGGCTGTTAAAGAAATTCTTTTTGGCATCCACAATTTTTATTTTTGTACGATTTATCAGCCTTTTTCCAAGCAGTTTTATTACCCTCAGATTGATGTTTCAACCATTAAGATTCAAGTTTACGCTTCTCTCATTTTAAGTCACCAAGCTCTGGAGTAAACCATCTCTGGTGTCCAATATTATCTCTTACAGGTTTGGGTCTGAGAGGGGCCGATTTATCCATCATCTTTATGAAATTGCTGGAGAAAAAAGACACAAGGTGATCAGGAGAGTCGGGGGGCGTGGCTACGAAGCCATGTGAGCGGACGTGCTTCTTGTCGGGCTCGTGGCGATCCTACAATGATCCTGGAATAAAGTGCAGTTGCACTGGACTGGCGGACACAGAAACATTGGTATATGCCCGTGAACATGCTGGGATCACTCGGTGCTCGTGGTGAGCGGGCGTGACACTAGGAGGAAGCTGCCGGAGGCGCGCGGAGTATGGTGGACACGGGGGACGAGAAACACAAGATGGCGGCCCGCCGTGGCGGAGAAGAAGTCACCGCCGAAGCGTCGGCGGCGTGTCCGTGAGACGGACTGAAGTGCCTGTGGAGCTGTGAGGGAGCCCTGGACTGTCGCCGGAGTGTGCTGGGAGCTGCCCGTTGCCTGGGACAGCGAGGAACACCCCCGCGAGCAGAGAGACACGGAGAGGCTGCGGGCGCTAGGACCGCGCGGGAGCCGGGAGAACAAAGCGATCCCCGCGGCCCGACGGCAGGAACCCCCGCGGCTACTGGAGTGCGAGGAGGAGAGGCCCGCGGCTACTGGAGTGCGAGGAGGAGAGGCGGCCCCGAGAGGACTGCCAAGGGCTGGAGCCGAGACCGAGGCGCCCGCTCGCTATTCTCCTGGGACACTTCTGAGAGAGCGGAGTGCAAGAATCCTTAAAGAGGCGCCCCGGTCTCCCGTGACACTTCAGGGGGAACAAACTGGGTGAGAAGCCTCAGAGTACTGCGCCCCGGTCTCCTGTGACATTAATCAAAAAAAAAAAAAAAAAAAAAACACATTGAAAAGCACATTGATAAGACTACAGCGGGATGGCAATTGGGCACTGAACGCCCGCACAAGCAAGGTGGAAGCAGCCAATTGACACCATTTTGCCCTGTGCCGCAATACCTCTTGGCACACACATGGGCTATCCGCTGGGGTGGACCCTGGGGGCACCACGAAGTGCCTATTGAATGAGCAGCCCACCCACATAGCCATAGGGCTATGAGTCAACTGTAGGGTGCACCGTGTATGGGGCGGACCCCTGGACGGAATGGTGGTGGCGGGGCCCATGCGGGTGGCCTGACGCTCGACACGGGGGCACACAAGCGGGACAGTTACCCATCAGGGGCATAAACACGGGCTAAGGGACACCCTCGGGGAAGCATAAAGGAACGGCAGAGGGAGCTCTTGCGATCAAGCGGGAGCGCATAACCCTCTGCTGTGATTGGGAGCGGAGCCCGGAATTTCTCTAAGGTGCCCCCCCTAAAACACGGGAAACTGTAGCGAGTTACACCTGTTGGAACTGTGGTCCACAAGTGGCAAGGCTGCCTATGTCTTTTAGTGGCAGCGCCATGTCAAATAAGCCTCCAAGAACAAAGGCGAAGCAGCCTACGCTGGATGAATATGCCAGGACCCCGCCGGGTCCTGAGGGGGCCAGGGGTAAAGACATGCCCCCCGTGTGTGGCATCGCAGGCACGAGTGCGAACCAGGAGGTCCTGGCGGCGATCGCGGACCTTAAGTTGGCCTGGGAGACGAAGCTGGAACTGGCTGTGACTGAACTGAAGACAGCATTGGACCGCAAGGTAGGAGAGGTGCAGGAAGAGGTGAACCTTCTGCGGCAGGACGTCCGGGCCCTAGCGGAACGTACGGATAACCTAGAGAAAGAGGTGGGCCCAAACACAGCGGATTGTGCATCGCACAAGTCGGAACTACACGCCCTGGTGCAGCGGGTGGGTAATTTGGAGAGCAGGGCGGAGGAAGCAGAAGGACGCGCCCGGAGAAATAACATTCGCATTGTGGGTATACCTGAGGGTGCAGAAGGGCACAACCCCACAGAGTTCATCGAATCCATGTTGCTGCAGGAAATACCTGGAGGGGTGCTGTCTCAAGGGTTCGCGGTCGAGAGGGCACACAGAGTTCTGATGAGGAAGCCGCCGCCAGGTAACCCGCCTAGGCCAGTGATTGCCAAGATCCTAAACTATCGAGACAGGGAAAGGATACTGGAGCACTTCCGCAAGGGAGGGACAATCCAGAGAGGAGCGGCGAACATAACGGCTTACCCGGACTATACCCTGATGGTGCAGCGAAGTCGGATGAATTTTGGAGCGGTCAAGAGGAGATTGCGGGAGGCGGGCCATAAATATATGTTGCTTTACCCGGCGAAATTGAAAGTCTTTTATAAAAACAGAACTTTATTTTTTGATTCCCCGGATGATGCCATGGGATGGCTTGATATGGTAGGAAGCCCGCAGGAATCGGACGTCCAGGCGAAAGGAGGAGATGGCGCAGATAAGTAACCGGCAGCGGGCGCGCCTGCACTGAGGGCAGCATGGAACTATGGGACTAGATTATAGTCAGTGATGTGGCCCGGCAGGCCGGCAGAAATTGAGGCAGTAGATGATGAGACTGAGCACTGTGATTGCTGCTTTATTAAGAGCCTGGCAGAGCTACTCTGCACACCCCCATTTAGAGATTAGTTAGGTCACCAATAGTGTGGTGACACCCCGCTGGGGTCTTGACCTGGGGTTCCAGGGGAGGTCCAAACGCGGGGGAGCCTGAGATCCAGGGATGGAGCTGGGCACTTTTTGGGGTGAGGTGGGGTGGGAGGAGGAGGGGGGTTGTGTGCAGTGGTTTGGTATTTTTGGGTTAAGGGAGGGGATGGGGAGTTTTGGGCGTTCAAGTTTAAATATGAGCCTTTGGGAAGAATTAAAACCAGGAGTCTGTTTGGTGTGGGAGGAGGGGCTGACTAGAAGGGGGAAGGGGAAATTACCGATGAATCATGGGGGACCTTAAGATATTAACTTGGAATGTGAGAGGGCTCAACAGTTATTTGAAGCGAAATAAGGTCATGCTATATTTGAAGCGACATAAGATAGACGTCGCCCTGCTACAGGAGACGCACCTGACGCGGGAGAAAGTGGAGCTCGTTGGGAGGAAATGGAGAGGAACTGTGGTGGGGGCATCGTACTCTGCCTATGCAAGGGGGGTTTTGGTATGGGTGGCTCCGCATGTTCCATTTAAGCTTATGGAAGAAAAGGTGGACGAGGACGGGAGGTTGGTTATGTTGAGGGGGCTGATAGAGAACAAAGAGGTGTGCATTGTTAATACATATGCCCCTAACCAAAATACGGCGGCATACTTTAGGACGCTGTGTACCAAATTGAGTGAGTGTATGGGCGGTGCGATGATCTGGGGGGGGGATTTTAATTGTGTATTGGACCCTAGGGTAGATAGGTCGGATGATAGGACGGACAGGCCCAACCCGGCGGCTAAAGTATTGCAGGCGCTGCTGGATGACTTTGGCCTGGTAGACGTTTGGAGAACGAGACACCCCGGTGAGAGGCAATACTCGCACTACTCGGCCCCGCATCAGCTGCACACGAGACTTGATTACATCTTTGCCACTCCCGACGTAGCCACTGAGAGCACCCATATAGATTATAAAGCGAGAGTCCTATCGGATCACTCGCCTTTGGTCCTGGGGTGGCAGTATTGCCCCCCCAGGGCGCGAATACCGACATGGCGCCTCCGAGCGGAGGCGCTTAAGGACCCAGTTTTCAGAGAGGACATGAGAGAGGAGATTGTTGCCTATTTCGAGGTGAATACTGGGAGCGTAAAGTCCGCGGGTACTTTATGGGAGGCTTTCAAGGTTGTGATGCGGGGGGCTGCCATTGCGAAGTCGAAGGGACTGATGGGTGGAGTTCTAGCTGACCTGCATAAAGCCGAAATAGAGCTGGAGAGAGAGTTGGGAGGGGGCGTGGCTGATACAGAAGTAGTGCTGAGATTGCAGCGGCAGTGCGCGGAATACTGGGATAGGCTTTGTAACCTTAATTACAAAAAGTATGTAGAGAGGCAGCATGCAGGGGGAGATAAAACGGGCCGGCTCCTAGCGTGGTTGTACAAGAGCGAGACCCCTAGATCTTTGATTCGGACTGTGACCAACGCAGAGGGCGTCACGGTGGACACCCAAGAAGGTGTTAATAGGGCATTTGCCGAATATTACAAGGTGCTGTATGAGGACGCAGAGGGGGGTAGCAATGAGGAGATAAATGAGGTACTGGAAGATATTGGCCTGCCCCAAGTTAGCGACGAAGAGAGAGAAGAGCTGGATGCACCGATTACTTTGGAGGAACTTAAGGGGGTCGTAAGGCAGTTACCCACTAGCAAGGCCCCAGGCGCAGACGGGTTCCCTAGCGAATTCTATAAGGTGTATGGGGAGGAGGTGCTCCCCCCCATGCTGGAAATGCTCAACGAGGCGTTGGAGGTGGGACGGCTGCCAGAATCACTTAGGGAGGCGATTATAATACCGCTCCCCAAGCCCAATAAATCGGGACACGATTGTGGCTCCTACAGGCCCTTGTCGATGTTGAACCAGGACAGTAAGATACTGACGGCCGTCCTGGCCAACAGAATGCGAAAAGTAATTGGCAAGCTAATTCACCCAGACCAGACGGGCTATGTCCCGAGCAGGAACATCACCCACAATCACAGACGGCTCCATCGAGTGGTCGAATGGGGGTGCAATAACGAGGGCGAAATGGCGATTGTGGCACTGGACGCAGTTAAGGCGTTCGACTCAGTTAAGTGGCCATGGTTGCTGGCGGCCCTAGCAGGATATGGAGTGGGGCCAGGCTATATCAGATGGGCTAAGATACTATACAATGAACCGCTGGCTAGAGTTCGAACGGGTTCGGTGGTGTCCGAAAGGTGGCAGCTGGGCAGGGGCACTAGACAGGGGTGTCCCTGGTCCCCGATGCTTTATATTTTAGCCCTGGAGCCCTTAGCAATCTATCTTAGGCAACAATATGACCCAATCGGTATAGAGGTGGGAGGGGAACGACATCTTATATCCTTGTATGCAGATGATATGTTACTATATCTGAAATACCCGGAGGAAAATCTTCAATATGTTCTGGAGGTAATGGAGAGGTATGCCAGGCTGTCCGGTATAGCGGTGAGCCCCCAGAAATCTAGTATGTTCCCGCTGGGTAGCTATGTGGGAATTCAGGCAGAAGGGTTGCCGGTGTTGCAGGTCCCGTGGGCGGTGAGCTCTTTTCGCTACTTGGGAATAGATGTGTATCACACGGTAGAGGAGGAACATAGGCGCAACACGGAAATAGCCATTGGGAAAATCGGGAAATGCATGAGGTTCTGGGAGAGGTTGCCTCTGGCGATGATGGGCCGAGGTGCTATGCTTAAGATGGTGGTTTTACCTAGGCTGTTGCATTATTTTAACAATATCCCATACATGATACCTAAGAAGTTTTTTGTTAAGCTGAATGGTATGTGCAGGGACTTTTTGTGGCACGGCACCCGGAATAGAGTTGCGTTATGGAAGTTGCAGAACTTCTACGAGAAAGGCGGCATTAAACTGCCTAATTTTGAGGTTTACTATGTTGCGGCCCAACTGCAATACGTGGCTAAGTGGCTCTCAGATGACGTGACCCCTGAGCACAAATTATTTGGGAGGAACTGTACTCCTTTTTATTTGCGGGAAATTATCTGGGTGGCTAGCTCGGAATTGAAGGAGCGCCCTAGAATGCTGTTGCTGGGGCGGAACATGTGGCGGCGAGCCTGTCGGATGATGGGGGACCCTTTCCCGTGTGTTCTGCAGATACCGTTGGTCGCACTGGTGGAGGGGGACAGGCAGCTGAGAGTGATTATTAGGACCTACTGGGAATCAGTGGGACTGGTTACGCTAGGAGACATGTGGCGAGACGGGACTATCACGACCTTTGAAGGACTCGGGGGGGAGACGGGACTACACGTGGGCCAATATGTCACCTATCATGTACTAGTGCAGAAGATTCGTAGTATGTGGCCTGAAATGTCGTTAGCGGAGGAACCAGATGCTACGGCCGGGGTAATTTATGATATATCGGAGGGTGGGCACGAGGTCTCAAGGCTGTATGAGATGATGATGACCAAGGTGGGGAAGGACTTGGGGCACTTGAGATTAGAATGGGAAACAGAAATGGGAGCCCCGATTGAAGATGGGATGTGGCAAATGGCTTTGGGATATCACAAGAAGGTGTCGAGAAATGCCAGGTTTAAACAAATACAGCTATATGTTACGCACAGGGCATACATGACCCCGCTCAGAATATCGAAGTTCCGAAACGTTGGGCGCCAGGCGTGCCCTAAGTGCGACGATGAGAGCGCTGACATGATACACATGTTCTGGGCGTGCCCGGTAATTGGAAGCTACTGGGGCGAAGTGGCGCAGAGGTTAGCGGCAAAGGGGATCACGCTCCAGGTAGACTCGGCCTGGGCCTGCTTGTTGGGAGGGTATCCCAGAGCGAAGAAACTTAGACATGTAGAGAAATTGAAAGACTTGGCATACGTACTTGCGAAACGAAGGATTGCCATGGGATGGAAGGGGTGTCACGGGCCACGAGTGGAAGTCTGGTGGAGGGACCTACAAAAATGGGCGGAGGCTGAAACGGTGGTGTGGCAAGAGGCTAGTAGTCATACTGGGGATGAGGAAATGGGTTCCCTCATGGCGTGGAAACTATTGATAGCTGAATTGTTTGGAGCAGTGTCTGATCCAGCTGAATCTGAGGGCAGCGATGCCCAACCGCACGGAGCAGACACTGAAAGTGAGGAACACGCAGGCTCATAGGGGGGGGGTGGGATTGGGAGTGTAGTGTTTTTAGGTTGTCAAACGTGTTTAAATGAAACGTCATAAGCTTTACTGAATGCTGGTTGTTGGTTGTTTGGTTCTAATAAAAACTTTTAATAAAAAGGTGATCAGGAGAGTCAGAACTTTGGGTGCCGGCTATGATCGATGCAAGACAGTCTTGGACATCTTGTGGGAGCACCTGTTTAAAATTACGACTGATGACAGTCTTAGAAGGGTTGTGTGGTTTATGTACATGGTTTAGTTTGATCAATGTAAACGTTGAGATTGTTGGTAGTCACCCAATCTAGAATATTGTTTTTCCCCATGGTGGGTTCGTTATTTACTTGTCCCTTTTATACAATATGGGCCCTCGAAGAGTTTAATATGGAGGGTACAGTTCTTGTGACTTCCCTTTAGAGAGAGTCCATGTCATATCCATGCAGTATGTGTGTTTTCTCTATTTCCAAGACCTTGGCTACCGGCTAATTGGTGCCTGAAAAGGACCCAGTGCTGCTGCAGGATCATTTTCTATGGACTCTGTAGCAAAGAGCGTCATCTGCACCTCCTAAGAACCAATGTGCACCTTTTAACTGCACATTTATAACTGATACTGTCTTTGTTTTTCCACCCAGACTTGGGTTAAGATGAACTCGACTCCTGTACCCCTCACCTGTCCCAGACCTACCACCACCCATGCCCCCAAGATGGTCAAAGAAAACATTGCATGCCCTAATGCCCAGCCATGCCTGCCTGCATAATCCCCTTCCTCTCCAAAGTGGCTCCAAAGTAATAATGACATGCAATATTTTTATATAGAATTACATGAGTTTTATCTAATCAGTGCTCTGAGTGAAAACAATATAAAATTCATAGAATATTTACTGTACAAAAACAATCCATCTCTTAAAATGTAAGAAAGGCTGCTTGTTTACCCCCTCCGGTCACAATTGTTTGGTGGGTGATTCCTTCTGTGTGGTAGTAAGTCGCAGACTGCAAGAGGAATATGACGAATGTTAAAATTCATATCTGGGTTTTTGTAGTGGAATACCTAGTGCCATAAAGCTCACTCACCTGTGGGCTGATGATTTTAGGCATTGTTTAGTAAAAGAAGAGGGCACTATAGCCGGTACCATATGTGAAGGTGTTCACGACTTGCTGTGCACAATGAATAACTGGATAGGTGTTTTTAAACTGCATTGTAAGGTACTAAAGGGAAGGAGGTGCACAGGGCATGTAAACGTCTCGAGTTTTATTGTTTCATAGAGTACCATGTGAAGTACAACCATCAATGCTTGGCAACTTAATCAGGGGCTTATTTACTTTTTCTATTGTGAGGAGACGGAAATCCCCCATGTGAAAACTTGAACGTATCTAGCTAGAAGCCAGTAGCAATATCCAGCATTCTGCAGAAGGTTAACATCCCCATACCAGTGGGTGGCCCTAAATCCCAGAAACCCAAAGGTCAAATGGAACAGTACTGCACTTTTCAATAAAGCAGTATATTAATTCAAAACAGTAACTGTTTATAGGCAACTGTTAAGACGGATTTCTGAACTCTGTCCTGGTGACACAGAAGTTCAGAAGGCCAACCTAATTACTTGGAACAGGGTAACCTCTGGACAAGCCAGACCAATCAAGGTAGCGATCGCGGCGGTCAAGACTAGGTCTCAAGAGGGGTGAGGGTGACTGAAAGCCCGCAATGAGCACACAAAGCAAGAGCGCTTACAAACTACTCCAAACAGTTGTTATATCAAAAATAGATACACATTTATTTTAAGGCCTTTAAAATAATGACCGTAGCAAGAAAATCACAATATCACAATATTAAACCAACACATACCATATCAACACAATATATATACAAATACACAGTCGCAAGCGTTTAAAGCACGAAATATGTAGTCCACCTGAAAGGAAAGGAAAACAGGCAGTGCGATAACGCTTTAGACTCAGTTCGCCTTCAGAGGCACCTAACTAGATGGAAGTCCGAGCCCTGCGAAGAGTGGAGCCTTGTGCTCAAAGTACCTGCCACGCCGGTGCCAACGGGCAAAAGGGGAAGCTCTTCGGAGGAAGTCAGGCAGTTTGGGTTAGTGCACAGCAGAAGGAGAACAGGTTCCGCAACTCAAGCGCAGCCTCCACAGCGGGCAGAAGCAGAGCGCGAGTACGGTCAAAAGGGTGCTGTTTTTACACAGCAGGGAAAAGCAATGGGATACTGCAGGAGGGCGACCAGATCCTAGCTAAACTACTCACCGGTCCCCGAAGCAAGCAGACCCAGGCTTCTCCATGTAGATTCAGCAGCTGGCAGGTTCACAAGAGCAGGGAACGCCTCGTAGTCGTGTAGAGCAAAAAGACGTCCCAATCGACGAAACCAGCACAGTTTGTTGCCGCAGCAGGACAACGGAGCGGCCGTGTGTATTCAAGCCAAATGTACACTCCTCCCTTCAGACTTGGGAACGCCAAGCGTACGAAGCGTGGGAGAGTGACAAGGACTCGAAATACAACACAACCTGGCGGCAGTTACAGAGCAGGACTCCCTTGTAAGCTGGTCAGTCAACTGGATGGCCCAGAGACACTTCCGAAGGCTTACTTGGCAGGAGATGATGAAGTCGCCGGGAATAGCTGTTCCTGCTATTCCAAAGGTCGAAGCACCAGTACAGGCCTTCTGGTTCGATCCAAGGAGGAAAGGGTTTCACAGGACGACAGCAGTGCAAAGGAGGATTCCTTCAGCGGGTCACCAGCGATTCCTCGGTCCAGCCTCTTGGTTGCAGGATACTTGGCTCCTGTATTCCTTCGTTCGTGAGAACTCAGGAGATCGACATGGTAGTGGTGTTTCCAGCCCCCTCTTATCCACGGTTCCCTTCGCGCCAAAACGGAGGGGAGCCAATGGGAGATCCGCACATCAACACACATACCATACGTGGACCAATCACGGACCACGGTGGTCCCAGGCATTCACACCACCCCAGACTCTCTGGCACCCAGGATGTGTATTGGGACCATACATCCCAGCCCACACCCTGGAGGCACACAAACGACATGTAGAAGCCCGCGAAAGCAACCACGTTTCGCGGGAAAGTACATGCCCAAATAAGGAAGGCCCCGGGTCGCCCGACCTGGGGAAGGTGAAGGGAGCAAGACGGTCAGTGGACAGGACAAAGGAGCCTCGTGGACTGGCCATTTTGGGAGCCAGGCCACCATTTTGGGTTCAGTGCGAAAAACGTGCTCAGAACGCCAAAAGGAGCTCAAAATAAACAAAACGATCGCTGCCACCATTCCAGTCCCTGAATGACTTGCACCGATCAAATACCATCCTAAAAGAGCATCTAGGGCCTGTAGAAGGCTAGAGACCCAAGAGAGCTGTAACTTAGCTTACAGTGCCCTCTTGTGTCATGTTGCACTAAAGCCGCAACATGATAAAAGAAACTACGGGAAACAGCGTTCCCCGGTACTGACTGTCTTAAGGGCATGTCAGTTTCCCCATAAGAAAAGGAGCGAAAGCCCAGAGAAGTGCGGCAGAAGGCTGTACTTCTCTGGCAAAGTCAAGAACAAGGTTAAAAACAATAGCAAAAAGTTTAGGGGCTGCCACATGGAAGGAAAATTCCCTACAATTACGAAATCTTTCCTAACAGCAACTATAAAAGCATTGGTGACAAAGCGTTTGATCCATGGACAGATTATTTAAAATTGGGATTATTTGAAATTGTCTAGTGTCAAAAGGAGCTTGTATCAGTCAGTTTGGAATCTTTGGCTAATGGGTGGCCCAGCGTCCACAGATCCTCGAAATGCATTTCTACCCCCTTTCAAATTCATAAGATTGCTCTCACCTACTCGCCATTCTGCTGGAGGGACTGCTGGGAGGTGGAAGATCCTAGGATTTCTAGAAAGAGGTCCTAGCCAATGTCGGGGTGGACCTACCTATGGACACACTGGCCGTGCTGCTGGGGGATGTTGTTGAGGGGGGTATATCCAATAGTTGACACAACCATTGATTTGATCACACATGTATTAATAACTGCCAAACTAAAACTAGTTAACTGCTGGAAAGACCCTGGGTGCCAGGTGACAAATAGGTGGTGGAGCAAAGTTTAGGAAATCTTAGCACTGGACAAAATAACAACGCTTATTGGTTATAGCTTTCCAAAACACACAGATATGGTACCCATTTCTAGAAAAATGTAGAGATCGCGCCCAGCATATAGTTAGATCATTCTTGTGTGCTCCTTTCCTCTCGGCATGAGACTGACAAGTGTCAATATCCAAATTCATTGGTACAAAAACATATCTTTCATAAAAAGATAGAACTAGGTTGTGGGTAATATGGATGAATTTGGCATTAACAATTCAAGTTTAATACTTTACATGGCCACTATTTGACACATGAATTTACGTGCTTTCATGTTCATTTTGAAGCCTTAGGCTGATTTCCCACCTGTTTTCTTGTTCTTTTTATTGTTCTATATTCGAAACCTCTTTTACAAATAAATATTCCTCAAAAAAAGAAATTTGACAGTGTAATTTCATAGGCCACGGCAGATACCCTCCACTACCAGAATGTGAGGCTAATTTCTGCTCCAAGCATACATAAACTAAAACCTCATTGTCTGTTTTATTTTTTATTTTTACTGTTTTCGTGACAGCAAAACAAATAAAGACATAGTTTGTTTGTTTTATTATTTATAATGCGCATCATACCCGGGGGTAACAGGGCGCAGCAGTTACAAGTATATGCAAGGCTTAGTTACAACAGAGAAGGTATAAAATATACATATAAGTCATTAATTACAAGAGGGTATATACAGAAGGTGCCTATTTACAGGCGTAGGATACAAGAGGGGTATATACAAATGCTACAGACATTATACAGAAGCAATATATACGAGGTTTAGGGTATTTATAGATAAAGCCGGGTGGGCGGAGATAAATACAAGTATACAGGCAGTGAGTAGGGCAGTTGTAGTTATCACAAGGATAGCAGGTCGAGAGAAGCAAGGGAGGATATACTCCATACAGGCATAGAGTACCGTAGCAGTGAGTCCTAGCTGCTTGCTGGGCAGGAGTTATCATTTACTGGTCATTAGATTTCAGCCACATAATGATGTTGGATCTGAAGTTTTGGTAGGATTGGTCTATTCTCAGTAAGGGAGGCAGGGAGTTCCACAATTTGGCTGCTTTCACGGGGAAGCTGTTGCCTCCGATTGTGGAGCGTTTGAAGTTAGGTATGCAACGGCGATCTCTGTTAGCTGATCTAGGTGGACTCAGGGAGGTCTGTTTGTGGAATCTCTCGGCCAGGTAGATGGGGGCAGCATTGTTGAGAGATTTGTGGGTGAGCGACAAGGTTTTTAGAAGGATTTTGTCATTGGTTGGGAGCTAGTTGTTCTGTCGGCTGCTCTGAGATGTGATCTCTTCTGGAAATGCCTAATGCCGCTCTAAGGGCATTGTTTTGTAATATTTGGATTCTTCTGATCGTAGCTTTAGTCGATTCTAAATAGAGGGCATTGCAATAGTCCAGGCGAGACAGGATGAGGGCTCTGGCCAGGATGGTGCAGCTACTGTCAGAGAGAAATGGCTTGCCGTTGCAAATAAGTTTGCACGTGTAAGCCGTGTAGGACGCTAACGAATTGACCTGTTTGGCAAATGAGAGGTTTGAGTCCAGATAAAAGCCTAATGTTTTTACCTCGTGTTCTACTTCAATGCTATTGCCATCAATTATGAATGAGGAATAGTTGGATCATAGTTTTTTTAGGTTAGGGGGTGCCCAGGATGATGAGTTTGGTTTTATCATCATTCAGGCATAGACTATGCGTGTCCATCCATGCCTGGATGATGATGATGATGTACACTCTATTCACCAAGGCCAAAGCCTTTTCATAATCCCCTGAAAGCGGGAGGAGGATCTGGGTTTCTTCTGCATAGTTAATTTAGGTGATACTGAGATGATCCAGAACATTGAAAAGGGGCTTAGTAAAAATGTTGTAGAGTGTGGGCGAGACGCAGGATCCCTGAGGCACACCGCAGGTGATGGGTATGGGGTCGGCAGCTGCTAGAGGCGAGAAGACCCTCATAGATCTTCCTTTTAAGAAGGATCTAATCCAGGTAACCGTGTCGTCAGAGAAGTGTGCTGCTGTGTCAAGGTGGTTACATAGAATAGTGTGGTTGACCAGGTCAAACACAGCCTAGAGGTCTAGGAGGAGGAGTAGGGCTGATTATCTCTAAGCTCATCAACTTGGGTCTTGAGATCGATGAGGGCTGTCTCCGTTCCATGTTGGGGACAGAAGCCTGATTGTCTGGCTCCTAATAGGTGGTGTAATTAGAATTAATTAGAAGGAAGGGCACTGTGGTAATTGGCCTATAATTAGTAGGTGTAGATGGGTCAAGGGTAGGCTTTTTTAGGAGTGGGAGTACCCAGGATGGTTTAAGGTTGGTAGGGATGATACCAGTAGTGAAGGACGCGTTGATAAGTTTTGTTATGAAAGGTGATAGATATCGGGCCCTATCCTTGATAGTAAGGTATAGAAAAGCAAAAACGACAAGGTGATGGCTGGAAGGTTTAGAATGAATCTTAACCCTCCAGACCATCATTCTTCACCTGCCAAGCCATTACAGAAAGGGAAAGACCATATGCAAATCAGGTTTGGTTCCATCCCAAAAGGGTCAGTCCAGCCCGAACTGCTAGGTCATATCCCTTCTGCACAAGACCACAAGCATCCACAAACATGTTTCGGCCTTCCAGCCATGACCTCGTTTTGCTGAATTCACCATGCGTGGGTCCCGTGCCTGCTGGGCCTAGAGACCCAAGCTACTCCTCACTGCTGAGGGCCTCTACTCCCTGCTCTTCCTCGGCCACCTCTCTGCCCTCCTTCTCTCCCTTTCCCATGCTCTCCCCAGACAAGGTTTCTAGACAAGTCTGATCTATGAATGTCTCGTCAAAACAGGTTCATCCCCGTCTCTCCAAAACCATCAAGGACCACATTGACTCCCTGGCTCCTGCCCTGGCTGACTTCTGCAACCACTCCTTCGCCACTGGAGTCTTCCCCTCCCCTGAAGCACTCCCTTGTGCACTGTTTTCTTAAGAAACCCTCTGCCGACCCGTCCTGCCCAGCTATCGCCCAATCTCCATCACTCCTTTCCTGGGCAAACTCTTGGAAAAGCTGGCCATCTCCCAGCTCAATCTTCACACTGAATCTGTTGGTTGTCTCCATGATCATCAGTCTGGCTTCAGAGCTGCCAGAAGCATGGAAACTGCTCTCCTGAACATCTGTGAAGACCTGCTCTCCAACCTTGATTCCAACACCCCCTTGTCCTCATCTTACTTGATCTCTCCTCTGCTTTTGACACGGTGAACGATCCTGCTCAACCGTCTATGTGACAACCTCGGGATCACCGGTCATGACGTGGCTGACTTCTTTCCTTTCTGATCGACCCTCCCAGGTTCAACTTGGGTCCTTCCTCTCCTCTATCTCTATCTCTACCTGTGGTGTTCCCCAGGGGTCTAAACTCTCTTCATGGCTGGTCAACCAATACCTGGCACTTCTTGCCCACTGCATTGCCACGCTCTGCCCCAACTTCCAGTGCTATGCGGATGACACTCGGCTAATTTTCATGCTACCCTCAGCCACCTCTTCTCCCTCTCTCATACCTGACTCCGCTATCCAGGAGTGGTGTGCTGCCAATAATCTCTGCCTTAATGCCAGTAAGACTGCGATTCTCCTCATCGGCACACCCGCTCCCCCCTTTCCTGTCACTCTCTGGCCGGCCTCTCTTGGCCCTCTTCCTGCTCCCACCTGTGAGGCTAAAAATCTCAGGGGGTCATCTTCGACTCCACATCTCCTTCTCTCCTCACATCTCTGATGTCTCTAAGAAGTCAAACTACCAGCTGCACCTCCTCAGAGGCATTCTTCCTTTCCTCTCCTTCCCCCAGAAGCTCACTGTCTCCAGAGCTCTGGTTCACTCTAGGCTGGACTATTGCAACAGCCGCTTTCTAAATCTGCCTGCTTCTACTCTCCGCCCTCTGCAACTCATACAGAACAGGACTGCGAGACTTGTCCTTGGCCTCAAGCCCAGGTATCGTATCTCTCATGTCTGAAATCTCTGCACTGGCTCCCAGTGGCTTCGAGGATTAAGTTCAAAACCCTCTGCATTGTCCACAAGGCCTTCTGGTGCCTGGGGCCTCAATACCTTCAACTCTCTCTTCCTAAATATCTTCCTTCTCGAGCCCTTTGCTCATCCTCCTCCAACTCCCTCAGGGTCAGTCGCTTCTCCAAGCAATGAGTTGGTGGTAGATCTCTTTCTTCGGCTGGGGCCTGCCTCTGGAACAGCCTCCCTACCTCCCTGAAACTTAAGGAGAATCATTTCCGGTTCCGGAAGCACCTCAAAACCTTTCTCTTTGCTTCTGCTTTTTCTCCTTCTCTCCCCTGCTGACTTCCTGGCTGATACTGATACTGCACTGGTTACCTGGCAACCCTCTGATCTCGGGCCCAGTTCCCCTCCCCCACCAGTCGCATTCCTGCACTGCCTTCCTGGCAACCCCCGTACTGGGGACTGTTCTCTGTATCCCTACAGTCCCACTACCAGCACTTGACACCGGATGTCTGCACTCACCCTTGCACTTGCCACCTGCTGCCCGTACCTTTACCTTTATTTTATTATCCCATGTACTGCATTGTCCCCTCCCCCCGCACTTTCCTCCTTCCCCTTCCCATGCACTTGCGTGATCTTAATGACACCTGGCCTGGTAGTTTCGTTGTCTGTCTTCCTTCTGTTACCCCTCCCTTGCCTCGTCGCTACTTGAAGCACTTGTGTATAGGTGCGTTATAAGTGCCATATCATATCAATAAGGGCGATACACGCTTGGGGATGCTTGTGGACTCGTGCAGAAGGGATGTGACCTGGAAGTTCGGGCTGGACTGACCCTTTGGGGTGGGACCAAGTCTGATTGGCATATTGTCTTTCCCCTTCTGTAACGGCTTGGCAGGCAAAGAGCAATGGTCTGGAGGGTTGCCTAGAACAATGCCACAGATTAAGATTCACTCTAAACCTTCCAGCCATCACCTCTTTTTTTTTTGCTAAGGTATAGAAAAGCGACATTCATTGCTTGCCATAGGGTTTGAAAATGAGTGCACCGATCCATGGATCAAATGTCTCCAAACATAAATACATCCTCTTGGCTACCAAGCTGTGAGGCTACATGGCTCAGGAACACTTCCGAAGAGGCTGTTTTAGAGGGTAAGCAGGAGGTGCCGAGAGTAGTTGGTCCCACTACTCCAAAGGGTTGAAGCGCCCGTGCAGGCCTTCTGTGATCAATACAAAAGCAGGGGTCCAACAGGACAACAGTTGCGTCAGGGTGCCAACCCTTCCAGCATGCCTCTGGCGGTTCCACGGGTCTGCTCTTTCGTTTCAGGATACTTTGCTCCTTCTGTAGTTTGTTGTGAACTTCAGGTGATCGACCTGAAATGGATGCAGAGCCCCTTCTCTTATCCAAGATTCGTTTTGTGCTCAAATCTGATATGGCCAATGGGAGATCTGCTCTCTTGTATTCACGCCAGGCGTGGGCCAATCATGGCCCACAGTGGTTGCAGTCATTCAGGCATACCAACATACTGGCACCAGTAGTGTGGATTAGGACCAGACAGTCCCAACCCTCTTCCTGGGCACTAACACACGTGATATGCAGAAACCCGCGAAAGATGTGGTTTTTGTGGGAGGCTGCATGCCCAAATAAAGTATACCCGGGTCACTCAACATGGTCGAAGGCAAAGGGACAAAATGGCCAAAGGAAAGAACAAAAAACCTTGTAGCATGGCCATTTTCGGCACTGGGCACAGTCTTGAGCCAAACGCTGTTAATGCGTTTTGGTTCATTAAAAAGAAGTACAAATACTTTAAAAGTAAACTGCAGCCACCAGTTTGTCCTATGCACACTTGTACATCATGACTAGAGCCATAAAACAAAAGGACCCCTATCTGTGATACTGTAATATACTTGAACATAGATAAAAAGTTACCAAGAAATGGAAACATAGCCAAACATTAAGAGAAACATAGTTTCCCAGTACTGACAGCTTGAGGGATGTGTCAGTTTCCCCTTAACAGATGAGCTAAAGCCCAGGGGAGCGCAGCTGACGGCTGTGCTCCACTGGATAAAGGCAGGTTAGGTAAGCCAAACAAAAGCAAAAAGTTTGGGGGGTTTCCATAAATGGAGGGAAAATTGCACCTAATGGAAATCTTTCCTAACACTGGCCGTTACCAGATCAAGGCTAGGGCGAATTAATCCACCCCTGGATGAGTCTCATGTTCAGGTCGACTAAACATTCTGGACAACCCCTCAGCGTTGCTATGTTAGACACCTGGCCTGTGCTCAATGGTGAGGTCAACCCCTTGCAGGCATATGCACCACCTGAGCAACTTTAAATTCTCTCCCTTGCTGTTCATTAGCCACTTTAAGGGCTTATTGTCAGTTTGCACAGTGAAGTGGGTCCCATAGAGGTAGGGTCTCAGCTTCCTTAGGGCCCACACAACAGAGAAACATTATTTCTCTCGTGTGGACCACCTGAGCTCTCTCTCCTTAAGCTGGCGACTAATGAAGCCAATAGGGGTTCCTTACCCTGCTCATCCACTTGTGATAGTACAGCTCCTATCCCAGTGTCTGAGCCGTCTGTCTGCACAATAAAAGGTCTTTGGTAATCAGGGGCCCTGAGAATATGGGCTTGGCACAAGGAGTCTTTTAAGCCATTGAAGGCCTTCCCACACTCTTCAGACCAAGATACCTTCTTGGGTTTTATCTGAGTAGGGAGAGCAGTCGGAGGGGCAGCTATGGTACCATAGTAGTCTGCCATGCAATTTCAGTAATACCCAGTGAGACCTAAGAAGGCTCTCACTTGGGTTTGTGTAGTGGGGGTAGGCCTGTCTTGTACTACTTGTACTTTACCGGGTAAAGGCTAAATCCTCCCTCTGCGTACTTCAAGGTAGACCGCTGATCTTTATCCAATCTGGCACTTACTGGCCTTTATGGTCAAGTGGGCCTTCTGAAGAGCCTTCAACACTATCCCCAGGTGTTTCACGTGTTCTTCCCAGGTGGCACTGAAAACGGCTATATCATCCAGATATGCTAAGCAGAATTCATCCAACCCTTTTAGTACATGATTCACAAGCCTTTGAAAAGTGGCAGGTGCATTTTCTAATTCAAAGGGCATTACCCTGTACCGGAAAAGGCCCTCTGGGGCTGAAAATGCTGTCTTCTCCTTGGCTTGTTCTGCTAGGACTATTTGCCAATACCCTGCAATGAGGTCAAATGGGCTGAGGTACTTGGAGGCACCCAAAGTATCCACCAGCTCATTGGGTCTAGGCTGGGGGGGGTGAGCATCTGTCCTTATGACAACATTCAGAGCCCTTTAGTCCACACTGAACCTCTGTTCAAATGTACCTGCCTTTGGCACCAGAACCAAAGGACTGGACCATGGACTACTGAAGGGTTCAATCACTCCAAGATCCAACATCTTGTTGACCTCTGTTTTGATGTAGGCTCTCATCTTGTCTGACATCCTATACCTCCTACTTTTGGTAGGTACTCTGTCATTTGTGTCAATTTCATGTTTGCACCAAGGTGTCAAACTAGAAGTCGGTGAGCACAAGGGGGAGAACTGCCTCAGCAAAGTTCTTACTTCGTCTTGTTGGGTAGGAGTCAGGTGAGGGGGCACTTTGACACCCTCAATGGCGCCATCTGAAGGGCTACTTTGGAATAAGTCAGGAAGAGGTTCTGCTTCCTCCTCTTCTATGTCAGATGCCAAGAGTAGTGCAGCTATTTCAACCCTAGGGATGAACCCCTTCAGCCTTTTTATGTGGAACACTTTGGGGGCTTGATACTGCCTCCTAAGGTCCACTAAATAGTTTACCTCACCCAGCTGCTCCACAACTGTGTAAGGGTCTGACCATTTATCCTTTAGGGCTCTAGGCCTTATAGGGTTCATAATCAGGACTTAATTGGCTTGGAGTGAATAAGTGAAGCCTTCTGGTCATACCAATGTTTTACCAGAGCTTGATCAGCCTTCAACTTCTCACTGGCTGAGCCATCAGGAGGACCATTCTCTTCATTTACCCTAGCACATAATCTACTATATTGGTAGTGATAGAAAGAGTGGGGAGCTCCCACCCTTCTTTGACTATGGCCAGTGGTCCCCTTACAGGGTGACCAAAAAGAAGCTGAAAGGGGCTAAAACCAACACCCTCTTGAGGTATACTCCATAGACAAAGAGTAGGCATGGTAACTGGAAGAACTCCAAAGGAGAAAGTGGGATCTTCTGAGTCCCAATCATGCCTTTGAGCGTCCTATTAAACCTCTCAACTAAGTCATTTGTTTGTGGATGAAAAGCAGATGAAAACGTATAAGTGACCCCACACTCCTTCCGCATGGCTTGCATGTACTTAGACATGAAGTTTCTGCCTCTGTCAGACACAATTTCCTTAGGGAAGACAACCCTAGTACAAATTCCAAGTAATGCTTTGCCAATCACAGTCTACAATGGGATGGCCTCAGGCTATCTGATGGCATGGCCAACCAGCACCAAGATAAATCTATTGCGAGAGGATGTCTGAGAGTCAAGGGGACCAACAATGTTGATCCCTACCCTCTCAAATGGCACCACACCACAGGGAGTGGCACCAATGGAGCCTGGATTAAGCCACTCTTTTTTTAAACTTTGGTTTTATTAGCATTTTTGAAGATATAACAAAAGGGCTACATGTATGTTCCAAAGCTGTACATCAAACTGGCCCAACAAACCCCGCCCCTCCCTCCCTTCCTCCCCCCACCCCGGTGCACCCCTACCCCCCTTACCGCTTAATTAAACCTGAACCTTGATGTTGGGAGACTTGGACTTTTCTTTTGCGTCCGGTGCTTGGTATTGAGTGTGAACGTCGACAATCTGTCATGTCTATGAATCGACCACCTACCCCCGGGCGCCCGTTAAGTCTTTGGTACCTCCCAGTCTTGGCCCCCCGAACCCTGCCTGGGCCTCCACCGGGCATCAGTGCACGTCCCATCCCCAGGACTGCTGTACCCCATACCAGTTTTCAAGGAATGAGGCAGAGTCATTGTTCACCATTGGCGTTCGCTTGTCCATTAAGAACATGTTTTTTAACTTCTTCAACCAGTCCTCCTTCGAGGGGGTTTCCGGGCTCTTCCATTTCTGTGCCAGTGCCACCCTACCCGCCCTCAGAATCGTTTCCCACATTCTGGGATACCTGTAGACTTCCGAGGCCTCCGGCGGGAGGCCCAGCAACACCGTCAGAGGGTCCTGGGGGAGCAGTTACTCAGTGACCCCTTACCTTCTCCCAGTACGCCTGCACCTTTGGGCAATGCCACCACATGTGGCCTCTCGAGCCAGTCTGGCCACACCCCCACGGGCACACAGGGGACACTCACGCAAACATTTTTGACAGTCTCACAGGGTCTCTATGCCACCCCTGCAAAATCTTGAAGTTGTGTTCCATATCAGCTGTAAATAAGTTCCTGTGGAAAGCTATTTTGAATATCCGCGACCATGCGTCCTCGGAGATCACCTCTCCTGCCAAGTCATTCCAGAATGTGTGGAAACCCTGCCGTTCCTCTAAATTTGCAGTGTTAAGGATTCTGTACATCCCGGAAACAGCTCCCTTCCTAGAGGTCGCTGTGTCGATAAATTTCTCAAAGGTGGTTAGCTGCCTCTTCAGGTTCTCACCCCATGACTGGTCACTAAGGATGCCCTTTAAGCTGAGATATTCGAATATGGAGAGAGACCCCTTCCCGATGGCATCCCTCAAATCTTCATATGGTCGGAATTCCCCCTCCCGGAACAGCTGCCCCGCCCATTCTAGACCCGAGTCGGACCAGGTCTGTGCCTTGCTGAATCCTCTGTTACCCAATCTGAGGGGGTGCCCCCAGAGAGAGGACATCGGGGATGGCCACAACGTGAGGTGCGCTGTCTGGGAGACCTCCTTCCAGACTGCCCAGAGAACTCCCAGAGTGGGTGGGATTTAAGTCTATTCGGGATAAACCTGCGTTGGGCCCAGAGGAGGTCTCGGACTTTGAGAGGGTGAGCATCCATATCCTCTAGGTAAGACCAATAAGTGCCCATCCCCCCCCCCCCCATGTGCTCCAGGAGGACACGCAATCGGGCAGCGCGGAAATAAAGTTGGAAGTCGGGCAGGCCAAACCTGCCCTCATCTCTCGGCAGGATAAGGACCGCCCTCGCAGTCCTCGGGGTCCTGCCCTGCCAAATAAACTTGCGGACCGCATTCTGTAGAGTCCTAAAAGTGTGATCGGGGATGTTGGTTGGGAGAGAGGTGAAAAGATACAGCAGATGCGGCAGCACGTTCATCTTCACTGCCGTCATACGACCGTACCAAGACAGAATCATTGAGCCCCACCTCCTGAGGTCCGCGGTAATGCCTGCAAGGACGGGATCATAATTGGTTGGTGCTAGTTTGGATAGATCCCTAGTGAGGAGGATGCCCAGATAGCGGATAGAGGCTTTTCCCACTGTTATCCCATGAAGTATACCCAAGGGGTCTAGGCCCGGGTCCCTTGCTCGCAATGGGAGTAGAACAGATTTGGAAGCGTTAATCTTCAGCCCTGAGAAGTGCCCAAATGTGCCCACTAGGGACAGAAAGGGGAGGGGGGGCGAGCCGGGGTCCACCAGGTATGCCAGGATGTCATTGGCGAATAGGGAGAGCTTAAAATCCACTTCGCCCCTCTTAATCCCTTTGATGTCCGGGTGCGATCTAACTGCTATGGCCAGGGATTCCATTGTAAGGACATATATCAGGGGGGACAGAGGGCATCCCTGTCTCGTGCCTCGTGAAAGGGGGAAGGGGTCTGACAGCTTGCCATTCACTTGTACCCTGGCTTTCGGAGCTCTATACAGTGCAGCCACCCATCCCCTAATGTGTGCGCCAAAGCCCATTTTCTGGAGGAGGAGTTCCATACATCTCCATTCGACCCTATCCAACGCCTTTTCCGAGTCCAGGGAAAGGACACTCGCGTCGAGGTCCGACTCCTGGGCGTGGTGGATCAAGTCTATGGTTTTACGGATGTTATCCGAACCCTGCCTTCCCCTGACAAACCCCACCTGGTCCCCGTGGATCAGTTTTGGTAGAATCTTCTCCATCCGTCTCCCAATTACCTTGGCAAGAACCTTAACATCTATGTTTAGCAGGGATATCACGCTAAACTTGTGCATGGTCTTTCTGCTGTGTCCCCCACAAGACCCAAGTCTCTGAGATAATTTCCCAGCAGCATCTTTCCATGGATTTGCCTCTGTAGACTCATAGGTATCTCCCTACTTTACCATTCATGGTTAGATTTACAGGCATTACTGGGAACTTTAGAGGGGCGCCACCTGCCAACTTGGTGGGCATCAAGGGAGCTCTGGCAAGCTTTTCTTGGTTCACCAAAGTGGAATCCACCACAGTTCTGCTGGCTCCACTATACCTAAGGCTAAGGGCAGGAGTGTCATCTCATTGATTAGCACACTGTCTTTAAAGTAGTGCATGGTATTATCAGTAATACTAGCATAGGTCTCTGAAACTCTACAATTTCTCCCTTTTCATAAGAGGAGAATGCCAGATTCAAAGAGTGGATCCCCAAAGTGTTGACCTTATATCTGGGGTCCGCCTTCACATGGTCACTTGCTCCACAAGCCACACAAGATCCACTGGGTCTTGGGACATATGGAGGTTTACTGTAACCAGAGCTATGCTTGGGAGGATGACTCTCACTATTCTGAACATTCTCATGCGACTTACCCTTACTGTGCCTTTTGTGGCCCGTATGGGAGGAAAGATTTATCAGTACCCCCACCCTCCTTATCTTTGTGCTTTTCCCCCCTCCTCCTGCTTACTAGAAGCAGGTGTGTCCTTATGGGGCACTCTATGTGACACCCATGAATCGGCTGCAATGGCTAACTTCTTTGGATCGATCTCCTTAGAATCAGCCAAGTGCTGATAAAGCTCACTGGAACAAGAAGCAAACATAGGTTCAAGCATGACTAAACAAATCATACCCTCAGAGGTGTTCACCTAATAACCTTCCACCAAGCCATTCAAGTTTTCCAAGGAATCGCTTACATGTGCGACCCAAGTATTACCTTCTTCTTGTGTAATCTCTGAATCTTTTCAAGTATTGGGCAGGAGTCTTCCCAAACTTCAAGACCAAAGTTTGCTTCAATTTTGCAGTTTTTTTCTGTCAGCCTTTGACATTTCCATAATGGTACTGCAGACCGAATGGGGTAGTTGACTGAGCAACCATGCAATCCTAGCAGCATCCGCAACTTCTTGCACTTCACATGCATACTCAAATACAGTTAACCAGTTCATGATGTCATTCTTGTCATCATACATACTAAGCAAATCTTTTAGAAACTTTGGATGAGAGGAGGGGCAGGAGCCCCAACTGGTGATCCCTGTCCTTCTGTTTCTCTGCTTCCTCCAGTTCTAGCTTAGCCATGCAAAATGCAAGCTCCTTCTGCTTAAACAGCAGTTCTTGACTCTTGAATTCCAGAATGACCTTGGCCCCAGAGCCAGCAAAAGAAGCATGGGGCACTCTACATAATCCCTATCACCATTATTCTCCTCTATGAAAGCAGAAACAGTCCTTTCAGCACTGTTACTGGCAGCAGCCCCAGCACCTTCTGCACCATCGTAAGAGGGAAAAGCTGATTTGGCTTTCCTGCCATTCCATGATCTTCTGGATCATTTCAGCTGTGTGCAAGAGGCTGAGAAGCTTCTCTCTGCACACATCTTGCTTAGCGTCTCAGACTTGGAAGCACTTATAGCATGGAATAATTGCAAATTTATCTTTAAGTGAGGCAGGCGGCTTGCAGTTAAATTTAAACTGAGCTCACTGCGTTTCTTGTTTAAGTGTAAACTGGGTATTTCACCAGTGCGCAACACTGGGTACCTTTGATTTTACCACACCGCTATACCCCAATTTGTTAAGATGGATTTCTAAACTCTTAACGTGGTGAGAAGAAGTTTAGGAGGCCACCCTAGTTTAGTGGAACAGGGAAACCTTCTGGACAAACCGTAGCTTGGCAGGTGGTCAAAACTAAATCTCAGGAGAGGTGTGTGAGAAACCGGAGGGTGTTCTCACTGGTAGACCCCGGGGATCCTTTGTTCAGGTGGCCAGATGAGGGCCATCGCTCTTGGATCATGACCCTGGGGGGCGGACAAGCAAGGAAGGATCACCTGGGCAAGGGGCCACTGGGGACCGCGGAAGGAATGCCCTTGGGCGAAATGTGGTATCCCCTTTTCTGCAATACATCCCTACCCGACAACCCCTCAGTCTTTATAGGATATTGCCACCACAGTCCCATCCTACCCCTGTGCTTTCCTTTAAGAAAAAGCAGGAGAAACTCCATTTATCCACAATGACCCATCTGTCTCCGCCCGCCCTTTCTGACAATAACCTTCCCTCCTCTTCAGTACAACACAACAAACCCCATACTCCGTTTTCCTGTAGACAAATCGTTTAATAACTATTCAGCAGACTTTCTCCCAAAACTGCAACTCACTACATTTCCCAGAATTCCTTAATTCACCCTGTCCTTCAAATACTGTGAAGAAGAGGAAGCAACAAGGAGGAACGAGGATTACCCATTGACTCCTATGTACAAGCACCATTTTGTCCCGCTAACAAGGTCAGTCAGGCATTCCTTTTCAACCATGCACACCTGAACCTAATCACTACCCCCAGGAAGTATAAAAGGCAGGGCAGGAAGCACACTTTGAGCGAGTTGGGGATGCTGGAAGGTGCAAGGAGCCAGAGGAAGACCATAAGAGCTGCAGAGACACTGTGAGATGTGGAGGAGAAGAAAACAACCCTGACACAGGCCCTGTGAGTTCAGGAGAGACTGCACTGTGGAGAGGGAGCTGTACCTCCAGAAGGCAAGACCAGGGGCAGCTGGGGTTGCCTGGCAGCACCCGCAGCAGGACTCCTCCCCTGGGCCAGTCAGGTGAACCCAGGTCTCTGAGGGTTAGCGAAAGAGATCCTGACCCCAGCACAATATCTCCTTTTAGCTTCTGCAGCTCCAAATGCCAAATGCCGTTTTTAGAAGCAGAGAAGTGGGAGCAAAATCCTGACAGTGCATTCTGGGACTGGAAGTCCCAAAACCCTTTTTGAAAACGGAGAGATGTGAGCGGAGACTCAATCCCGGCGGAGGGAAGTCTTCTTTATGAACTTTGTCAGGGGAGTCTGAGCCCGGCAGAGGGAGAGACCCTTGTGAACTTTGTGAGAGGGTCCATACCCGGTGGAGGGAGACCTTGAAATATTGAACTTTTGTGAGAGAAACTGGCACCAGAGACAGTGGTTTGGCGCCATGTGAGTGCTCATTCGAAGGTCTCTTGCTGGTGCCCCCTCTCTCGAAACAGGAGAAACAACAAGTACCAAGATGCCTTAGGGGGGCCGGGATGAGGTGTCATACCAAACCGCTTGTACAGTCCAAAGTCCTTGACACATTGTGGAGGCAGATGTGAACCCGACTGAGGGATACCTGCGAATTGGTGTAAACCTTAACACACCCTATAACATTGTGATGAATAAACTGTGGGAAGCCTGACTGGGGGTTTTAGAGAAAGCCTCACTGGAGGCTATAGAGAAAGCCTGACTGGGGGCTGAGGAAAAGGGAAGCCCCTAAGGGGTTCAGAGTAACAATGTTTTGAAATGTGAACTGTGGCAAATGTGAACCCGACGGAGGGATGCCAAGAGAAAGCTAGGGGAAGGGGGAAGGGAAGCCCCGCTTTCTGATGAGATTTACAAATTGTTTACTGTGGGTGAACCCAAATTAGGGAATTGTGAAACTGGCGTCTGTGCCCGGCTGAGAGAAACGCTGTGCGAATTGCAGCTTTGTGAAGCCTGCACTTGCCATAGGCTAACAGAGTAACCCAGCAAGACGAGATTGCCCTTCGGAAGTCTCTGTTTAAATTGACAAGTGCTTTGGGAGGCTGCCGCTGAAAGAAGGATCGGAGCCCGTTTGAGGGGGATCCTAGGATGAAGAGTAATCACACGATGTGAAGGTTAGGGTAGCAGAAGAAACTTTTGTCTTGTTGTTTTGGCATATCAGGCCCTCTGAAGCAAGAGACTTTGCATGAGAAGAAACTTGGGCACAGAAGGCCCTGATATAGAGAAAAGGAACTGTAAACTCGTACCAGAGAAGTCCAGTAGTGTACTGTGCTCCAGAGTCCTGCCTTGTCCCATGCTATAAATGTGGGGAAGTGAGACCTCAGCCATAACATCCTGACTTATAATTTTGTGAACACTTCTTTCTTTCCTTATGAACATTATCCCACACTATTTTGTAACATAGCGGTAGGGATTGGCAATAGGTGTCTTAGTATAGGCCCTTTCTATTTGACTAGACTCCACTTGGACAGTATTATTATTTTTTGATGGTCGTAGCATGCTCCCATCTTAGATTTAGGTTTAGATTAGGCGTTTATCACACTCATTTTACAGTTCAATAAATGCCCTTGAACTGTGATCACTGGTGCCTGTCTTACTTTGATACCATGCCTTCCTTACAGGTGAGAGTGATCAGAAGCCCACAATGAGCACACAGTTCAACTCCACAGAATACTCTTAGACAAGTGTATATACAAAATACATTCATTATAGGTCTTGTAACTAAGCACAAATAAACCACAGCAATAATAAGCAGTTACCACACATGCCTTACACTATTTACCATATATACAAATGTGTTCCATCTAACGTAGATAAGGGGGAGAACACAACGCAACCCACAACAGAAGAGGTAAGTTAGCACAAATATCGCATTGGCAGCTCTTCAGAGCTGATCCCTAACTTATGCAGTCCATCCCTATGAAGTGGGGAGCCTTATGCTCAAATGTGCAGCAGTGTGTTAACGCACAGTCGTGGATAAAAGCGAAAGTGGCTCCTCTTCAGGGAGCTGTAGTTGTTCAGGAAGGGGCTTGAGGTGATGAAGAACCGTTTCCTATTATTTGAGGAGAGTATACCCTTGCAGGTAGAGCGACTTTTGAGTTTTGGGTAATAGCTGGGGAGTGCCGGCTATCCTAGCTAAGGTGAGTATCGTTTCAGGGATTCTCAAGCGTAAACAACAATGTCTGTGCCCGGGGCCAACAGTAAGTGATACAAGTACTCACCGACCCTCGACACAGTCCGGGCCAAACTTTACCAGTTTAGGCCAGGTTGCTTGTAGGTTCAACCCCTGCAGCTACAGGTCGCTTCAGCTCTTTGTGACGGGATGGTATCCTTTTCACTGCTCTCGATGAAGATAAGAGGACAGTTCCAGTGCAGCACGTCTCAGGGCACCCCGGGGCAGGTATGCAAGGCTCCTACAATGACCGTCACCACAGCAGGATGACACAGGGACGGCAATGCTCGCAGCAACTCTCATAAATCGCGACCCAATGGAACTAGGACTATGTTTTGGTGGGAGAGGGCCCAGGGCCACAAATTAGTGTTTCCTAAAAGTCTTGAGTGCCAACTCGGGACGGCAGCACTCCTATACGATACCCCAGGTTCGAGCTGGTCAGTTTGCTGGATGACCCAGGAACACTTCAGAAGAGGCTCTTTTAGAGGGTAAGCAGGAGGTGCTGAGAATAGTTGATCACACTACTACAAAGGGTTGAAGCGCCCTTGCAGACTTTCTGTGATCAATACAATAGCATGGTGTTGGACAGGACAACAGCGGGGTCAGGGTGCCAAACCTTGCAGCATGTCTCCGGCGTTCCATGGGTCTGCTCTTTCGTATCCGGATACTTGGCTCCTTATGTAGTCTGGTGTGTACTTCAGGTGATCGCCCTGGAATGGATGCAGAGCCCCCTTCTCTTATCCAAGATTCATTGTGTGCTCAAATCTGGAATAGCCAATGGAAGATCTGCTCTCTTGTATTCATGCCAGGCGTAGGCCAATCATGGCCCACAGTGGTTACAGTCATTCAGACTTACCAGACAGTCTCGAGCCAAACGCGGTAAATGTGTTTTGCTTCATTAAAAAGAAGTAAAAATACTTTAAAAGTAAACGGCTGCCGCCAGTTCGTCTTAGGCACACTTGCACAATCGCCAACAAATCCTTAGAGGGTGGCTAGGGCCATAAAACAAAAGGGCCCCTATGTGCTGTACTGTAAGGTACTTTGCATATAGATAAAAAGTTACTAGGAAATAGCAACATAGTCAAAGACTACGGGAAACATAGTTTCCCAGTACTGAAAGCCTGAGGGAGGTGTTAGTTTCCCCATAACAGATGAGCTAAAGCCCAGAGGAGTGCAGCTGAAGGCTGTGCTCCACTGGAAAAAGTCAGGTAGGGCAGGGCTTTAAGTGGGGTAAGAAATTGAGGGGGGGCCTCATTTGGGGGCGTGGCTTGTGGGAGGGGCGTGACCTAAAAAGTACGCAAATCGTAGGGTATGCGCACAAATATATATAAATGTTATATATTTGTGTGTGTACCTTACTATGGTTTGTGTACTATGCAAGCCATCTTTTCTAAACATAGAAATATGCAACATATTTCTACGTTTATAAAAGATGGCTTGCATAGTACACAAACCATAGTAAGGTACGCTCACAAATATATAACATTTATATATATTTGTGTGCATACCCTACGGTTTGACTAGTTTTCAGGCCATCTTTTTTAAACATTTGCGCGAGAGGTCACCAGAGGCAGTTACTATGACTGACGGAAGTGGCAGCCAGTCACAGCGTCGCTGTGGCTGGCTTCAACTTCTGTCAGCTTGCCTGACTTGATTGCAGGCGCATCTCCCGTCGCGGATGCGGCCGCAACGGGATAATGTCTCCTGCGATTCCCGCCAAAGTTGCGGTAGGGCAGGGCCCCGGCTCAGTCCCACTTTTTGGAGACTGCCGGGGCCTGGCCCCGGCATGCCCCGGCCCACTTTAAGCACTGAGGTAGGGTAAGCCAAACAAAAGCAAATAGTTTGAGGGGGTCCATAAACGGAGGGAAGAGTGCACCTATGGGAAATCTTTCCTAACAGTCTCCAACATGTGATACATAAAGATTAAAGATGCAGGGAGCCAAAACTCATCCCTGCCTCAAACGAGACCTTGTCTCAATTCTGCAGCACAACTGTCCCTCCTTGTTAAGATTTACTGTAAGCCTCAAAGCCTCAAAGACTCATTTAGACCAATCATTATCGTATGGTTTTTCAGTCCAAACCTGCTCCTGCCCGTTTTACCACAAAACCGTTTAGATTAGTACAGTGGCCCTTACGGATCCGATTTGCAATTTACTTAACCGACCAGCAGTATTCACTCAGTCCTCTAAATGCATTAATAAAAGGGATGCAAAGAGATTAGTGTCGGTATCCATAAGTGTAATTGGACGATAATTCCTTGGGTCAATCTTCACGCCCCTTTTAAAAATGGGCACAACAAATGAAAAACTCCAGGAACTAAGAAAGTGGTCTGTAGAAACAATACTGTTAAATAGTATGGACAAGACACTTGCCCAAGTTAAAGGGTCCTCTTTAAATATTCTATTTGTCATCTTATTCGGACCATGGGCCTGAGGGTTAGTACTATGTATAATTAAGTCTATAACCTTTTCTTGATCTAAAGTAAGAGTCCAATTTCCATCCTTACCCATGACTCAATTTAGTTATGTGACTATGACCCTTCAGAGAATACACATAAGTGCAGCACCCATTTATCCTCAGTGACCGCATTTAATTGAATCTCCCACTGGCCCCCCTCCAAAGCATTAATGGTTTACCAGAAGCAGACAATATCTGTTTTTCAGAATTCCTATCAGCAATTCAGTGTCATTCTGCATAACACTTGCTCTATATTGCTTTAGAAAAATTGTATATTTCTGTTTCACTTTCTGCGTCAATACGCATTTCTCTGCTTGGGACATACCAGAATTAGTAATCATTCTAACAGAAGTGCACATTGCTCTTTTTGCCTCTGCTATAATACAATTCAATGCATGTAGGTGCTGTATTCTCTCCATCTTGGCATTGTTATTAATTCTAGGTAAAATTTTCCCCACAAAGGCTTCTAAACACTTATCATAATTATTCAAGCTAAATGTTTCTAGCTTCCACTCATATGGCGGTTCCTTTGATCATCTCCTCTGTATTTGTATTGAGGCACCTGATATCACCTGCCCTCCAGATTTTTCCCTGAAATCACCGTAAGATTTGTTACGCCCCTTGATGTACCTTTCCTAAAAAGGCACCAACGCTGCACACACCATGCTGTGATCACTCCACTCGTTCCATTAATTCTGAAAGTTAAACACTGTTGAACTAGGGAGTAGTCAGTGAAGAAATGATGAAGCGTAGCTACACTTGTACACCGCTGCCATGTCGGTTGTCTTGGGTAGTCCCTCCGCACATTCCCATTCAACATGTGAAGGCCGACTGAGGAGAGCCCAAACATCCATTTCCTTCCCGGCTTCTCCTTTTTCTTATAACCCGGTTCATCCAATATATCATTCAAATTCTCCTCTTCACTATCCAGCTCTACACAAGTGGAGTTCAAATCACCCTCTAAAATTACTCAACCCTCCTCCTTATCACATTTCCAATTCATCACTGACTCTGAGACTATGCTGAGGAACTTATCCAAATAGCTCACCTCCGTTTGCCAGTACAAGTTTACCAATAACGTAGGTTTAAAATCACACAGTATTCCTGATGATAATTCTACCACTAACAAGCCGAAAGGTAGGTTTGGAATTATTTTTGCAATTATACCCTGGCAAGATCTGATTACCGTTAAGAAACCCTGGACGGTTGGCACTAATATTGGGTCTCGCTTCCTGGCTAAAAACCTGGTAACCATCCAGGACGGGGAATTCACGAGCCATTTCTCATGCAAGAGGACACAACCAAACTATTTTTTAAAAATAATTACTTCACAGTTAGTGTACAAATGAACATTCCCCTGTGAATTCCAGGATACAACAGTCAAATGTTCCTCTAGGCTAAAAGGTCATTTTGGGAAATCTTTCATCATTATCCCCCATTCTCAGAAGTGCCCCCGCCATCCAGGGCCAGTCTTTCTTGTCCATTCCACATACACTTTTACTATTTGTAAAACCTACTTCTTGGTTGGGGCCATTTGTTGAGTGAGCTGTTATTACCAGATTACAGCCTCTTGTTAAATCACCCCACTCATTTTTCTCAGCAAGTTAATCACCTTCCATCGATCTATCAAAACGCAATAGGGTAAACATAGATTTTTCTTTAAACACCAGATCCCTGACAATTCTAGAACCAAAATGAAGAATACACCCATCTGTTTTCACCTGGTCCACAAATTCCACGCGATCTGGATCATGATATGATAGGTTATTTAAAAAGCACTGAATACCAAGAGGTTTCTAAGCGCTGACCCAGGGATCAAACCTGTGTTGCTCCGTGTCGTCTTGCTTCCAAGGCGAGCACATTGCCCCTGAGCTATCCTCGCGAGACAGAGCGCCATGCGTGGACAGACACCTGAGACTTGGAAATTCAGAATAAATTGTCGTCAAACTGGCTCTGTTTAGACAAATATACACTTCTTCACCATACAGACTAGATACCCTTTGTTTTTTAAGGGCTTCGATTGTACCTGAGCATTTGGGGAGATTGTAGAAGGTTTTAACAAGTCTAGCTTCCAATTTCTTACTGAGTTGCAATACTTTATCAGTACTACGAGCTCCCTTAAGTATACCAAAGGGGACCTTCTCAACTCTTTCCTCACTAGTTCTCTCTTTTAATCACATGTTCTCGTTACCACAATACCTTTTACAACCGGAGGAAGCAAAGGTCCCCCCTCCCTGAGGCCTTTTCCCGAAAAATGTGCTCTACTTGCACCAATAATATTTATTTTCTCAATGTCTGGCCTATAAAGTGTTGCTAACAGGTTAGTATTTAATCTAGGGGGTTGGTCCCCACTGTGGAATCAAAATCTAGTACACTTTTCTTTTACCAAGTCGAGAAAAATACACTTTCTCCTGTATTACCACTTTCTTACTCAGTTTAAGAATTCAAAGCCATACAGACCAGCGATACAGAGGGTATAACTCAGTCTATATCCACCACATTATCTTGCCTCCCCCATTTACCTGCCCTGCTAACCTCCTTTCCTTTTTCTCCTGCCCCCCCTCCTTCTCTCCCCTAACTCTGTTCAGCTCCTTGCTGACTTGTCACCTGGTTCACCTACAGAGTCTTTCAGGTCCTTGGCTCCCCTGCCAGTATTGCACTTGCCTCCGGGCTTCTGCATTATTTCAGCATTACTGCACTTCCAATTTACGCCCCAGGAGAGGGGTAACCTCTCTGCACTTAACCCAGGGCCCTGCGCACTTCGCCTCCCTCGCACATCCGTCTGTACACTTGCATGACCTCAATGTACTAGGACTAGTAAGTTCATTTGTCCTGTGCCCCCCGACCCCACCTTTTGTCTCCCCGTCCTAGTTTGGTTGCATCTGAAATACTTCATGCACTTGCACTATGAGAAACTGCATCAGGCCTAGTAGTTTTTTGTTAGATCATTCGGAAACTTCAAGGCCTTCCCGGCTTGAAGCACTGTGATGCACACCACTTATGTATAAGCGCTGTATAAATAAACTACTGTTCTAATGTTGATAGTACTTCTGTCTGAATGGCCGTACTCACAGTGGCACACTCGACTGGACTAACATGTGCTTCATCAGCTGCAAAACAATAACATTTTCCACCACACAGGCAGTTTCAGCCGCCTCCCTCTCACTAAAAGTAATTGGTGAGGTAGAATTGATCTCTTTTTTGTAACACCTGGTGGCTTTCGGTTGAAAATGTCAGCAATCGTCAAATTCCATAAAAATGTACGGGAGAAGGTACCTTTGTATCTACAATTCTTAACATGTTCTGCTTTTTTAATTTGCCTCTTGCCCCTTTTTTTTATCTCGCCTGACGTTCCTTCCGTTGGATTGTCATCAATAGGGGCAATTATCCTCGTAATCTCTACATCCGTGTCTATAGGAACTGAATTCTCGTACATTCTTTCATTTACAATCTGCAAATTCCTAGGTCATTGGGTCTCACCAACAGCACTAAGGGGCATAACAGGCACCACAATTGGGCAAATGTCTCTAGCTAACACTTTGCTGATTTGATAGCAAAATCATAGAGTTGGTTGAGGACTTGGTGGTAGGTCGATGAAAACCTGCACCCAACAACTCCAATTTCAAATTCATTTTGCTCTTGTATGAGCTTTCACTTCATCACGGATATTGTCATATAAATTGATGAAAGAACTTAAAACCATGTTTACAGCAGAAATAGTTGGTGAAGTAAAGCAAATCCATTATTTACAAAGGAGACAGAGCTAGTTAATATAGATGCCACATGTACACAGAACTCATAACATTGGAGTATCTCAACAAGGACCCGTCATAATTAAAAATGATTAATATCAAATTTAATGAATCACAGATTTTTAAAAACAAATTAAATCATACGGTCCACAATATGTACATACATTTTGAAAATCTACACCACAAACAAAGGACATGGACAACAGTTACGTGACAAGCTTTCAATAGCTAGTTGCCAGTGTGTCAAGAGTAAACACAACGAACACCAAGCGGTACGTTTTATATACAGTTTTACGCACCCAAAGTTAATTAGGGTTAAATGTGTCAGCAAATTGGTCACTCTGGTAACAATCCAGAGTGTTGGCTCGACATGTTTCAGTTCCTAAACTAGGTATGGAACATTCATCAGGAGAAACATAAATGACAACGTAACCAAATAATTCTAATCAACAGACAAATATTAATATCAGAATATTTCTTGGCATCTGTGGGGTAAAAAACAAACAAACAAGGCAAGAGATGAGCTAACAAATAGCAAATGGAGTTGCCGGTTCTGACTATGAACAAAGGTATCACAAATAGAGGGGATAAATACCTCTAGTGATGCCTGTGGGTGCTCTCTACTGAGTGGTAGTAGGAAGTAGGAGTCCGGAATCCGGTCCAACCTAGGATAAACAAATATAGATATCCATAAGAGCGCCATGGGTAGCTCTCAAAAAGCCGGAGATGCGCCAAAACAAAGCGACTATCTGAGCCGAAGAACGGCAGAGGTGCCTTCCCTAGATAATTAGAGATAGAAATGGTGAAAGAGACCTAATGGTAAAAAACCTCTAAATAATCATATGGTCGCCATATGGGCAGCAAGTGCGGAGGGGAAGCCAAGTCCGCTCAAGGAAGAGGGGACAAGGTGGCAAGAAGAAGTGTCACCCCAAAAAAAGTAGTAATACTCGTCCTGTGTCACACAGTCTAAGCGCCGAAGCAACAAGGCCCCTATCGTAACGCTGTGCCTCCGTTCCGAGATACCCAAGTACGAGTGTAAATCAAAACCCAAGAGGGAGTAACAATAGAGATAACTCTGACGAGCCCGCTGTAACCGGCGGAACGTCTGTGAAGCCTGAGGCGTACCTGAGAGGTAGAGGTTCCCTTCGTGGAATAAAGGGGAAACATACAATGAATCCCTAGGAGAAATCAGCGTGTCAGCGCTAGTGCTGAAGAGACCGCGGCAAAGCTCCGTGTAAATCAGGTCTCAGGACAGGGCAGCGTATGATGCCTGGCCAATACTTAACAAATTACGGAGACACGGGCAGTCCTACGTCTATGTCAATGTGACACGACAGACGTTAAAGGTGTAACGGCCCTGGCGGCCATATTGGAGTGGAGATAAAAAAATGGAATAGCGAACGTCCAACAGTGACAGCTGACCCCCTAAGTAGAGCTCATGAGTTAGAAAGACAAAAGAGCAAGTGACACCCGTGAGTGGAAGATAAAAAGTTATAAAGAACTATGAAGAAGTATGGGAGAAAGTACAGAATAGATAAAGCCTAAGGACACATCCAACCACTCTAGGAAGATGGAGACACACAGAGTGTGAAGAACTGTTACAAGGGTACCCCCATGTCTACGGGCAGGACAAAACAGACGGCGTACTCAACCCTTCCCCCCGAAGCTAATCTATGGAGTACTGAAAATAAAAATAAAAAGAGAGAATTCGGTATAGAGACCGACCCCCGGCATGTAGAGAAAGGGCGCTTAGATATTGTGCCATTCTATAGAGTCATTAAGACCCCTAGTGTCACTCTGCAAAGTATAAATCATTTTTTGCTCAATCTTGAGGAGTTTCTTTTCACGGGTGGCATAGTTGGTTCCTTTCAGTGATAGAAGTATTGTCCATTTGAAATCCTCATAGTGATGTTTCAGAAGGTTGAAATGTTTGACCATCGGAGCATTTTCGGTTCTATTCTTCAAACAGCTCCGGTGTTCCATGATGCGTGTTTTTGCCTTCCGGGTGGTCTTACCCACATAATGCAGTCCACAGGTACACGTAATCAGATAGACAACAAATTCGGTATTGCAATTAGTCAAATTCTTTTGAGTCCAGAGTCTTGAGAGGCCAACATCAATACTTTTAGTTACGGAGGTCAATTTACAAACTCCACACGAACCACAAGGATAATGTCCAGTGGGTTCGGGTAACCCCCAAAGGGTGGTTAAACGGGGTTCAACGGTGGGAATAGATTTAAGCTTGCTATTACTAACTCTATTCCCTATCGTGGTACTTCTTTTGTACGCAAAGATAGGCACGGGCATGGAGGAAGCGGAGGTTTTGAAGATTTTCCAATTTTTCTTTATGATGTTGGTGATCTCAAAACTCCGGTTAGAAAAGGTACTCACACAAACAATACGTTCATCTTTGGTTTTAACAGGTTTCGGTTCCAATAAAGCTTCTCGATTGTTGTTGAAAGCTCTCTTAGCTGATTTTCTTACCAATTTCTTTGGGTAACCTCTCTGTCTGAGTTTTTTGGTGAGAATGTTAGCCTCTGACTCATATATTTCTTTAGTAGAGCTATTTCTTTTGAGGCGTAAGAATTGACCAAAAGGAAGATTATCACGAAGGTGTTTGATGTGGTGACTAGAATAATCCAGAAGGGAATTTTTATCGGTGGGTTTGTGGTAAGGCTTAATTTTCAAAAGGCCATTGGAAGCAAAAATCGTAAGGTCCAGAAAATGTGTGGATTCATTACTCAATGTCATAGTAAACTGTAAATGTGGATTCAGGTTATTGAGCCAATTAAAAAAGGCGTTGGCATCTTCTATAGTCCCTTTCCATATAACAAGGATGTCGTCAATATAACGACTCCACTTAACAATGTTATTGCTAAACGGATTTTGATCGCTGTAAATGTTAATCTTTTCGAAGGTCTCAACATAGAGATTGGCCACACTCGGAGCCATGGTGGCACCCATGGCAGTCCCTTCAATTTGCTGATAGAACTTGCCATTGAACTCGAAATAGTTACGTTTTAAAGCCAGTTCAACACACCAGAGGATAAATGAGGTAGGCACAGGGTCAGAATCAACACGGGAGAGGAGTATTTCTTCAATGACGTCAAGGGACGCTTGTTGGGGGATGTTGGTGTATAAAGAGACAATGTCCAGGCCCACCAAAAGTTGAGTCTCAGTGTTGAAGGTCAAATTTTCATGGCTATTGATGACGTCTCTGGAATCTTTCAGATATGATTGCATGGTCTGTACGAATCCTTTAAGATAATGGTCGGCAAAGGTGGAGAGAGGTTCGAGAACGGAATCAATCCCAGCTACAATTGGACGACCCGGAGGGTTAACCAAGGTTTTATGCACTTTGGGCAAAGTGTAGAAAGTAGGAATACTCGGTTTCTTATTAACAAGGAACTCCGCTTCTTGTTTCGAGATCCATTTACGGTCTTTAGCTTTAGAGACTTTGTCGGCCACGAGAGCCATCAGTTCCGGAGTAGGGTCCACGGTAAGTGGACGGTAATAGTGGTTGTTGTTCAATTGTCTTTCACATTCCGAAATGTAGTCACAGCGATTCAGCACCACGATCCCGCCACCTTTATCCGCTTTCTTGATGATAATCAGGGAATTCTTGGAAAGGGAATCCAGAGCTTTAAGTTCAATGTTAGAGAGATTCTGGAAGGGTCTAGAAGCTTTAGACTCCAGAGCCTTAATCTCAGCAATCACTTTCTTTTCGAATACTAAAGATTCAGGAGAGAAACTCTGGGACGGGGGATAAAACACAGAAGGTTTTCGAAGTCCAGTGCAGTTAAATGGACCTTCAGAAGTAATGTTAGGGTCACCGGAAAAAAATTCTTTAAGATGGATTTTCCTCATCAACTTCTTGAAATCGATGAGAAAATCAAATGGATCATGTTGTTTTGTCATGACGAATCCCAGTCCTTTATTAAGGACTGCTTGCTCTGTTTCTGTAAGGATATAATCAGACAGATTAATCAGAAGCGATTCCCGCTTCGGGTTTGTTTTGATCCGTCGTCCCAGCTGCTTCTGTTTGGGGCCTGATATAAAAAACGACCCTGATTGCCTCTTCTCCCTCCATTATTCTGTCGTCGAGTAGACTGTCCTCTTCCTCTTTTGTTAGGGGCCCTATTACCAGCTGAGGTTCCTTCACCTGCATCATCAGGGTCACTGCTATCGTGACTTGTACTATATGAGGTGTTACGGAACCTGACTCTTCTATTGTGTCTGCTTGGACCGTTGGTTTGCAGGGTCTTGTTGATGTAATCATCCTTGACATATGGAAAAGCTCTTTCATGTGAGTAGCGGGCTAGATCTTTTTTCATACGCTGGATCCTTTCGTTGGTGTTCAGACTCTTAAATTCCTTCATCTCCTTCTCAATTTCTTCCAGTCGTTTCTTATACGTCTCCAGAGGTAGTAGTTTCTTTATATTTTCTTCAATTTTGAGAAGTTCAATTTCAATTTTGGTTGATGTTTCTTTTGCTGTATCGATAATCAGGATTAACCAGTCACGGCCACAGCGATTCGCTATATAGCTCCATTGTACTCGGAACTTTTCATTGTCCAGAAAGAGTCTAGGTTCATTCTGGACTGTCAGTCCTTGAGGTAATGCTTTATTCTTGAGATACTCAAGCATAATTGCTCCGTGAAGTTCTGTCCTCGTCAGTCTTTTCCTCAACTGGATTAACTCGTTCCATTCATCTTTGTCTTTCGTGATATCCACGGTGTCTTCATGATTAAGGATCGAGATAGCTTTCATGAGGGCGGCAGCATAATCGTCACTGTAGGCTAGTGTGCGATCATCTGCCATCGTGAGGGTAAAGTAGTAAGGAAACTCAATAGAAAAAAGTGTGAAAAGTGTGAAAAATAGAGCGGCTCAAAAAAGTGCAGTGCGTAGACGCACTCTCCACCCACTAAGAGAGAGTTTCCTGTGACTAATCAGCCACTATGAACAACTTATATGGGGAGGAAGCCCGGTATACCGTTGACTATAGAGAGTTAACAACGTATACTCTATCTAGGTCCGGGAGGACAGTAATCCATTATTTACAAAGGAGACAGAGCTAGTTAATATAGATGCCACATGTACACAGAACTCATAACATTGGAGTATCTCAACAAGGACCCGTCATAATTAAAAATGATTAATATCAAATTTAATGAATCACAGATTTTTAAAAACAAATTAAATCATACGGTCCACAATATGTACATACATTTTGAAAATCTACACCACAAACAAAGGACATGGACAACAGTTACGTGACAAGCTTTCAATAGCTAGTTGCCAGTGTGTCAAGAGTAAACACACCGAACACCAAGCGGTACGTTTTATATACAGTTTTACGCACCCAAAGTTAATTAGGGTTAAATGTGTCAGCAAATTGGTCACTCTGGTAACAATCCAGAGTGTTGGCTCGACATGTTTCAGTTCCTAAACTAGGTATGGAACATTCATCAGGAGAAACATAAATGACAACGTAACCAAATAATTCTAATCAACAGACAAATATTAATATCAGAATATTTCTTGGCATCTGTGGGGTAAAAAACAAACAAACAAGGCAAGAGATGAGCTAACAAATAGCAAATGGAGTTGCCGGTTCTGACTATGAACAAAGGTATCACAAATAGAGGGGATAAATACCTCTAGTGATGCCTGTGGGTGCTCTCTACTGAGTGGTAGTAGGAAGTAGGAGTCCGGAATCCGGTCCAACCTAGGATAAACAAATATAGATATCCATAAGAGCGCCATGGGTAGCTCTCAAAAAGCCGGAGATGCGCCAAAACAAAGCGACTATCTGAGCCGAAGAACGGCAGAGGTGCCTTCCCTAGATAATTAGAGATAGAAATGGTGAAAGAGACCTAATGGTAAAAAACCTCTAAATAATCATATGGTCGCCATATGGGCAGCAAGTGCGGAGGGGAAGCCAAGTCCGCTCAAGGAAGAGGGGACAAGATGGCAAGAAGAAGTGTCACCCCAAAAAAAGTAGTAATACTCGTCCTGTGTCACACAGTCTAAGCGCCGAAGCAACAAGGCCCCTATCGTAACGCTGTGCCTCCGTTCCGAGATACCCAAGTACGAGTGTAAATCAAAACCCAAGAGGGAGTAACAATAGAGATAACTCTGACGAGCCCGCTGTAACCGGCGGAACGTCTGTGAAGCCTGAGGCGTACCTGAGAGGTAGAGGTTCCCTTCGTGGAATAAAGGGGAAACATACAATGAATCCCTAGGAGAAATCAGCGTGTCAGCGCTAGTGCTGAAGAGACCGCGGCAAAGCTCCGTGTAAATCAGGTCTCAGGACAGGGCAGCGTATGATGCCTGGCCAATACTTAACAAATTACGGAGACACGGGCAGTCCTACGTCTATGTCAATGTGACACGACAGACGTTAAAGGTGTAACGGCCCTGGCGGCCATATTGGAGTGGAGATAAAAAAATGGAATAGCGAACGTCCAACAGTGACAGCTGACCCCCTAAGTAGAGCTCATGAGTTAGAAAGACAAAAGAGCAAGTGACACCCGTGAGTGGAAGATAAAAAGTTATAAAGAACTATGAAGAAGTATGGGAGAAAGTACAGAATAGATAAAGCCTAAGGACACATCCAACCACTCTAGGAAGATGGAGACACACAGAGTGTGAAGAACTGTTACAAGGGTACCCCCATGTCTACGGGCAGGACAAAACAGACGGCGTACTCAACCCTTCCCCCCGAAGCTAATCTATGGAGTACTGAAAATAAAAATAAAAAGAGAGAATTCGGTATAGAGACCGACCCCCGGCATGTAGAGAAAGGGCGCTTAGATATTGTGCCATTCTATAGAGTCATTAAGACCCCTAGTGTCACTCTGCAAAGTATAAATCATTTTTTGCTCAATCTTGAGGAGTTTCTTTTCACGGGTGGCATAGTTGGTTCCTTTCAGTGATAGAAGTATTGTCCATTTGAAATCCTCATAGTGATGTTTCAGAAGGTTGAAATGTTTGACCATCGGAGCATTTTCGGTTCTATTCTTCAAACAGCTCCGGTGTTCCATGATGCGTGTTTTTGCCTTCCGGGTGGTCTTACCCACATAATGCAGTCCACAGGTACACGTAATCAGATAGACAACAAATTCGGTATTGCGGAGTTCCTTGTTAATAAGAAACCGAGTATTCCTACTTTCTACACTTTGCCCAAAGTGCATAAAACCTTGGTTAACCCTCCGGGTCGTCCAATTGTAGCTGGGATTGATTCCGTTCTCGAACCTCTCTCCACCTTTGCCGACCATTATCTTAAAGGATTCGTACAGACCATGCAATCATATCTGAAAGATTCCAGAGACGTCATCAATAGCCATGAAAATTTGACCTTCAACACTGAGACTCAACTTTTGGTGGGCCTGGACATTGTCTCTTTATACACCAACATCCCCCAACAAGCGTCCCTTGACGTCATTGAAGAAATACTCCTCTCCCGTGTTGATTCTGACCCTGTGCCTACCTCATTTATCCTCTGGTGTGTTGAACTGGCTTTAAAACGTAACTATTTCGAGTTCAATGGCAAGTTCTATCAGCAAATTGAAGGGACTGCCATGGGTGCCACCATGGCTCCGAGTGTGGCCAATCTCTATGTTGAGACCTTCGAAAAGATTAACATTTACAGCGATCAAAATCCGTTTAGCAATAACATTGTTAAGTGGAGTCGTTATATTGACGACATCCTTGTTATATGGAAAGGGACTATAGAAGATGCCAACGCCTTTTTTAATTGGCTCAATAACCTGAATCCACATTTACAGTTTACTATGACATTGAGTAATGAATCCACACATTTTCTGGACCTTACGATTTTTGCTTCCAATGGCCTTTTGAAAATTAAGCCTTACCACAAACCCACCGATAAAAATTCCCTTCTGGATTATTCTAGTCACCACATCAAACACCTTCGTGATAATCTTCCTTTTGGTCAATTCTTACGCCTCAAAAGAAATAGCTCTACTAAAGAAATATATGAGTCAGAGGCTAACATTCTCACCAAAAAACTCAGACAGAGAGGTTACCCAAAGAAATTGGTAAGAAAATCAGCTAAGAGAGCTTTCAACAACAATCGAGAAGCTTTATTGGAACCGAAACCTGTTAAAACCAAAGATGAACGTATTGTTTGTGTGAGTACCTTTTCTAACCGGAGTTTTGAGATCACCAACATCATAAAGAAAAATTGGAAAATCTTCAAAACCTCCGCTTCCTCCATGCCCGTGCCTATCTTTGCGTACAAAAGAAGTACCACGATAGGGAATAGAGTTAGTAATAGCAAGCTTAAATCTATTCCCACCGTTGAACCCCGTTTAACCACCCTTTGGGGGTTACCCGAACCCACTGGACATTATCCTTGTGGTTCGTGTGGAGTTTGTAAATTGACCTCCGTAACTAAAAGTATTGATGTTGGCCTCTCAAGACTCTGGACTCAAAAGAATTTGACTAATTGCAATACCGAATTTGTTGTCTATCTGATTACGTGTACCTGTGGACTGCATTATGTGGGTAAGACCACCCGGAAGGCAAAAACACGCATCATGGAACACCGGAGCTGTTTGAAGAATAGAACCGAAAATGCTCCGATGGTCAAACATTTCAACCTTCTGAAACATCACTATGAGGATTTCAAATGGACAATACTTCTATCACTGAAAGGAACCAACTATGCCACCCGTGAAAAGAAACTCCTCAAGATTGAGCAAAAAATGATTTATACTTTGCAGAGTGACACTAGGGGTCTTAATGACTCTATAGAATGGCACAATATCTAAGCGCCCTTTCTCTACATGCCGGGGGTCGGTCTCTATACCGAATTCTCTCTTTTTATTTTTATTTTCAGTACTCCATAGATTAGCTTCGGGGGGAAGGGTTGAGTACGCCGTCTGTTTTGTCCTGCCCGTAGACATGGGGGTACCCTTGTAACAGTTCTTCACACTCTGTGTGTCTCCATCTTCCTAGAGTGGTTGGATGTGTCCTTAGGCTTTATCTATTCTGTACTTTCTCCCATACTTCTTCATAGTTCTTTATAACTTTTTATCTTCCACTCACGGGTGTCACTTGCTCTTTTGTCTTTCTAACTCATGAGCTCTACTTAGGGGGTCAGCTGTCACTGTTGGACGTTCGCTATTCCATTTTTTTATCTCCACTCCAATATGGCCGCCAGGGCCGTTACACCTTTAACGTCTGTCGTGTCACATTGACATAGACGTAGGACTGCCCGTGTCTCCGTAATTTGTTAAGTATTGGCCAGGCATCATACGCTGCCCTGTCCTGAGACCTGATTTACACGGAGCTTTGCCGCGGTCTCTTCAGCACTAGCGCTGACACGCTGATTTCTCCTAGGGATTCATTGTATGTTTCCCCTTTATTCCACGAAGGGAACCTCTACCTCTCAGGTACGCCTCAGGCTTCACAGACGTTCCGCCGGTTACAGCGGGCTCGTCAGAGTTATCTCTATTGTTACTCCCTCTTGGGTTTTGATTTACACTCGTACTTGGGTATCTCGGAACGGAGGCACAGCGTTACGATAGGGGCCTTGTTGCTTCGGCGCTTAGACTGTGTGACACAGGACGAGTATTACTACTTTTTTTGGGGTGACACTTCTTCTTGCCATCTTGTCCCCTCTTCCTTGAGCGGACTTGGCTTCCCCTCCGCACTTGCTGCCCATATGGCGACCATATGATTATTTAGAGGTTTTTTACCATTAGGTCTCTTTCACCATTTCTATCTCTAATTATCTAGGGAAGGCACCTCTGCCGTTCTTCGGCTCAGATAGTCGCTTTGTTTTGGCGCATCTCCGGCTTTTTGAGAGCTACCCATGGCGCTCTTATGGATATCTATATTTGTTTATCCTAGGTTGGACCGGATTCCGGACTCCTACTTCCTACTACCACTCAGTAGAGAGCACCCACAGGCATCACTAGAGGTATTTATCCCCTCTATTTGTGATACCTTTGTTCATAGTCAGAACCGGCAACTCCATTTGCTATTTGTTAGCTCATCTCTTGCCTTGTTTGTTTGTTTTTTACCCCACAGATGCCAAGAAATATTCTGATATTAATATTTGTCTGTTGATTAGAATTATTTGGTTACGTTGTCATTTATGTTTCTCCTGATGAATGTTCCATACCTAGTTTAGGAACTGAAACATGTCGAGCCAACACTCTGGATTGTTACCAGAGTGACCAATTTGCTGACACATTTAACCCTAATTAACTTTGGGTGCGTAAAACTGTATATAAAACGTACCGCTTGGTGTTCGGTGTGTTTACTCTTGACACACTGGCAACTAGCTATTGAAAGCTTGTCACGTAACTGTTGTCCATGTCCTTTGTTTGTGGTGTAGATTTTCAAAATGTATGTACATATTGTGGACCGTATGATTTAATTTGTTTTTAAAAATCTGTGATTCATTAAATTTGATATTAATCATTTTTAATTATGACGGGTCCTTGTTGAGATACTCCAATGTTATGAGTTCTGTGTACATGTGGCATCTATATTAACTAGCTCTGTCTCCTTTGTAAATAATGGATTACTGTCCTCCCGGACCTAGATAGAGTATACGTTGTTAACTCTCTATAGTCAACGGTATACCGGGCTTCCTCCCCATATAAGTTGTAAAGCAAATCCAGTCATCAGCAGCCCAAAGAGTGTGATGCATAAACCTTGCTTCGCACAATTCATCTTCTGCCCTAGAACCTATATCATTATTTTCAATTAAATCAGTTAACTCATTCAGTGAGCCGGGCTGGAGACTGTTCGTTAGTGAGGACGGTCCAATCATGAGATCCCCGTCGCCTCTGTGCAAGCATCCTCAACCTGGGCTTGATCTACGTTCTCAGCAAACTCAATCATGGTAAGGTCATTAACATGAAAGTTCTCAGTAATGGCAATTGCACAAATAGAGTTAATAGGCCTGATTTCAGTACTTGTCCCTGATTTGGAATAGAAATCAGTTATTTTGCACCCCGCAATTGTTAAACACACTGTAGGAGTGGTTGCTGTGTCATGGATTAGAGAATGGAATCTTGTTTGGCAACCTCCTGACAAAAAATGGGCCTGTGTCAGATCACTATTGCCCACTGGTGATTTCGGGTCCTCCAAGTTTGGAAATAATTTGTAAACCAATGCTTCCTTCGAAATGCCTTCATTAATTCTGGTCGAAAACCTCTTTATGCACCGTGGAAATGTTAACCGCGGTTTTATTACAGAGCACGTAAATCATACAGCTAGCCATGGATTGAGAGAAAAATAAACACGAGTCACGGATCATTGTAGGAGTTACTGGGAGCGCTTCACCGTCCACTCCAGCCACACCGCCAAACTGCTTAGCTGCAGAATGCTTGCCGCACAGCAGCCAATTGGCAACCAGCAAGGAACCCAGCAAACCCTGCAGTCACTGAACTCTTTCGAAGATCACAGCCCACTATAGATTTTTGGAGTTAGTGGCTAACCACCAGCACACGCTAAGAGCCACCACCCTCGAAAGAGGAGACTCATCACAGGCTTCCCAGGTCCAATCAAATTCGGTCTGCTCCTAGAACAGAGGGTACGGCACGATATATGTCAAATTGAAGAACCCAGCTGAGCCCAACTAGCATGGCTTGCCCTGTGGCACTCTCCGCTCACCACTCACTCTAGCATCTCTGCCAAACACAAAGAAACACGAAATAAGGACCTTGCTACCTCCTCTGCTTACTACAAACTGCTCACAAGCTGGTCAAACCGCACCAGAGGGAGACACTAGTCATTTAAAAATGTTTTGGTGCTGTGCTGGCCACTCCTGCACCCCCTTGTACTGGCTTGGGCTCGGGACAGTGTTTATATAGGAGTAGAGCTTTGGTTCCCAAACATGTCATGAGGGTTGAATACTTCTCATCTGATGTGTAGCTCGCCACTGGCGCAAGCATAAACGTTGAACATGTCCTTGCCCTCCCATGTTCTGGTGGGATCTCTTGGCGCCCGTAGGAAGAATAGTTGTGATGCTAGATTCTTCTTGTTCATGAAAATTAACCATGTTGTAATCCGGAGCAAAGATTAACAGCACACAGCAGCAATTGTTTGCCTGTGACAGTATTACAACTGTAGTTAGTTGGTGGTTTTCCCACCTTTATTGTGATGCAGTCTTCAATAGTACAGAGCAGCAGTAGTCACGTTAAATACCTACACTGACCTGCATGCATAATCTGGTGATCCCACTTCCAATTCATCTGCTCTTCTGCTTAAGTAGGCAAGTAAATGACTTTACCTATCATCAAGAGTGGGTGCACAAGATGGTCCCCTCAGCAAAGCTCTCCCATAGGTCTGTACTCAAAGAGTCCAGCTAGCGCACCAGAGACCGAATCAGGAGGGCCCACTGTGCAAAGAGCATAATCACAAAAAAATATAGATTAAAAAAAAAAAAAATATATATATATTTCTGAGGCTTGTGGAATCTGCTTAGATCACATGCTGTGCATAGGCCGACATCTAGTGGAAGCTGCGGAGTATTACAGTTTGTTTTTCGAAGTCGAAAAATGGGCGTCGACACAGGGCGTGCCAGTAATACTATCCCTAGTGTGACGTCCCCTGTACCCATGATCCCTCACGCGTCTAGGATCCCCAGATTGTTTTTTTCCGCCATTCTGGTCGGAAGCACTTCATCGGAGTTCCCTGGCTTTGCCATAGTTTCACTCTAAACTAATTCTAATTTGCCCCGTTTGGCCAACCTTTCGTCGATCAACATCTCGACGCCGAACCGGGGAGGAGATCAACGTCGAATACCCGACGGATTGGGCCTTGAGGCTTCCGCCTCGGCTCGGGCCTGGGCCGCTGGCCTCGGCCCTACAAGTAGGGAGAGTGGGGGTGGTACACTTCCACACTCGACACCTTATTACCTACACACACTTGCCCGCTGCCCACAGGCGCGTATGGAGGGTACGCCCTTTCAGTTTTGCCCCAAGTGTAATAAGAAATACCCTTGGGTAGATAAGCACGCTACGTGCAACCTTTGCCTACCCAGAGACCACCCCGAGACGGGTTGCAGGGCCTGTAGCAGGTTTAAGGCAAAAACTCTTAAGGACCGCTCCACCAAGCGTTCGGCCCACCACGCCAAGCTAGCAGCTATGGAGGCGGAGGGTACCTTCAGCGACGGCAGCGACGCCGAACTTTCGGACGGCGAGGGCACCAAGGCGTCGAAGGACAGCCGAACGCACGTCCCCGGCCTCGGAAGGTCGTCCGTCCCGGCGACTATGGGGAAGTCCCCCGGCGACAAAAGCGTTACACATACACACGCTAAACACAAAAAATCCACCCGAGATTCGTCGTCGTCGAAACCTCGGAAAGAGGCACAGAAGTCCCGGTCGAGGTCGCCGCACGACGTCAGGCAAGCCTCCACACTTGCACAGAGTGCCTCGACCATTAATATCCCGGAAGATCAATCGTCCGAAGACGAACACGACTTCCACCCCCAGCCTGCACCCCAGGAAAAGGGTACATCACTTGGGAGTAAAGAGGGGCCAGTTTCGAAGGCTAGTTCGAAAGACAGGGATTCCACCTCCGATCCTCGACGCCAGGCGTCGAAAGATAAGGGAAAGGGGAAACACACTTCCACCCACGGGGAAGGGGGTAAACAGCAAAGGAAACAACCCTTGCAGTCCTCCACTACAAAAGAACTGACCAAGTCTTCTCAGGGCCAACCCATAGAAAGTCCCAGCAAGGTCACCCCAAGCTCAAAACTCTGGTCATGCGAGGACATTGACAGAGTAATGTCAAGGATGTCTTCCTTGGCGAATTTTTTCGAAAGACACCCTGAACAACTCCTAGCTTTAAACCCTCAGGAAGATTCTCCCTCAGGGTCTAGGGACCCTATCCCCTCAAATAAAAGACCCCGGGTCGAGACACCATTTAGGCCTTTAGACCCCATCGAGGTCCAACCCTATTCTTACCTCTTCCCTACAGACCAAGGAAACTCTTCCCTTATAGAAGGTCAGGAAATTGACACGCCAGAAGATCCTGCAGGATCAGATTATTACGGCGAAGACGAAGACGAGGATGAGCCAGAAAATAGCCCAGATATTTTCAGAATGGACTCACCAGTCGAAAGGGAAGCCCCAGTGTCTGACTCCCCAATAGATAATCAGCCCCTCCTGAATGAACTGCTATTTCGGGCAGCTAACCACTTCCACATAGACACACAAGGTGTCCAGGAAGAAAGGGACTTTGCGGAAGAACTAATAGGGGAAAGGAAGCCAGTAGCCCAGACCATTCCCATCCTAAAATCTGTTCAACGCAGAATAGCACCATCCCTTGTCAACCCAAACCTGACAAGACCTGTAAATCCGAGAGTGGAGAAGCTGTTTAAAGCAGCCCAGTCGGACCCCCTATATATTAGAGGTCAACTTAAGCCAGACTCTCTAGTAGTAACCAACACCCGCAAAAGAGCTGGTACACCATTATCTTCCTCTGAGGCTCCCCCCGACAAAGAAAGTAAAAAACTTTATGGTTTTGGCAGGAAAGTAGCTTCCACGGCAGCCTACCAAGCCAGAATCGTGAATTCCACCACACTGTTGGCTAGCTACAACTGTCACCAGTGGGAAGAAGTGGCAGCACTAATAGACTCTGCTCCCGAACCCCTTAAAAGCCAGCTAGCTCGCATTTGTGCGGAAGGAAGGAACGTGTCAGGCTGCACTGTAAAAGCAACTCTGGACGCAGCTGACAATGCGGGTAGACTTATAGCAGAGGGGACTGTCATCAAAAGGCATGCTTGGTTGAGGCAGTCGGGATTCAAAGCAGAAACACAAGCTGCGCTCTTAGACAAACCAGTGGAAAGTGATCTCCTGTTTGGGAAGGCAGTCGAGGACGCTCTAAAAAACGCTAAGGAAGAATTCGACACCCTCAAATCCCTTGGCCAGTTAACTACCAAACCACCTAACCAAAGAGGGAATGGCAATTTTCGTCGCCCCCGCGGCCAAAATTCCAATAGAGGAAATAGCTACTCCCACACCCAGGGTACACAGTGGAACACCAGCTCACAACAGTCTACCCAGGCGTATGGTAGGGGTAGTAAAAGAGGACGGGGTAGAGGCAGAGGCAGCCCCAGTAAAGGAGGAGGCACGCCTCCACCAAAGCAGTGACGCTCAGTTCAGGGTCCCTTCCCATGCAACCCCAGTAGGGGGACGAATATCAAGTTTCACCCAGGCATGGGAAGGGATAACATCCGACAGATGGGTGCTGTCAACAGTATCCAATGGGTACTGCATAGAACTACTGCAACGTCCCCTAAACCATCCTCCAAGACAAAAAGTCCACTCTTTACAACATCAGAAGATCCTCCTCGAGGAGATCGCCATTCTGCTAGAAAAGGACGCGATAGAACTCGTCCCGGGACACCAGGTAAACAAGGGTATCTATTCAACTTACTTCCTTGTGCCAAAGAAAGATTTAACAATGCGCCCAGTTTTAGACTTACGGCCTGCCAACAAGTATGTCAAGCCCCAAAAATTCCGTATGACCACACTACAAGAGGTAATCCCACTCCTAAAAAAGGGGGATTACATGGCAACCTTGGATATGAAAGATGCCTATTTTCATATTTCCATGCTCCCGGCGCACAGAAAATACTTGCGCTTCAAGGTGGACAGTCGCCACTACCAATTCAAGGTACTGCCCTTCGGGATAGCTTCTGCACCAAGGGTATTCACCAAGGTACTGGCGGTGGCAGCTGCACACCTACGCAGGGAGGCAATCCCAGTGTACCCTTATCTGGACGACTGGCTCATAACGGGGGAAACCCCAGGAATCTGCAGGTCAAACATTCAGAGGACCATCGACCTCCTCCACGAATTAGGCTTCTCCATCAACGAGAAAAAGTCAAGTCTGGTGCCAAGCACCTCAAAACAGTTTCTAGGAGCTATCCTAGATACTCAGAAAGGATTGACCTTCCCTTCGGAAGAAAGAATTCGGAACATACTTCTGCAAATTCCGCATTATCAGTCAGGTCAACAGATAACAGTACGCAAAGCTATGCGGTTACTCGGCATGATGGCGTCATGCATTTACCTGGTCCCCCACGCGCGTCTGCGCATGCGTCCCATGCAGGAATGGTTGGCGAAACAGTGGTCTCAGGCAAGTGGTCAGTGGGACGATCTAGTGGTCGTTTCGCCAACACTCGTACAGAACCTACACTGGTGGACAAGAGAGAATCTCGCAAAGGGGAAACCCTTTTACGATCCCGAAGTACAGGCAGTGGTGACTACAGATGCATGCCTGACGGGGTGGGGAGCTCACCATCTCCACCACACAGCTCAGGGTCTCTGGTCTCACTCAGTAGCCAAGAACCACATCAATCTGCTAGAGCTTCTGGCAGTATTCCGAGCGCTGCAGGCGTTCGAGCCCCATCTACTAAACTTGTCGGTGCAGATCAGGACGGACAGCACGACAGCCATGTTCTATCTGAACAAGCAAGGAGGGACTCGTTCGCCAAATCTGTCCAAGCTTGCCCAGAAAATATGGATATGGGCACTCAGACGGAACATCTTCCTGTCATCGCAACATGTTCCAGGGGAGCTCAATTCCCTAGCGGATGCTCTAAGCAGAGACTCCCTCCCAGAAGAACACGAGTGGGTCCTTCACAAAGACGTAGTAGAAGATCTCTTCTCTCAGTGGGGTTTCCCCACTATAGACCTATTCGCCACAAGCGAAAACAAACAATGCCCAGGATTTGCATCCAGGTTCCCACAACCGGACTCCCAGGGGAATGCCCTGTGGATAAACTGGTCAGGGATGTTTGCGTACGCTTTCCCACCAACTCCCCTCATCAGGAAGGTGGTGTACAAGATGAACAAGGAATCGATGACGCTCATCCTAGTTGCATGGCGGTATGCGAGCCCATCAGACTCCCAGCCTGGTACAACCTTCTGTCCCAGCAACAAGGTCAAACAGTGCATCAGGAACCCAACTCTATGAACCTAGCAGCATGGCTCCTGAAGTCATAGAGTTTGGACATCTCAAATTACCACAGAGGTGTATGGACATTCTAAAAGAGTCTAGGAAACCAAATACAAGGCACTGTTACTTTGACAAGTGGAAAAGATTCGTTATCTGGTGCCAGAGTAAACAAATCAACCCGGTTGATTGCACTCCTTCCAACGTTGTAACATACATGCTCCACCTGCTGGATGCAGGGTTGGTTTTTAACTCTCTGAAAGTACACCTGGCAGCCCTCTCAGCCTACACCACATCCCATAACAAGGTTTCGTGGTGGAAAGTACCAGTGGTTAAAGCCTTCATGGAAGGAGTAAAGAGACTTCACCCTCCTATCTCGAACCCACCGCCAGGATGGGATCTCAATGTGGTGCTATCTAAGCTCATGGGGCCCCCCTTCGAACCCATGCATAAAAGTAGTCTCAAACACCTGACTTATAAAACGGCCTTCTTAGTAGCCATTACCTCCATAAGAAGGGTCAGTGAAATTCAGGCTCTGTCAGTGCAAGATCCTTTCTTTACTATCCACAAGGACAAACTGGTTTTACGCACACACCCTAGATTCTCACCAAAATTCATATCCAAGTTCCATGTAAACCAGTCCATCGAGCTTCCGGCTTTCTTCCAAAACCCACAGAGCTCAGCTGAGGTGAAACTACACACCCTAGATGTGCGTAGGGCGGTCTTATACTATGTAAATAAAACCAGACCGCTAAGGAAAACAGATCAACTGTTTGTCTCCGTAGCTACAGGCAGAGAGGGGGATCGCGTCTCTAAGGGCGCTATCTCAAAGTGGATTATCAACTGTATACAGCTGTGTTACTCTCTTTCTGAAAAAACTCTGCCTTTTACGCCAAGGGCCCACTCTACCAGAGGCATTGGGGCCACTCTGGCTTTCATTGCAAATGTTCCCCTTGACACCATTTGCAAAGCAGCTACTTGGAGCTCTATTCACACTTTTACTCAGCATTACTGCATTGACACTCATTCCAAGGCAGATACACAAGTGGGACAAGCGGTTCTAAGACACCTGTTTGCTCATGACCCTTCTCACATCCCACCTCCTTCTTCTGGTACTGCTCGCTAATCTATGCACAGCATGTGATCTAAGCAGATTCCACAAGCCTCAGAAGGGATACATTACTCACCGTAATCGTATTTCTGATGCTTGTATCTGCTTAGATTCACATGCGACCCACCCTTCCTCCCCTCCGAGAGAAGGCGCATGGTTGCTTGTAGTTTTACCTTTCTGTCTATCTGCTTGGACTATCTGTACTCACGCTACTCCTCATGCTACCTCATGTCAGGAAAAACACAATCTGGGGATCCTAGACGCGTGAGGGATCATGGGTACAGGGGACGTCACACTAGGGATAGTATTACTGGCACGCCCTGTGTCGACGCCCATTTTTCGACTTCGAAAAACAAACTGTAATACTCCGCAGCTTCCACTAGATGTCGGCCTATGCACAGCATGTGAATCTAAGCAGATACAAGCATCAGAAATACGATTACGGTGAGTAATGTATCCCATATATATATATATATATATATATATATATATATATATATATATATATACATTCATTAAAATATCACCTGAACTCAGTACTTCCCTGTTGTGTTGACTATTTTAATCCCGGCTGCCATTTGAATTTCAAACACACTGCTGGTGTACTGCACAGATGTCTTTCCTTTCAGCATCCTTGCTTTCATGGCCTACACAGAAATAATATCAAAGAAGTAGTGAATAGCCCACACGCCATGTGCACCCTGCAAGGATTGTGCTGGTTATTGGTCAGCCTCTGTGGAAACTGATGCTGTGGAATGTTTCACTAAGTATCTCTGCGCACAATCTGTGGGAGTCCACTTAAAGAGACAGGGACAGAAGCTGATCATCACCGGCATGTGGCAGAGGTCCAGACGAATTCCCCATGCCCCCCTCCTAACCCCCATACGTCTACCTCCTCCAAGGTCCAGCATCCACTGCTTATCACCCCTTTTCCTCGCTACTTCCAAACACTCTTTTGCTTGCCACTACTTGTACCTTTGCTCCTCACCCGTTTCCCTTCTTTTCATCACCTCTTTGTCTCCTCACCGCCCCCATATATACACCACACTTTACCCCTGTACCCCTCTTTCCCTCGCTCCTAGCAGAGCTCTTTCCTAGACCAAAGACAAACCTTTTGCACTGCTTGATTCACTCCAGGTTTGGGTGAGGGCCAACTTTACATGACCTTTTCTAAGTGATTGTGGTGAATCAGTGACAGCTGCACTGAGTGTCGTTCTTTCTGCGCCATGCTGGTGCCACACCGCGTGAGCTGGGCCCTAGGACGGTTCTCCTGCTGGGCAACTCCGTCCCATGGTGAACCTAGTGCCATGTGACCATGGCTGCTGGTGCAACCCTGGCCTGAGTTGCCCCCAGAGCCGGGGCCACAGCGTGCTGGGTGCCCCCAGTCACGTGGGTAGCTCCGGTGATCCAGAGCGGGTGGGGTGACCCCTGCCCATGCATCAGTGACGTGAGCGCCGCACCAAGGGACCGTGTCTGGTGCTCCAGACTGACGTATGAGGCCTGCCCGGTGGTCCAGGGCAGCCTCCCAACACCTGTCCCACAATTGGCTCCCATGTTCGTGAGGCATAGCGGGAAGCAGTGCTGTGGCGGCAGGCACATCTGTGGGCTTTTCAGCCAGTGGTGGTGCTGCGGGGGGGCAAGGAAGGCGGCTGTCCCCTCTGGCTCCACCATGGTGCATCCCCCCGGACCCAATTGCCATGAATTGCAAATTCACAAATACATTTTATAAAACTGGGCACACAACGTGTGTTGTGCAGCAACCCTGCTGCGGCCCTTGCCTAGGCGTGGGATGATGGTGTTAGTTTCACTTTGGTGCTGAAAAGACTTCCCAGGCCCCAGACTGGAGCCTGCCCGCCTCAGTGGCCTGGCAACAAGGGCATGGGGCACGTTCACGTTGCACGCTCGCCACACAAGACGGACATGTCAAAATCTGCCCAAGTCCACCCATGATCACAGCAGCAACACCTCAGTTTCTCCTGCTGCCTGGCCTGCCTGCAGGCCTCTGTCCCCTGGCTGAGTGAGGTTATTGGTCAGCCTCTGTGGAAATTGATGCTGACCAATAATAGTAAGCCATGTGAAGAAGTTATTTTGCTGCATCTTTCCTAGGAGTTTGAGGGAGAAGCTGTGTTTGCAATACGCCACTATGAGCAAAGCTTGCACTGATAGAGCGTGAGCTGTGCCTATTCTTTATGTGAAAGAGCAATGAATGCATGCATGCAGTGTTTCTCAACTTTTACTGTTTTTTTTTTTTTTACTGTTTATTCATTTCCTGCATACAGTATACAATTTAAAACAAAACCCATGCAAACTTACAAAACTTAATACCGCCTCTCTCTCCCCCCAGGCCGGTACCCGTGCGCGACCTAGAAGAAATATTGGAATGGTACAGCAAGCATCTTAAAACAAGCCTAGTAATTTCAGGTGCTGAGAACACCACTGGGCTCTGAGGTCTTCCACGAGGAACGCCAGGGTCTGCCTCCAGTCTGTGGCAAAGCGCACTAAGTTATTATTCATTGCATACGTGACCTACTCCAGAGCTACGAACTCCCAAATTTTCCTTAGCCAGTCTTACATTGTGGGGATGCTGGCCCTCTTCCAACGCTGCGCAATTAGGAGCATTGCTGCCAAAGTAAGCACAGTTCTGGCCTTCCTCTGTGCTCCTCGCCCGCGACCCACCATCCAGCCCAAGTATCACTTCCTCCAAGGGTGCCCCAGCTGCTTTGCCAAAGATACCCTCACTTCCCTCCAGAATGGCTCAATTTTAGGGCACTTCCACCATATATGGGACCAGGAGACAACACCTGCCCCCCGGCACCCTCTCCAGCATGCCTTTGATGCCTCAGGATATATTCTGTGGAGTCGGACCGGCGTGTAGTGCCACCTGAAGATTAGTTTAGATCAACTCTCGTGTAGCTGAGATGCCTTAACCATCTTGGGCACCAGTGCCCACAACCTTTCCCAATCACTCCTATCCAGCTCCCTTCCAATCGTCCTCTCACACTGCTCCATATAGGGCCATGTTGCTCGGGGGTGGCCACTGCTAGAACTTTGTAAGGTCCCGAAATAAGGCCTCTTTCCCTGTCATGTGTTGTTAGGTATTTTTCAAACTAGGTGAATGGGCGCCTTGCCGCCTTCTTTATATCTGGGTCGGAGAGCCAATGCCTCATCTGGAAATAAAGTAGTCTTTTTTGTTTTCCCTACCCAAAAACTTTGTTCATACTCGTGGAAGGTTTGTATAGTGAGGCCTTGGAACATATCCCGTATCACGTGGCATCCCCTTTTTGCCAATATGCAAATGTCCTTGGTCCTGGGTTGTTGTATAGTGGGGTAAACGGGGACTGGAATGTCATGATCACAAACTTTTTAACTAAGTTCTCCCATGTGATGGCCACCAGCTTTGTTATGGCGCTAAGGTACAAGTGACATGGGCTTTGTGGGTGCGGGAGCCTCAAGACCTCTAGCAGATCCCTTCTTGCTACCGCCCTGTCCATTGGCACTCAGTTTCTCCCCACTTCCCGAGAGCCATTCCCTGACAATACAGATCTGTGACGCCTTATAGTACTTCTGAAAATTGGGTAGTGCCATACTCCCTCCCTCCTAGGGGATAGGCCGTGGTTAAGCCTGAGGGCTTGCCTTCCCAAATGAACTGCCCAGTGATCTTCCCCAGGTCCCGTAAAAAGGTATTGGGCACCGCCAAGGGCAGAGCCTGAAAGAGGTAAAGCAGACGAGGAAACGTGACCATCTTGACTGCTGCAATTCTGTCTAACCAAGAAATTCTCAAGTTATTCCATTTACTGAGGTCCGCTTTTATGGAGGCCAACATGGGCAGGTAGTTAGCCAGATGCCACCCATGGAGTTTAGATGTTATGCGAATTCCCAGGTATCAAATCCCCCCCAGGCTCCAAATGAAAGGTGAAGTAGCCTTCAGGTCCTCCGCCACTCTCCCCTTTATGTGAGATTTAGCAGTTCCGACTTGGACATATTGATCTTCGGGCCCAATAATCCCCAAACTTTGCTAGCGCCCTCCTACACGCCCCCACCGAGTCCCCAGGCTTTGTGAGTGCAACCATCATGTCGTCAGCAAGAGCTGCAGTTTTATGCTGGACTCCCCCAAAGGGTATACCATGTACCTCGTCTGACTCCCGCAGGTACTGCAGAACGGGCTCTAGGTTTATAGCGTAAAGCGTGGGTTACAGGGGACAATCCTGCGTTGTCTCTCTGCTCAGACTAAAGCACCTGGATAGGGATCCATTAATAGAAAGATGGGCCGTTGGGTTGTTGTAATTCGCCCGGACCATCCGGATATAATCGGCAACCAGCCCAATCCTCTCCATCGCTTTGAACAGAAATGACCATTCAACGCGGTCGAAGGCCTTCTCGGCGTCGAGGGAAAGGAGAACCTCTGGAAGCGCTGTCTTGTGAGCTTTCTCCACCAGGTGTGCTATTCGTCTGTTATCGAATGTTTGTGCCCCCTCCCCCCAGCACAAATCCTGGATGCTCTGGGTAAAACAAATATGGGAGGCTCCCCCCCCAACCTGTTGGCTAAGATTTTCGTATATATTTTGGCATCTATGCTACACCTAGTGGGGTCCTTGTTTGGTTTAGGAATAAGGATAATTTTCGCCTCCTCCCTCGACACCAAGATACTGCCCGATTCACGGAAGTGTTTCTACAATCTTGTGAGATGGGGGATGAGAAGTCGCCCAAATGTTTTTATAGAAGGCTGTGGTATACACATATGACTCAGCCAATTTGTTGGGGTGGGTGCTGAAATAACCTTCCTTTCCTCCTCTTCCGTTATCGCCCATGCCAAGACTTCCCTAGATTCAGCACCCAATTTGGGCAGGTGGACCCCACTAAGATATGTATGAGGATACACTATAGAATAACCCAGATGCAGCCAAGAGAAAGTTGCTGGAGCTTGACTGGATAGAAACCGGCGAACGAAGATTAACACACAAATCTATGAGAAACACACCAACAGAAGCCAGAAGTGTTAATACTCTATCAAAATATCTGACCCTTGCACCATGTAAACATCTAAAAAGACTATATCTAAAATTCTGTCTTAATATATTTGAAACCAAAGAAGTTCTGAGAAACCGACGGGAGATTTCTTTAAGAAACACAATCTGCAGATTTTGCGCAAATGGGGACGAAGATTTAAAACATCTAGTCCTCTTCTGCAGTAAATTGTGTGAACTAGAGAAATGCTTAAGAAAAGAGATGGACAAACATTGCACTTATTGTAGGGAAGAATGGTGGTGCCAACTACACAACTGTGAGAGTAAACTACTGATGATAGCAATAACAAAATTTCTAGAACAACTACAGTTGATGTTCGAGTTGGTACCTTCTAGTGTGAACAGTGAATGAGAACTGATGGTCAGAATATAAACCTTAAACACAAATAATCTACTCCACGATGCAGACATTTTTTTTTCTGTTTTTATTACCATTCAATGAGTATGTGACAAATTTAATTTTAGTGCAGGTTTATTTGTGAGAATTGTCAGTTTTTGTATTTCAAAAGTTTGTATAAACTATATGAAATAAAAAAAAACATTTTTTTAAAAAGATAGTCCTCCTGTAGTGGCTCGGGACAGTTCTGGGTCCAATATCACGCCTAGAAACACTTGGGTACAGGCGCGTTATAAATGCCAAATCATATCATATATCAATATAGGTGTTACGCTCACCTGGTCTCCACAGGGGCGCTGAGCGAAGCTGGACTGCAGTGGTCTCCACCAGCGTGACTCGTAGCAAAGTGATGAATGACTGCACTTGCCCACTTAGTTTTGTCTTTCTGGCATGAAGGAAGATTTGCCTAAAATGTTGAAATGATATGTTCACTAGCCGTAAGGATGAGGACCGACTTCCACCTCCCGTCCTCCTTGTGCCCCCTTCTACTATGTCTCGCCTTAATGTTATGAAGGGCGGGCTCTCCATCCTGCGACTGTATGCAGGGGTGCGTCGAGATACAGGGATCCAGTTAACTTCACTGATCCTGTAGCTTTATGGCAGAGTTCCAGACAATGATGACTCTGAGGTAAGTCTTTATGCCAATACTAGATAGCATGAATTGCTTTAGAGTTCAGGTTGCCCAAAGTTCACTCTTGTGCCTTTTCTTTGCAGATTCCCCTTTGGGATGCACCAGATGAAAAGCGACTCCCCTTCGGAAATGGTGAGTAGAATGCCAAGGCAAGTTTCTATACTTGCACGATGCAATAATATCTAAACATGCAATATTGTTGTTCTGTGCAACTAATCTGCTGTCTCTTTTCTATTTTGCAGGTGCAGTGCCTTCGGAGCGAAGATTGTGTGATGGTGACTTGTGGAACGGCAAGCGAATGCAGCTTCAGGTGAGTATCTATGCTGCATGAGATTGAATGTCTTTAGGGAGGCGCAGCTCACCTGATGTTTTCTTTTCCTTTCAGCAGGTGCGGCAGCTCCGGGACAGCGATCGCGTGCGTGGGCCTCGTTGGATCGCAAGAACAGCATTCAGGTGAGTATCACGCTGCATAATGCGAAATTTCTTTAAAGTGGTTCTTACTCTGCGCGGTTAACCTGGTGTTCCTTTTCTGCAGATGAGGAGACTCACGGACGATCAAGATGGAGAATCAGGTAAGGGTCTTGTTCTAATCTTTACTCTCTCCTTCCTTTGCAGGCGTGGATCGTGATGACCAAGACGGGCGTGGCTGAAGACAGGACTGGAGCTTGTAGACACAGTGTTACACACTATCAAAGTTGGTCATGGTGGCAAAGTAGGAGGATAGGAAGAGCCGCACATGGCACTATTCTATCTTTTCCCAAATCGACAGTCCCTACTTCAGAAAGCAACGGTCTAGTTGTTTCGCGTACGACAGATTCACTCACATCGGATCACGTGACAACGCACGTGACGGCTCACATGACCCCAGATAAGGAAGGAAGAGCCACCAGCAGACTGCCTTTACTTATGCTCCGTGAGTTTGTTACTAGGGTTCCTTCCATAGTGCTTATTGTTTTGCCTTTCCTTCATTTCTCTAACTTTGCTCTGTTCTTTCCTCCTAAAACACACGGACACCTCCCTCGGTCGTTATTCATCTCCACCAATCTCTCGGATAGAGAGGTTCTTCCAGCAGCAGTGAGTAATCCTATACTCTGACTACTCTTCAGCCCTTTACCACTCACACGCTTAACCATCCTGCTCTCCTCCTTCTTTGTCCTCTTAGTTCCTCTGTTCTGATAAGAGCGAACGGATTCTTCAGATTGCCGGAAGCACCCCTGAACACTTTCCTCACTGAGGACTTAAGCCTTGATACATGGTACATATCCCCGCTTAGTTGCAAACCTCACTCCTCACTGTAGCTTCCTGTACTGACGCTCACCTGTCTCTCTCTTTCTAATAGAAAGGTCATCGACCCTCCCTGCGTTACAGACCGATTAGAGGAATCCTTTCCGACTCGACACTTCCTTCCGAAGAGTTCCAGCTATCCAGGGTTTTCTTCCCCAGGAGGGTTTCCCTGGGGGTTCCGCTTCCCTCCTCACTAAGATTCCCTACAGGGAGAGAGGGAGCGGGGCATCCACGGGAGATTTTCCGATATCTGCCTGTTGCCTCGAGTGTGAACCGCAGTTGCCCAGGTTAGTGAACTCAATCATTGAATACTATACAAGTCGCCAGAGTTGACACACGGTGAGTGTTAAGCTGCAGAGTGCAGAATAACACGAAGCGTGTTCTGTTCTGCGGGCGTGGTTTAAATAGCTTCCCAGAAGTAGTTCCCAGGTAAAGTAGTCCCTTCAACCATACCCTATTAAATCGTCCCCAGGTAAAGTAGTCCCTTCAACCAGCCTCATACTGGGCTGCACGTGGTTCTGTTACTCGGTAACCTGCCTTGCCTGAGAACGGCGCCAGGACTGAGTCCAGGAAGCCCTTAGGCAATCCTTTGGGGCCTTAAAGGTCCCCATGGGTTCCAGTACCCTGAGCAGGCTGGTCTGCTCCTGATGTCTGGGGGCAAGCACTGTGACGGCACTCCCTCCACCCCAAGGCCCCTCCCAAGGTGGTCTGTCTCGCTGGTCCAGGCTTGGTTGGGTGGCTTCGATGGAACTGGTTTACAGGACGAGGTGCATGAACATAGTTACTTGTGTCCCACGATCTTTCTTGTCGACCATAGCCTTTCCAGTCAACAAGATAGAAAAGATTTGATTTGACCAACTTTGAGTCAAAAAATGTTTTTCACCTCGAATTCTGGTTCATCATCTACCAAGATGGGTCTAGCTGGTTTCGTTATTCTAGTTCCTGGTTGTACTGGTTTCAAAAGAGAAACGTGAAATACGGGGTGGACTCGCATGTTCGGAGGTAACTCCAATTTTACTGCCACTGGATTGCTGATGGCCTTAATGGTGTATGGTCCCAAATATCTGGGATTAAATGTGTGGGTTCCTTTTAGTGTTATGTGTTTTGAGGCTAGCCACACCTTGTCTCCGATCTGGTACCTTGGGGCTTCACTCCTGTATTGATCTGCGGTATCTTTCCTTCGCTTGCTTTAAATGTTCTGTCGCCTTTTAGAAGGCTTGTGTAATGGTAGTGTGTAAACTGCTTACGGCTGGCATCTCCAAGTGTTGAAGTGGATCGAGTTCAGAGGTCCGTGGATGCATTCCATATATTGTGTAGACTGGGCTGCAAAGAGTTGTTGTAGGCATATTCGGTTATCCATAAAATGTCCTTCCAGTTGCCTTCCGTTTGGTGTAACATGCACCTTAGGTATTGCTCTAACGTTTGGTTGGTTCTCTCTGTTTGACCATCGGTTTGAGGATGATGGCTGGTCGAAAGCCTTATATCAATTTGGGCCAGTTGGCAACATTTTCTCCGGAACTGGGAGATAAACTGACTCCTCCGATCCGAAACTAGGACAGAAGGGAATCCTTGTATTCGGACAACCTGCTCTAGGAATTCCTTCGCCAGAGTTGAAACTGAGGGTAGACCTTTTAACGGAATGAAGTGAGCCATTTTGGAAAATAAGTCCACTACCACTAAAATGGTGTTGAATCCATTACAGGGGGAAGATCAGTGATAAAATCGAGGAATAATGTATGCCAGGGTGTAGGTGGAATGTCCATGGGTTGTAGTAGACATGATGGTTTCTTTTTCTGGGCTTTGTTCTGTGCACAAATGCCACAATTGTTTAATGTCTTTACGCCATGTGGGCCACCAAAAATGTCTCTTGATCTTCGCTTCGGTTTTTGCAATTCCAGGGTGGCCTTCTACTAAGGATTCATGGTAATTGGAAATAACCTGTTTCTGCAGTTCCTTACTCGGTAAGTAAAGGCGTCCTTGGAAGTAAGGTAAATGATCAGTGATTGAATGATGTTTGCTTTTATTCGACCAATCTTGTAAAGCTGTGGAATCGAGGAGATGCAAAATTTCCCTGTGGATGTCGGCCAGGGTTAGCGAGGTAGTTATCCCCAGAATTCTCCCTTCAGGTATTATGGGCACTGGGTCTGGATTCGAGTATGCTTCTTCCATCCCTATGCGGGATAGAGCCATCTGCCTTGCTGTTTCGACAACCAGGTCTGTAAGTAATTACGAAATCGTATTCTGCGAAAAATAACGCCCATCTGAGGTGACTGCATAATTTAATTCAGGTGCTGAGAACATTCGTGACCAAAAGGCCACTGGATGGAGTTGACCTGTTTCAGGGTCTTTTTGAGAAAGGACAGCCCCCATTGCCAAACTGGAAGCATCCGTTTCTACCACGTACGGGAGATCTGGGCGTGGATGTTTTAAAACTGGGGCCGAGGTGAATTTTCGTTTTAGGTCTTGGAAGGCCCTTTAGAGGGGATTAGGTCCTCCGACGTATTCCATATCTATGACAGTAATCAACACAGCTGTGCTGCTTCGGAAAATCTTTCGGCGTCGATGACGTCGATACGCCGTCCTCGAAGGCCTCCGTCGAGCCGACGTCACCGGATGTTATAAGTAGGACGCACGATGCCCGTAGCATCAGTTCCGTTTTTTCTGCGAACGTGTTCTCTTCGGAGATCTCGGCCCGCCTCGATTCTACTGAATCCTGTTCTTTCGGTTCTTCGAACCTGTTTCTTGGTTGCTACCTGTAAGCATGTCGTCTTCGGCTTCTTCCACCCCGCGGTCCGGGTTCAAGAAGTGTCGGGTGTGCGGGTACAAGATGTCGCTAACGGATGCGCACGACGCTTGCCTCTGGTGCCTCGGGGAGGACAATGATACGGACGACTGTGTCAACTGCCAATCGCTCACATCGAAGGCCTTGTGGGAGCGTAAGAAGAAGCTGTTGATCGGTAAGGTGGCCAAGCCCCGGAAGTCGCGTTCCACTGGTCTTTCGACAGACGATTCGAGGGGCGATTCTCTGCACCATCGTCGCAAGTCCGGGGGTTCTCGTTCTGGGAGTCGGTCCCGCCATTCCTCTGCCTCGTCGAGGCACTCCAGGAAGCGCCATCACAGGTCGCCTTCCCCACCCTCTTCTGAGGACTCCGCCCGTCCCAACAAGCATTCCACTCCTGAGGAATGGGATTCCTTCCGAAAGGAGATGTTGGCGATTTTTCAATCGCAGGGCTCCGGTCCGTCCGCACTGTCTGAGGACGCAGGTCGTGGCCGTGCTAGAGACACCGCTCATCTGCCTTCGGGCTCGAGCAGTCGTCGCGACCACCGGGCTACTTCGAAGTCCCGGTCGGACAAGGATGGTGACTCTAGTCATGCCCGTTCCAGGTCCCGGTCCTCGACGCCCTCAAAACCGCAAGAATCTGTGCAGTCTTCGAGGAAGACTTTGACGCCGGCGGCACCAAGGTCGTCGACGGACTATCTCGAGGCCCCGCCTCCGAGGAAGTCGTCGATGTCATCCGCGCCCAGGCTGTCGAGAGACACGCTCGGGGCTCTGCCCTAGAGGCCTGTGTCGACGCTGTCGGAGCCGCGCTCGACGTCGACGCTGATTCCATCGACGCCCTCGATGCCTTTCGAGGCGGCTTTGTCAGGGATGCCTCGTGGTACGGGGGAACCGCCCAGAAAGGCTCTGGCTGAGGCAAAACTTGTCTTTGTTCCTTTTTCAGTTCCCTCTTTCCAGCCTCTGGATTATATTTCTGAGGTGGATGAGGGGTCTGAGGAAGGTGAGGTTCCTGCAGGGGTTCCTGATGACATTGTTTCTCGTCATAGTCAACTTGAGGACCTGCGTCAGTCGCTGCACGACGCCAGTGGTATAGACACCTTTCCGGAGGTGAAGTTTCGTAGGCCGGAGCATGGCACGCATGCCAAATCCTCATACCGGCACGGCATGTCGAGGGTCACGGATTACCTGGGGTGGTCTGCCCCCCCTGGGGATTTTCAGCAGGATGACCTGACTGATATCCTGGAACAAGGTCATCCAACTGACCCGGTGCTGCCATTCCATATGGCCTTGCAGAGAAGGGTGGCTGCTGCTTGGACTTCTCCGGAGAGTCTCCCGGCAGTGAGCAAGTCCTGCCGAAGAAATATCGCCCGGGCAGTGGCGACCCCTGCTACTTGACCACGCACCCTACTGCGGAGAGTTTGGTGGTGCAGGCAGCTACGGCCCCAGCAAAGCAGGCGTCATACCCTACCATCCCTCCTGATAGGGATGACAAACGTTTTGACGGCTGGGCGAAGAAGGTATTTTCTTCTGGGGGTATGGCGCTTCAGGCGGCCAAATCCGTTTGTGCCTTGTCTCATTTCACGCACACTCTGTGGAACTGTATTTCCTTAGCGGCTGATCATATTCCCAAAGGGGAGGAACGAGATGGTTTCCTTGCTATTGTGCAGGATGGCAAGGATGCCATGTGTGAATCCGTTCAGTCGGGTCTGGACATGGTTGATTGCATCAGCTGGTCCATGCCGGCGAGCACCGTAATACGCAGGTTTGCGTGGTTGCGGAAGTCGGGTTTTGCTCCTGATGTGCAAGCCCGGCTTCTCAACATGCCCTTTGATGGTGAACATCTTTTTGGCAGCAAGGCTGACGAGAGTCTTGAGAGTTTGCAGACCTCCAAAGCTGCAGCCAAGTCATTGGGCGCTACAGTTCGCCAACCTCTGCCTTTTCATCCTAGGGGACAGCAATGGAGGGGAGGTTCCTTTTCATATTACTCGTCCTTTAGTAAATTGAGAGGAGCTGCAAGTCAAAGGGGCAACCGTAGGAGTGCCAGAGGTGGAAAACGCGGGCAATTGCCTATTTGCCCTCAGACATCGTTGCAGCCGCTTCAGCTCAGTCATGAGGCCCATGCTTCTCTGGTTGGGGGAAGGCTGGCGCAGCATCTTGTAGAATAGTGTGCAATTACTTCAGATGTGTGGGTTCTGGGGATCATTGCCCACGGCTACGGTCTTCCTTTGCGGCAGAGGCCTCATGACAATCCACCAGGGAATCTCTCTTTGAAGAGTCCGGATCCGCTCCTTGCGCAGGAAATTCAATTCCTGCTGGAGAAAGGCGCCATAGAACTGGTGCCTGTAGCGGAGAGGAACAAGGGATGGTATTCCCCTTATTTTTTGATTTCGAAGAAAGACGGGGGATTGAGACCCATCATGGACTTGCGCAGGTTGAACAAGCTCCTCAGGAAGGACAAGTTCAAGATGGTTACTCTTTCTCAAGTCCTCCAGGCCCTCCCAACTTCAGGACTGGTTGGTGTCTCTTATTTTCATGTGCCGATCCATCCCAAGCACAAGAAGTACCTGAGGTTCGCGGTTGGCGACTCGCACTTTCAGTTTCGGGTCCTGCAGTACAGATTGACCTCCGCTCCGAGGGTTTTCACCAAGCTCGTGGTGGTGGCAGCGTATCTCAGGAAAGGGGGGATTCACGTCTACCCCTACCTGGACGATTGGTTGATCAGGGCGCGCTCTCCCGACAATCTGTCGGTCACCTTCCACTCCCTTCACAAGCTGGGCTTCTCCCTCAACTTAAAGAAGTTCCACTTGACGCCAACACAGCGGCTCCAGTACATCGGAGCAGTGCGCGAGACCTCCCTGGGGCAGTGTTTTCCTCCCCAGGTGAGGGCTCAACACATTCAGCAGATGGTGCACAAGTTTCATCATGCCCAGAGTCTCCCAGCGTTCGAGTTCTTGAGGTTGCTCGGTCTCATGGCATCCTGCATTCTTCTGGTGCCAGAGGCCAGGTTGCGGATGAGATCTTTGCAATGGGCTTTCAAGCTCCAGTGGTCACAGTCCTCCGGCAGGATGTCAGACCCCGTTCAGGTGCCGCCCTCGGTCGCCCAGGACCTTCTGTGGTGGGCCGTCAATGGCAATCTGATGGGGGGGGCTGCGTTTTGGCTACCCTCGCCAGAGATGACGATCGTGACGGACGCGTCCCTCACGGGATGGGGAGCTCATGCCAACGAGCTGACAGCGGTCGTTGGTCTCCATCAGAGTGCAGACTCCATATCAATCTGTTGGAGCTGAGGGCCGTTAGGCTTGCCCTGAAGGCTTTTCTGCCGACTGTGCGAGGAAAGAATGTCCTGACTCTGACGGACAACACAGTGGCCATGCACTACCTCAACAAAAGGGGCGGGGGCAGGATCACTTCCTCTGTGCAGGGAGGCGATGCAGCTCTGGTTCTGGGCCATCCAGCAGGAAATTTCGATATCGGCATTTCATCTGGCTGGAGACGAAAACGAGACGGCAGATGCTCTGAGCAGGCAGAGCGCGATCTCTCACGATTGGGAGTTGGCTCAGGAGATTCTCCTGGAGATCTTTGCCCTTTGGGGGACCCCTCAAGTGGATCTCTTCACCTCCAGTGTCAAGTGGAAGTGCGAAAGGTTCTCCTTGCGGGAATTTCCTCCAAGAGGAGACTTAGGAGATACGTTCGTAGTGGATTGGTCCTTCCCACTGCTGTACGTGTTTCCTCCAGTCCTCGTCATCCCACAAGTGCTGCAGAGGCTAGGGAGGTTCGGTTCCCTTATGATCCTCATTGCTCCGGCATGGGCCCGGAGGACGTGGTACCCGGACCTTCTCGACTTGTCCATCTGCCCTCCACGTCGTCTTCCTTACCGAGATGATCTGCTCTCACGGGAGGGGGGTTAGGTTCTCCATCCAGAGGTCAGATCCCTCAACCTTCACGCTTGGCTTCTGAAAAGTTGAGGTACAAGGATTGGGACCTCTCTGAAGACGTGATGGAGGTGTTGCTTTCGGCCAGACGGCCGGCAACAAAGTCCTTGTACCGTTGTCGTTGGAGAAAGTTCTGCGACTGGTGCAGGATTCGGAATGTGGATCCTTTTTCATGTGACATTCCTGTGGTTCTGTCTTTTTTGCTTTCCTTAGCCCACACGGGCTTGCAAGTGGGTACCGTTAAAGGTTACCTGGCAGCGCTGTCCATATTTAAGCGCTTGTCTGAGGAGTGTTCTTATTTTAAAATTCCTTTAATTTCTCAGTTTCTGAAAGGGCTCACTAATGTGTTCCCTCCGTCACCTTTCCAGGTGCCCGGTTGGGATTTGAACTTTGTGCTCAAGTTTCTAATGGGTGCTCCATTTGAGCTTTTGCATTCTTGTCTTTTGATACTGTTAACCCTTAAAACTTTATTTTTAGTTGCGGTCACTTCCGCTCGCAGAGTGAGTGAGTGAGTTACAGGTACTTTCAGTTAAGCCACCCTTCACTGTGTTTCATAAGGACGGGTTGTCCTTCGAGTTCGTCCTTCCTTTCATCCGAAGGTGGTGTCGGAATTTCATTTAAGCCAGAAGGTTATCCTTCCGGCATTTTATCCTCCTCCACATCCTGGTAAGGAAGAGGAGAGGCTACGTAGGCTGGATCCTAGGAGAGCTTTAAGTTTTTACATTTCACGCATGTCCCGGGTCAGAGTGGACGATCAGCTCTTTATTGGTTACGCTGGAAGGCATTTGGGACAAGCTGTGACTAAGCAGACTTTGTCTAGATGGATTATCTTGGCAATTTCTGAGTGTTACCGCCTGGCGGGTAAGAACCCTCCGGTAGGCTTACAGGCCCATTCGACTACGGGTATGGCTGCCTCTACTGCTCCGCAGAGGGGTGCTCCTATTCGTAACATCTGTGAAGCAGCCATTTGGGCTTCGTTTCATACTTTTGTACGTCACTACTCCCTAGATTCTTCCCATGGGCAGGATCTGGCCTTTGGCAAGGCGGTCCTTTACTCTGCAATTTGATTGGACATTCTAAATTTGTATATTCTAAATTATTTTCCCACCTCCTTACGTTGGTACTGTTTTGGGGGTCTATCATAGATATGGAATATATCGGAGGACCCAATCCCCTCGAAGAACAAGTTACTCTCTTACCTGGTAACATTTTTTCGATGGGATGGTCTGACGACGTATTCCATATCGCTCCCTCCCTGCCTACCCCGCTACAGAATTTCTTATGCGATTGCAGCTTACGTTTCCGCAAGGCTTTCTGTAGTCATACTGGCTGTAGATTGGTGCCACACGTTCTTGGGGGAAAAAACTGCAACTGAGGCTACGGGCGTCGTGCGTCCTACTTATAACATCCGGTGACGTCGGCTCGACGGAGGCCCTCGAGGACGGCATATCGACGTCATCAACGCAGGACGCAGACGCCAAAAGATTTTCCGAAGCAGCACAGCTGTGGTGATTACTGTCATAGATATGGAATACGTCGTCAGACCATCCCATCGAAAGAACGTTACCAGGTAAGAGAGTAGCTTGTTCTTCTGCTTCATCTGACCACTGAAAGCGTTTGTTCTTCCGTAATAAAGATGTGATGGGATGTACCAAATGTGAAAAGTCTGGAATTAATCTGCGATAGAAGTTTGCAAATCCAAGCATGCTCTGAACCCCTTTGATTGAAGTTGGTGAGGGCCACTTGAGGATGGCATCTACTTTCCGCAAATCCATCCGAACACCACTTGGGGTCAGGAGAAACCCAAGAAACTCGACCTCGGTAGTGTGAAAGAAACATTTTTCCAATTGGGCATACAATTTATGTTGCCAAAGTTTTTCAAGCACAGCACGAACGTGCTTCACATGGTCTCGTTCAGAAGATGAGTACACCAGGATATCGTGAATGGACACAACGACACAGACATCAATTAGCTCACGAAGGACATCGTTCATAAAATATTGAAACGCTGCCGGGGCATTACAAAGCCCAAAGGGCATCACCTGATATTCAAATAGCCCGTACTTGGTACGGAAGGCGGTCTTCCATTCGTCCCCCTTTTTGACTCGTACGAGATGGTACGCCCCTCTGAGATCCAACTTAGTGTAAATACGAGCATCCTTTACTTGGTCCAGCAGTTCCGGGATTAGAGGCAGGGGGTACCGGTTTTTTACAGTTACTTGGTTTAATGCACGGTAGTCGATACAAGTTCTTAGATTTCCTTCCTTTTTAGGGGCAAAGCATAAGGGCGAGGCCGCTAGGGACTTGGACAGGCGAATGAAGCCGTTAGCCAGGTACTGATCTAAGTATTGCTTTAAATGAAGATTCTCGGGTTCAGTGAGGGCGTAGATTCTACTGCATGGAATTTGAGCGCCAGGTATAAGATCGATCTAGCAATCATAATGTCTATGAGGTGGTAAAGTGTTGGCTTGGTCTTTCTGGAAAACATCCTGAAAATCCTGGTAATCCTGAGGTAGCAGATTTGTTGGACTCGTGACTGTTGCAATTTTCTTGATCAGAGATTCTTCCGGATAACAAGTATGGGCACATTCTGAGAAGGTCACTCTCTTATCACGCCAGTCTATGCAAGGATTGTGTGTTTCTAACCATGGCATTCCCAGAATTATTTGAAATTGTGGAGCCTTGATTAAATCGAACACAATGGTTTCTCTATGCCCATCTTGGCCTAACAGTGTCATCTCCGTCGTTGAGTGAGTTACAGGACCAGTAGCAATCTGTTTTGTCGACGGTGGTGACTAAATCAGTTGTGGTCTTTTCGCAAAGAGAAAGATTCATCCTTGTATCCAATTTCCGATCCATATAGTTGCCTATGGCTCCGCTGTCGATTTAAGCTCTGACCGCATGCATACGAGACGGTTGCTGGTGACTAATAAGGGTCATTGGTAAGGCTAGATGCGAGGTCTGGGGGGAGTCCTCGCTCGACAAGTGGACCTCTACGCTTGCCGGGTGGGGTAGTTTTCCAGCTCTGATTCAGTGCTGATCTTGTCGGTAACCCCGACTGCTTTCTTGGGTGGTTTCACCGGACAGTCTCGTAAAAAATGGCCAGCTGTTTCGTAATATAAGCACAATTGCTGCTGCATTCTCTTGTCTCTTTCTGTTTTGGATAACGGCCCCCGAACACCTCCAATTTGCATGGGCTCGGACGTATCTGTACTTTTGGAGATGTTGTATCTTGGTCGCACCAACACCCAATTCTCAAATCTAGCTTGGTCAGCCTTCTGGTTCTGTAGACTATGGTCCAGCTGAACCCCCAGGTCAATGTACTCAGCACAGTCTTGAGGTGGGTTGACCACTTGCACCAAAACGTCTTTTAATTCGCCTCTCAACCCACGATGAAATAACGTAGTTCTTTTGTCTTCCGGCCAGCTGGTTTCCACCACCAATCTATTGAAGTTTGCAATGTAAGTTAACAGGTCCTGATTCCCTTGATGTAGGGACAGAAGTTTGTTATCTAAAGCCTGGCCTTGAGAATGTCGGGCAAACAATTTCTCCGTGTTCTGCTGAAATCCCTGCAAATCTTGGAGAAGGGGGTCATCTTGATTAACTAGTGGTATGGACCAATCTGCAGCACTGCCGCTGAGGTATGACAGTTCAAAGGCCACTTTTGATTGATCATTCGGGAAGGCCGGAGGCCTACCTAGGAAGTGTAGGCGGCACTGGTTCATAAAAACTGCGAACCATTTAGGGTTTCCCGCAAAGCGTTCTGGTGGAGCCAAAGGTATAGCTCCCAGTAGGACCAACTGCACTGGGTTGCTCGACTGAGTTGGGGCTGATGCCCCCAATCCAGGTAACGGCGTGTGGCCAGCTTGGGATTGGAGTAATTGTCTGGCGAGGTCATCCGTACACTCTTTTGCCACAATCAGTTCTCTTCTTAGAGCATTGGTTTCTTGTCCAGCTGAATGCACCTCAGCTTTGAGTTCCCCCAGAAGCTGGGCTAATTGGTCAGTCTCTGAGGTTTCCATGGCACCCGGGTAGAGGTTTGTGTAGAGGCTTCGCGTTCTGTAACATTCACCTGATCTCCACAGGGGCGCCGAACGAAGCTGGACTGCAGCGGTCTCCACCACCGCGACTCGTAGCGAAGTGATGAATGACTGCACTTGCCCAATTAGTTTTGTCTTTCTGGCACGAAGGAAGATTTGCCTAAAATGTTGAAATGATATGTTAACTAGCCGTAAGGAGGAGGACCGACTTCCACCACCCGACCTCCTTGTGCCCCCTTCTACTATGTCTCACCTTAATGTTATGAAGGGGGGGCTCTCCATCCTGCGACTGTATGCAGGGGTGCGTCGAGATACAGGGATCCAGTAAACTTCACTGATCCTGTAGCTTTATGGCAGAGTTCCAGACAACGATGACTCTGAGGTAAGTCTTTATGCCAATACTAGATAGCATGAATTGCTTTAGAGTTCAGGTTGCCCAAAGTTCACTCTTGTGCCTTTTCTTTGCAGATTCCCCTTTGGGATGCACCAGATGAAAAACGACTCCCCCTCCGGAAATGGTGAGTAGAATGCCAAGGTAAGTTTCTATACTTGCACAATGCAATAATATCTAAACATGCAATATTGTTCTTCTGTGCAACTAATCTGCTGTCTCTTTTCTATTCTGCAGGTGCGGTGCCTCCGGAGCGAAGATCGTGTGATGGTGACTCATGGAACCGCAAGCGAATGCAGCTTCAGGTGAGTATCTATGCTGCATGAGATTGAATGTCTTTAGAGAGCTGCAGCTCACCTGATGTTTTCTTTTCCTTTCAGCAGGTGCGGCAGCTCCGGGACAGAGTTTGTGTGCGTGGGCCTCGTTGGACCGCAAGAACAGCATTCAGGTGAGTATCACGCCGTGCAATGCTCCTTGTCTTTAAAGTGGTTGTTACTCTGCACAGTTAACCTGGTGTTCCTTTTCTGCAGATGCGGAGACTCCCGGACGATCAAGATGGAGAATCAGGTAAGGGTCTTGTTCTAATCTTTACTCTCTCCTTCCTTTGCAGGCGCAGATCGTGATGACCAGGACGGGCGTGGCTGAAGACAGGACTGGAGCTTGCAGACACGTTGAGCTATGTCCCTGGGGTGGTCCCTGCTTCCAGTGCTCTGCCCCTCCCGCTGGTTCTTCCCTTTTATTGGCTCTGAGGCTTATGGTATTCGTGCCCTTTATCCCTCCGGTTATTTGAGGCTTGAAGACAGTGTGACGAACAATACAAAAAACGTAACTAGAACTGGTGCGCCTAGTGACTGCTTTCCCTTTGCAGTGCTCAGACGCCCTCGCGCTGTCAGGTCCCATCCTGGGTTTCGGGCGCAAGTGGGGTTGTGCTGGCAACAGGCCTGCACTCGTCTATTCGTGGGTTAGTGCTGTGTGCTCGGTTGGGGAGGCCGAGCGAGTTCCATAACCATTCTGCTGACTCATGTTATTATGGTGTTTCCAGCATTTCAGTGTACTACTCATTCAACGGGTTGTGGGGGGAGGAGTGGTTTCTCGCCCTTTGTACCGTTGGTGTACAGGCTGGATAAATGGTGATCTTGGAGTTATCGCGTTCCATCACTCCTCCCTCTCTTGAATATTTTAGTATGGTCTCCCTATCTTGGAAGTTGAGGATCTTTGTGATTATTGGACAGGGATATGAGCCGGGTGGTGGTTTCTTTTGGAGGGATCGGTGTGCTCTCTCTACAGCGAAGCTTTGTGTTAATTTTCCTGCTCCACTTTCCTGCTGTAATAGGGTTTCTACGTAAGCTGTTGGGTTCAGTGCCTCTGTTCCTTCAGGTACTCCAAGTATCCTTATGTTATTGCGCCGGGCGTGCCCTTCTGCCTCTTCGGATCTTGCTTCTAGTGTGACCACCTTCCTTTCAAGTTCGGCCACTCGGGTTCTTAGGTCTGCGGTGTCATCTTTTGTCTCCTGAAGGGCCGATTCTATGTTAGTCACTCTCTCTGCAAGGTTGCGGCATCCTGGCGCATGAGCTGCATGTCGGACTTTACCTCCTCTATTTTAGTGTCTTTAAATGTTCTTAGTGCGGCTATAGCTTCCAATACTTAGTTATCTTTGCCGTTCCTGTCCGTTGTTGTTTGGTGTTCCGTGTCGTAGGTTGCTGTGTGTGCTGGGGCGTGGGATTTGGGTGTGACAAAGGGGTCCATTGAGGCTGTCTTCCCCTTACTTCTTGAGGAGGACATTGTGGTGGTACGTGGTGCCCTTGGTTAGTTATATATGATAGTTCAGTGCCCTTGGTGCTCGCCTTGTTTTCGGTTTTGGCGTGGGCTGTGGCTTTATCTTGTTTGTGTTATAGCCTGTGCATTTTTTGTTTGTGGAGCCAGTGGTTCTTGAGCTTCCCTTTTACAATTTGGTCCGTTGTGGTGACAGTTCTCATGTGGTAGGGTTACTTGAGCTTGCCCCCCGCTCCGTCCTATGGCGTCCTATCGGGTTATTCCAGTGGAGGCTCTATTTCGATTTGTTGCTGTGGGGGGCTAGTGATGCGTATTTGGGCAGTTGTTGGGCTGGATTTGCCGGATCCGGTTTGTCTTGTAGCCCTTACTGCCTCCTGGGCCAAGCGCCCGCTGGGGCGGAATGTGGGTGCGCTTGTTTGCGGTGTGGATTAGATGTATTGGTGCTGGGCTGCTGCCTGGATTGATTCAGGGCTCCTTGTTGGGGTGCACCTCCCTCCCGCCCCTCGGTGTGCTGGCAGCTTTGTGGGGTTGGTCCCAAATTGGCTATATTTGCAGTCCCCTCAGTATCCCCTTTGGCTTTGGCTCACCTTGATCCTGTTGGTACCGGTTGTGGGCCCTGCGGTGTGTCACTCTTTCGTTTGCGCTTTCCTTTGCCGCTACGCAGCTGGGGTGGCTGGCCGCTGGACCCATGCCGCACACCCCTGGTTCATGTTCCTGTGTTGTGCTGTCGGGTGGTGTCTTCTCTGTCACCCGCCTCTCTGTGGGGGCACTAGATTGGCCTGGTTCCAGGCGCCTGTTGCGGCTCCAGTCTCCCTCGTCGCTGCTATTAGCTGCTGGCCTTCCCTGTCCTTGGTGTCGGGACGATCTCATGCGTCACTCGGTGCTGCGGTGGGGTTCGGGTGCCTTCTTTCTCTCTCACCTATGCTGTTTCTTGAATTCCCCTGGCATGCTGTGGCGGAGAACCTGGGTTGGCTTCCCTCGTCTTGGTGCCTCGACGGCGGTCTGCTCTCTGCCCCTCAGCAGCGTAGACGCTCGGTTGCGTCCGCCATTTTGTGTGGGGCTTCAGGGGGGCGGTGTCGGTCCGGGCAAGTTTTCATGGCTTCCCGGGGTCCGATTTTTCCACGGATTGCACACGCTTCGTTGGGAGTTGCTTCTGCTTCCCCTGGGTTTGCTTCTTCAGGATGGTGGTGGTTTTTTAACACCGTTACAGGATCAGGTTATGGCGACTCGGCCAAAGCTCGGCGTCTCTGCTTCCTCACGCCATGAGCACCAGGCCACGCCCCCCCTGCTCACGCATCTATAGAACAAAATTATGGCATTGGAATATGAGAGGAGCAAGATGGTATGTGAGGAGGGACACACAGCTTGTGGACGTTGGTTGTTTAGTTACTCACCCATTGATTAACCATGGCCATAGCCGTTCCCACAGCAACAGGCCGTTCCCTACCAAAATCCCATCTTTGAGCAATCTTTCATGCAGTACCATCAAATGTTGTGCTGTAACTAGCCTGACAGTGTTATTTCAAAACAGTCTTCTTTGAACAAATGGCTTATTTGGAGATGTTAATAAAACTAATACACATGCCTTAAACAAGAGATTCTTCAGCTACTTGATTTATACCATAATTTGTATCCTTGCACCAAAGTCCTATTAAAAACAAGCTTTGAAAAAAAACATAATTTTTGGCTCGTGTGTATGTATTGGGCAGACATCTGCCAGGCACTGCTATCATATGCCCCAGGTCCTCCCATCATTTTACAGCTGGTACCTCCTTATGGCTATTTAGTACCATTATGGCAGTGCCTGGCAAATACCAGAGCCAAGAGGATAGCTCAGGGGAAACGGGCTTGCCTTGGAAGCAAGACGATGCGGAGCAACACAGGTTTGATCCCCGAGTCCGTGCTTGGAAACCTCTGGGTATTAAGCACGTTATAAATAACCAATTATATAATTATACCTATCCCATGCCTACTCAAACCTAAAACTGTTAGCTTTGTAACTCTTGGCAAACATGGAAGTAGTCTCGCACACCAGCTAGCTAGGAGGTTTACAGTGGTCCTAGTATAATGTAAAGGGACCTGCGAGGAGATGAGTTCTGGCATCACAGTTTAAGCTGCCACAATGAGCAGCAACTGACACTTAATAGTGAATTGAAATACTACTCTTGCCTTTTCAGATTATTTTCATGTACATTTTCTCCCTGAAGTTCACAGTCATTAACTAAAAATAAAACGCGTGTATCCCACCTTGTGCATTTAGTGCACTGCTGCAGTTTTACACAATAAGCACCTGCATATAGATGTACATTTTAAAATAGGTGGTCAGCTAATGATGAAACAGATTTATGTTAAACTGTTCAAAATATTAGTTGGCCACAAATTACGGGTTGCATATTTGTTGATATAGTTCAGATGTACGGATTCACGTGTTTCTATACTGCTCGAGGACGTCTATTGCGGCTGAGGGTCGAATGACGTCAAGTATTAAAGGAGGGATGTGGGAATTGGGGACCGCTTTGCATATTGTGGTAGAAATAAAGTACTCCGCGTTGCGGAAAGATATGCAAAGTCACCTTAGAGTTCCCTGATCTTATAAGGCAAGCCCTCAGCGACTTGCAATTGCCTTATCACATACTACGGTGGGGTAGGCTTGCTCAAATATAATTATATAGTGCATGGACAGTTTAAGGCATTTGGGCTTAATTACAGGCTTGGCAGTAATCGTAAAAACTAGGTGTATTTTTAATACCCAATATTTTTAAAATACAACCTATTTACATGTTGGAATCACGTGGGATATTTACATCAAGGGGTATATAGAAAATATTGCATGGGATAAATACCGAACATTTATCCCATGCAATATATTCACACATACATGTACTCTATTTTGGACACCCAATACATTTCAATATCGACTAGAAAATGTGGTTATATTAGAACCCCCGTATTGGATCCTTTGGGTTCATAAAGCTCAAGTTCCATGCCTAGTGTCGCAATGCCTTCAAACCCATGGCCTAGCAATCACGTTGTGGACTTTGCAACCAAATAACATGAGTTCTATGCGTATGTGATTCTGGGCAATCTCTTTATCTTAGAGAGTGCACTCAGTTCATTTATTTGGTAAAAAATTATTTTGGAAAAAAGGTGATCCCTAATGCCAAGCACCATATTAAATGAAATAAATCATTCACAAAGGCAATTCAAGTCCTAGTTATGAGACCACATTAAACCTTAGACTAAACAATTGATACAATCACACTGCGCATGTACTCCAAGGAATTTTTTATACGAGTAGAATTGGTGGATTGGTTTCAGCTGACCCCTGTTTCGAGCACAGCTCTTCTTCTAAGGCAAATATTTACTAATTCATGTATTGCATTGTTAGGGAGAAGTCTCTGTTAAGGCTAATTTCCCAAACCTGGTGAGTCCCCCAGCAGCTTTGCTGGATTTTTGGGGTTTATTTTTTTCTCCCACTCTTAAACATGATTTGAGATATCCTTTGACTTTGTAATGTGTTTAATGGGCTATGGGGTCTTTTACTCCATAGGGTTTCATGTATTTTTGGTAAGTGTGTTACACAGCACCCTCAGTGCAGTAACACAAGGGTGTCATAGTGACCCCCAAACATAGACTCCATACCCTGGGACTGACTACTGTCTCCCAGGGCATGTAAAGTCACCATTGACGTTACTAGTCTTAAATTGTGAACAGAACCAGTACAAACCATCATATTGTGGAAGTACTGGTGGGGGTAATTAGATTGCCCCTGGGTCTGGTTCTCGAGGGGGCACTGTGCAGTCCCCCCTCGTCGAGTTTCTGGCTGGTGGCAGTGGTTACCACGCAAAATATTCCACCAGAATATTTCCTATGGGATTTTCCCATTCATTTTAAACGCACCACTTTTTGGTGCAATGTTAAAGATACCGCCGGGTTATTTATTTAATATTTATTCCCCGGTTGGGTCTTTTTGCCAGGACTCGGTTTTAAAATGGCGTTTGTGTTCGCCTCTGTAACTCCAAGCCAAGTCAAGCCCTTTGTTTCACTTTTTGGCGGGCTTCTCCACAGAAGCCTCCAAAAGTGGTGCCACTCT